>NC_065530.1:81341970-81966970 GCF_020184175.1 Aphis gossypii
ATCTGACAACAATAACACGTCGATTTTTAAAATATAGAAGTCCAAATACTCGGCAAACGTCTGACAACCAAAGTAGTTTATACGTTCTTTGCGTGCTCATATTTTTCTTCGTTGACTTCAGGCTCTGAAGCATGCTGAAAAATCTCTTTTTTTCTTCAGCAATTCTTCTTCAGTATTTGAAAGAACATCTATTATCTTTGCATCATAATTCAGTTAGGATACGATAAAATGCGCATCGTAACTTGACAGGTTGTGGAAAAAACATGGTAAAAATTTGAACAAATACATTTTTTTTTTTTAATTAATGGATATGACCAGATTTTAAGGTATCGAAAAATGTTTTATAATTTTTAATATTTTCAGAATTTTTAGCATAGTACCAAAAAGTTTTCTATTATATGGTGATTATATCTCCCTAAAATCTAAACCTTTAATCATATCCATAAGAGTCTTTTTTACATTAACACGCGACGCGTTACTCCCTACATGTCGAAGTTAACCTCCTATCATTCTCATATACAAATCTAAAGATTAAAGAAAAACAAAAAGTTTTAAATTAACATAAATCCCGCTTATAATAATAAGACAAATCTTGCTTTGATTTTTACATAGCCCGGCATTTTCAACAATATCAAGTATCAACACTTAAGCACATAACGCGGCGCTCGTATCGTCAACTCATTGATCGTTCTCTTTCCCAAGTGGAACAATGTTTTGATCGGACTGATGGGTACTTGATGATCCAGCTGGTATTTCTGGCTCAAAAATCTGCGGTGAGATTTCGATTTCACCACATGAAGGTTGGCGATGACTTATTGGTACGTCGGGTACATGCAAGCGGTAACCATCTCAACACATTTTATCGATGATTGAACAGCAACCTTTTGTTGAAAAATGTACAATATTATAATTGCATTTTGTGTATGAAACCAGTAGTCATTATACTAAATTTAAGATAATATTATACGCACTTCTATTTTATTCGGACAATCGGCGATACTGACCTAATTGGTGTGGATTAACGTGTAACGTGGTCGGGGATGACCCGTTAAATATATGATATTCAGGGAAGAAGTTGGTTTCCTTTGAATATAAGTTAACCGTGGCTAGGGAGCAAATGGTCTCGGGGTACAAATAAATGTGGATTTATTCAAATACTTATAAATATATCAAGTATAAAACGTAATAATAAAACGTTTACAAGTCGTAGGGATGGCTTGGAGTTCGTGTTGGCTGGTTTTAACGCGGGGAACTGGCTGTCTCTTACATATATTCTTATTTAGCCGTAGCTTTACAATAGTTAAATATGAGACAACGCAGGAGGAGAAATTATCTGAGTTATGTTTATTGTATTCATTTCCATTGACAATTGTGGAAGAAAATGTAAAAACTGAGCAATTACTTGAGTTGTCTTCATTATATTCATTGCCAGTAAAATATTTTGAATATGTCGTACTAGTTTACGGGCTAGCTGTTGAGTTTAGAAAATAAGCATTTTATTTAAATAGCGCTTGCAATTTTTTTTCACCATCATTACATCATTTATGCTATTTGTCAAAAACAACGGAAATGCGTGTACAGAAATACTGATGCCGTTACATTTCAGTACTGATTTCTTACACACAACACAATTAACATACGTTTTCTATGATTTACCAATTATAACTTTTATATTTTTACTTTTGGGATAAAATGTTTGTCTTATAAAAATAAGTTGTTATAAATTGTCGGTTCAGCATCAGGATAAAGTACACGTTTCTCTATATCGGATTTCAAACATGCTAGTGAAAATTGAAAAAAAACGTCAGGTTAAAATGGTGTCATAAGACAAAAGTCCAGTTTTTGACCAGGATTACACCAACTTATGAACAAATTCTTCATGATCCCTACTTTTGATTACATTTTTGTCAATAACCACCCTTCTACATAATATGACTATTAATGTTAACAAATCCATTTTTTTTTCTATGTTCTTAATTAATTTTACCATTTTGATCATTACAAAAATAGCAACACTAATTATTAAGGTTAAAGAAAAATAATTAATGCTATTAACTTATACTCTTACTGAAGTTGTTATTTTAAACAAACTAACTTCAAACTAAGTTAGAAATTCGGCAAATCTTAGAAAATCTTATATCAATCTTAATTATTTCTTATAGGATATTTTTACATACTTTTTTTTTTTGGTTAATTCTGAATGTGCGTTATGTATTTATGATTGATTATATTTGAATTTCGTTAAATGATTCGATACACAAAACACAGACGAAAATACCAGAAAACATACATGAATCTTTATACTTGTGTTGGTCCATTTTGCTCCTGTAAGGAAATATTTTGTTACACGTCCCGCATACCATATCATTATCATTACGGTGACGACGGTTATGCATTTTGTATTGCTTAAAAGTTTTTAAGAATAATCTACTTAATGGAATTACACACGATTAAAACTTACCTGAATTAGTATAAACTCTATTACTCATTATATTAATACATGTGTTATATGCAAAGGTCAGCATATTAGAGAGAGTATTCTTCATTTTATTAATTTCCATTAATGATTGTGGAAGATACTGAAGTAGTTGAGCAATTATCTGAGTTATGTTTATTGTATTCATTTCCATTGACAATTGTGGAAGAAAATGTAAAAACTGAGCAATTACTTGAGTTGTCTTCATTATATTCATTGCCAGTAAAATATTTTGAATATGTCGTACTAGTTTACGGGCTAGCTGTTGAGTTTAGAAAATAAGCATTTTATTTAAATAGCGCTTGCAATTTTTTTTCACCATCATTACATCATTTATGCTATTTGTCAAAAACAACGGAAATGCGTGTACAGAAATACTGATGCCGTTACATTTCAGTACTGATTTCTTATACACAACACAATTAACATACGTTTTCTATGATTTACCAGTTATAACTTTTATATTTTTGCTTTTGGGATAAAATGTTTGTCTTATAAAAATAAGTTGTTATAAATTGTCGGTTCAGCATCAGGATAAAGTACACGTTTCTCTATATCGGATTTCAAACATGCTAGTCAACATTGTAAAAAAACGTTAGGTTAAAATGGTGTCATAAGACAAAAGTCCAGTTCTTGACCAGGATTACACCATCATATGAACAAATTCTTCACTATCCCATCTTTTGATTAAATTTTTGTCTTTAACCACTCTTCTACATAATATGACTATTAATGTTAACAAATCCATTTTTTTTTCTATGTTCTTAATTAATTTTACCATTTTGATCATTACAAAAATAGTAACACTAATTATTAAGGTTAAAGAAAAATAATTAATGCTATTAACTTATACTCTTACTGAAGTTGTTATTTTAAACAAACTAACTTCAAACCCAATTCTTGCAAATCTCAGAAAAACTATTTCTACATATGTCTCTTAATGATAACCTAACGGAAACCCAAAATCCTCATAAAACATTTCAATAAATTTTATAATACCATCATCATCTGTAAATTCCATAAGGCTTAAATTATACTAGCAGAACTCAAAAGAATCTGCTACAGATTGATTATATAGTTGATTTTCTATAGGCGTTCAAACAAATTAAAATTTATCAAATGATTATCACTGTCAGGGAAAGTATCTTTATCGCCAAAAGTATTACGTGCTAACTTCACCATATGTACTGGTTCTAAAAATACAAGTATATTGTCAAATTTAGTATTTAACGTGTTAATATTGAAGTCACAAATTAGAAGCCGGGCCATGGTCAAATTTGAGAAACAGCTGTCATATGTCAAGCTTACTACAAAAAACCCAGTATCGTATATTTAATGCAGGATTATTTAATTCAGCTTTTTGAGATCCTTTTAAACTAGTTCTTAGTAAATATCCAATAGGTATTTTCCAATTTTCGTTAATGGACACTTACATGTATACCACACATTCTTTTTCCTCTTCTAAATTATGATTATTTATACCAGTTCCCAAGTACACTCTACCATAGTAATTCATACCGTCATCTTGTGCTGCTTAATTGATACTCTATCCAGTATTAAGCTACGGATTATAGCTACTTATGGAAATTATACTTTCAATGTAAGTGTTTTTATTGCTTCACTGATAAATCTATGCTTAGCATCAAAAGGCGAATACTAATTTGCGTATTTGTGTACATGCAAAATATTATTGAATTACTTCCAGACATAATTGTAAGCTTTATCTGAAAATAAATTTAAGGCAAAGCAAATTGCTAAACAGCAGGGCTCTACTTCTTAGAAACTTTATGGATAGTGTTTTTTTCATACCAATTTGTTATTATGTTTTTGTGTTTACCATACGATTCCAATAGAATATCAGAAGCATTATAACTAAAAAGGATTTCTTGTCTTGAATATGAAATTATTGTTTTTAATGAAGCTGATTTTTTATTTGCTTGTCTTTTCAGCAGATATAGACAATTGTTCATGATCAATATCGTTAGTACGCAACCAAAATTAAATTTAAATGTTTATATCAAAATATCGCATTAAAATCGTATTAAAACACCATGGATACAATATAATTATAAGTGCAATTCAATAACATTTACTGGAGAATTTTTATGTAACCATCAGAATCAATATTAACAGCATTTTCAATAATGAATACTGGAAGATATATCTATATCTCTAGTGAAATGATTGACATGATGTCTACACCATCTAACCCAACTCCTAACAATCAACTAGAGACAGTTTACACGCACGCTTATTTCTGATGTACAGTTTAAGAGAAAATCTGAACGAATTTTGGATTAGTTTGACGTGATAGACAAATGAAATACAATCAATGAACAATCTATATATATTATATGTAATATAATATGTATATTTGATATATACATATTTTTATTGTTTTACAAAAATGAATCATAAGACAATACTGGTTTAATCCGATAGATGTGATTCAAAAAAGTACAACAGTTGATTATCGAATCTATGAATTCAATGTACATTTTTTTCAGGAGGTCATAATAAGACAAAAAACTAATAAATGAGTACATAAAAATAGATATATTTAGATAAGACAATTTCTTTTAAAACTTATAATTTAAGTGTCACGATTGTGAAGATATTTTAAATATGTACCTATAATTTTGAACTAAGACAAATTTTTTGTTTTTATTTACTACATAGTACATTGTTGTTTAAATTAGTGACCTATCAAGATATGTATGGTAAACTAAATGGTTTTTTGCTATACGTATTATAGTGCTAAATGTGACTAGTGTATATTATACAAATTACTTAAAATTATTTTGAATTATTCATATGTTCAAATAAGTTTAAAAAAAGTTGCTTCTGTATAAATAACCTTATAAAATATAACTAAAAGTCTTTAAAAGTTAGATAGTTATAGGTATGTACTAATTTGTTTATAACACTCTCAATACATAAATTTATTAGCCATAAGTAATAATATTAGAAATAACTTAGGTATAAATTGATATTCAACATTTTTTTTTTTTTTATTGTACTCGACGCCTATTTGGCAGAATTTCTAATGGGCATTCGTAGGTTTCTGCCATGCTCGAGGTGGGGGATGGCAGCATCTCTCTTCAGACACCATGACTTGCCCGAACAGTGGTGCCGTCTGTGACCGAGGATCGAACCGGTGACGGTGTGCATAGCAACCGACGCCTTAGAACACTCGGGTACTTCATCCCCATTTGATCGTTTTAACTTACAGAATTTTGGTTCGTGCCAGAGGTAACGATCTGTGTGTATAGGTTTGTTTTTATCGTGGAAGAAGGTTAGTTTGTGGTTGGACACGTGTAAATGTAGCAAGGTTTTTACCACTTAAAACCCCGACTCCGTCCCCATATTAAACATGATTGATCGTTTTAACTTACAGAATTTTGGTTCGTGCCAGAGGTAACGATCTGTGTGTATAGGTTTGTTTTTACTGTAGAAGGATAGTTTGTGGTTGGACACGTGTATATGTGGCAAGGTTTATTACCACTTCAAACACAAGGTGGTCACCCATCCGGGAACAGTGGCAGAGGCCGGAGCTTACTCTCAATCACGTTACGTGATTAATCGCCTGTACCGCACCACGCCAAGCCAAATATTAAAGCAACATTATATGCGAACAGTGTTTAAACAAATTAGTAGAAAATAATAAGACATTCATAAGCTCAAAGTGATTGCTTTTGTATGAACGATTTTTTAAAATATAGACTTTAAAAAGTTATAAATTTTATAATTTTATTATACAAACCAACCAAAAACGATAAACGTAAATATTTATTAATTAAATTGTTGAATTCTATGGAGAGATTGCCCATGAATCAGAAATTAAGTATATTAGCAAATCTAAATATTAAGGTGCTAAAATTTGCTGAAAATAAAAATCTATCAACAAACTTTAAAATATCAATAAAAAGGATATAATATAATGAAAAAACTTATGTCACATTTATTTTGAAGTCCTAGACAGGTACAAATTTTCAATTACTTTTGGTCTAAATAAACATTTTCCTTTATTCCAATTAGTTACCATACATTTAAGAAAATAGATCATATCCTACAACAGTTTAAACTTAAATCTATAGTCTAAGTAAAAATTAAATAACTGAATAATACGATACATATTGAATTATGATGAAAAAGCTAGTTTGATTTGTTTGAAATTTTAAATCTTATAGACAGGTATAAATGTACAATGACTGAGACTAATTAAACATTTTCCTTTATTCTAACTTATAAGTTACCTATCAGACATATTAGGTATACTTCAATAAACGATTGTTAAACTGATTGAAAAAATATATCATATCCTTTAACAGTTCTAATATAAATATGATATCAAACACCCTTTAATTATATATAGAAATATTCATATCAAATTATCGATATTGCATTTGCTGATGTCAATTGTAAGTTTATAACTAATGCAAGCATTTTCAGACAATAACAGCCAGTAAGCAAACATTTAAATGCACTAACTACGATGACTTACTAACTACGATAAATATATCAACTTGATTGAAATAAATAATAATTAGATATGTATTTAAATTTCGTTTAACTTTTAAGTTTTAATACAAAATATAATATATCAACTGACAACCACATATCCGTGGTGGTGCCTAATCATTTATCAATCATCACTTTTAGTATCATATTGAGAAACTAATATGGTATGTATATATATTTATGGTATAAGACCTAAATTCTATTATTTATGTTATCAAAGTCTAAAAGAATTAAATATCACTATAATCCATTAAGATGCCTCGTGTTTATATGCTGTGTAAAAAACTAAGGATCGATAATATTCTATTAAGATTTAATATAAAGAAATAACTATAATCTCGTACCAACAACCTGCTACAGTACACTTATAAACTTAAAATAATCTTATTTATTTTCATATATAATATACTGGCTTGTTTATTAACAGAGATTATAATACAAGATACATTATTATTTATTTACCTTAATCAGTGTTAATATTTTTCTAGTGATCAAAATGATAGAATTAATTAAAAAAATAGAAAATAATATGGAAATGTTATCGTAAAGAAGCATTGATCTAAGAGTGGTTTGTTTAAAATAACAACCTAAGTAAGAGTATAAGTTAATAGCATAAATTATTTTTCTTTAACCTTAATTAGTGTTATTATTTTTGTAGTGGTCAAAATGATAAAATTAATTAAGAACACAGAAAAGCACATGGATATGTTTAAGATAAGAGACATTTTATGTAGAAGGGTGGTTATAGACAAAAATTTAATCAAAAGTAGGGATCATGAAGAATTTGTTCATACGTTGGTGTAATCCTGGTCAAGAACTGGACTTTTGTCTAATGATATCATTTTAACCTAACGTTTTTTTTCAATTTTCACCAACATATTTGAAATCCCATATAAAGAAACGTGTACTTTATCCTGATGCTGAACCGACAATTTATAACAACTTATTTTTATATGACAAACATTTTATCCCAAAAGCAAAAATATAAAAGTTATAACTGGTAAATCATAGAAAACGTACGTTAATTGTGTTGTGTGTAAGAAATCAGTACTGAAATGTAACGGCATCAGTATTTCTGTACACGCATTTCCATTGTTTTTGACAAATAGCATAAATGATGTAATGATGGTGAAAAAAAATTGCAAGCGCTATTTAAATAAAATGCTTATTTTCTAAACTCAACAGCTAGCCCGTAAACTAGTACGCCATATTCAAAATATTTTACTGGCAATGCATATAATGAAGACAACTCAAATAATTGCTCAGTTTTTACAGTTTCTTCCACAATTATTAATGGAAATATATACTATAAACACAACTCAGATAATTGCTCAACTTCTTCAGAATCATCCACAATTGTTAATGAAAATTAATACAATGAAGAATGCTCTCTCTATGATGGTGACCTCTACATATAACACATGGATTAATATTATGAGTAATAGAGTTTATTCTACTTCAGGTAGGTTTTATTCATGTGTAATTCCATTAAGTAGATTATTCTTTAAAACTTTTAATCAATTCAAAATGCATTACCGTCGTCACCGTAATGATAATGATATGGTGTGCGGGAGATGTAACAAAATGTTTCCTTACAAGAGCAAAATGCGCAAACAAAGTATAAAGATTTTTGCAAGTTTTCTGGTATGTTTGTCTGTGTTTTGTGTATCGAATCATTAAACGAAATTCAAATATAAGCCATCATAAATAAATCACGCACATTCAGAATTAACCAAAAAAAAAAAAAAATGTATGTAAAAATATCCTATAATAAATAATTAAGATCGATATAGGTTTTTCTGAGATTTTCCGAATTTCTAACTTTGTTTGATGTTAGTTTGTTTAAAATAACAACCTAAGTAAGAGTATAAGTTAATAGCATTAATTATTTTTCTTTAACCATAATTAGTGTTATTATTTTTGTAGTGGTCAAAATGATAAAATTAATTAAGAACACAGAAAAGCACATGGATATGTTTAAGATAAGAGACATTTTATGTAGAAGGGTGGTTATTGACAAAAATGTAATCAAAAGTAGGGATCATGAAGAATTTGTTCATAAGTTGGTGTAATCCTGGTCAAAAACTGGACTTTTGTCTTATGACACCATTTTAACCTAACGTTTTTTTTCAATTTTCACCAACATATTTGAAATCCCATATAAAGAAACGTGTACTTTATCCTGATGCTGAACCGACAATTTATAACAACTTATTTTTATATGACAAACATTTTATCCCAAAAGCAAAAATATAAAAGTTATAACTGGTAAATCATAGAAAACGTATGTTAATTGTGTTGTGTGTAAGAAATCAGTACTGAAATGTAACAGACTCAGTATTTCTGTACACGCATTTCCATTGTTTTTGACAAACAGCATAAATGATGTAATGATGGTGAAAAAAATTGTAAGCGCTATTTAAATAAAATGCTTATTTTCTAATTTCAACAGCAAGTCCGTAAACTTCTACAGCACCTTCCACATATTTTACTGGTAATGAATATAATGAAGACCACTCAAATAATTGCTCAACTTCTTAACTATAGGTAAAAAGTGAAAGTGTTCGGCACATATCTTCACCCCAAAAAACTGGTTAAATGACACCTATGACTATAATGAAACGAAATAAACGCAGTCTACCTCCTGTTGACGTTTTGTTAGGTTATCTACATTTCTATGAATTGAATATGAACACGTGATTCGGGAAGTTGATGCACGGTCGTTAAATTTTTCAATATCGGTTCCTCGTAAGTTGGAACGTTATTATATTATATTATATATGTTTTGTATAGTGAAGGTTATTATTTAATATTTATTAATATTTGTGACATAATGATTTATATAAATGTTTTGATTGAATTTTATTTCAAATGATTTAACTGTAATATATTTTGTTATATATTTTATAATTATTTTTTAATTTATATATATTTATTGTATATATTTTAATATTTTGTTATTTTTGTATATTATTTGTAAATATGTAAAAAAAGTTAATGCTGGACATTAACGAATTAATAGTTAAAAATAGGTACATTAAAAATGTATTAAGTATTAGAAATTAATGTACACTCTTTCCTTTTAAATTAAATACATCAAGTAGGTAAGATATTGTGAGTTAGATTAAAACACTAAAAATTGTATGTAAACATTAATTTTTATTGTATAAATTTAAGTATTTTACGTATTTCCATCACAAGAAGATACTTTGCTTAATGGAGGTTAAGTGATTTAAGTAAGTTAGGTAAGTCTTTTAAGTTAGGTTAATGTTAAATCGACAAATTAATTTAATCTAACAATTTATGTTAATAAAACTATTATAAAGTTTATAAAAGATCGACATATTAGGTTATTTTCTCTCGCGGAAGTAATGCGCAAGCAGTCCCCGTGGCGTCTTCGATTTAAACCGCAAAAAAACAAAAAAAAAAGGTTATATAAAAAACAGTTTAATAGGAATATTAAGAATACAATTTTATTATTATATTATTTCTTAAGAAACAGAGAAAACATACATATACCTACTATTAATAGTAAAATTAAAATCAGAACGCGTATTGTTCAAGTTCAACAATAATATTTTATGAACTATTAATTGTTCTCATCAAACATATTATAGTATTCTGAATGATTTAATCGAACAAGTAGTTAAAAATAAAGTAATGGATAACAATGAAACCAAACAAAAAGAGGAAACGTCAGTTCAACCAAATGAGCTTATTCTGAGTAAGCTATTCAAGCAGGAAGTTCAAAATGAGAGTGACACGATGGACAATGAAACACAATATATCGATAATATGCCCAATCCCTCAAATGACTTAGTTCCTGATTTAGTTATCAAACAAGAAGTTGAAGATGATGGTTACTTAAACAATTATAATGTTTTAAATTAAATTAAAAAGAATGTGAAAAGTTAAATATTATAATTTTAAATAATGTAATACAATTGTAAAAACACCGTATTACTCAAATAATAATTTAAATCTCTGAAACAATGCTTAGCTGTTATATATGTAAGCGATTTAGAAGTTCTTAATCAAAATTGCAGAATATTATGTTCCACAAGTAATTACCTTTTTAATTTTAACTAAACACTTAGGTAACTATTCTTTAGTCAATTGAAGGGTGGCCAGATTTGCAAATGGCTGAATGTATACTATGTAATCGTTGAAATGTTATTTAGTTTTCCTACTAATCAGACAATAATATATAAATAGTATGATTTTGTCATAGAAAATGGGTTAAAGGTATAAGGATAATATCAATAAGAATAGTATATTGTGTTCAAGTCACTTTGATGAATCTCTGTCCTCGTACCTAAAAACACTAGACATCTTAACATCTATGCAAAAATATTGTTCTTAATATCACAACATCTAGAGTGATAAACGTAAGTTTTTAATAACATTGAATAATTCAAGTATTATATGTATAATTGTACTACTTAAATACTTAATTAAAATAAAAGCATATTAAATTTGAATAAAATAAGGTAAAATACTAAAATAATGCAGACACATAATAAGCCTATGAGCTATAGGTTTCTATCAGATGATGTTCCGTTAGATTTAATCAATAAATTTTATATTCCAATTTCCCAAGTCATTCGTCATAGTGAAATTGGTAAACAGGATGTTGCAAAAAATTTTGTTGGAAGTATTTTTGAAGTGGTTTGGAAAATCGAAAAATTACTTAAAACAAATATTCCAATCATTATGAGTGACAATGATATGCATAGGCATAATTCTAATACACGTGGTCGTTTCTGTAATCAAAGTTTCAATACAATGGAGAAAGTTCGCGATCATTGTCACCTGACTGGAAAATTTCGTCAATCGTTATGTTCTAAATGTAACATTAGTTGACATCAACTGGAACTTGTACCATGTATTTCCACAACCTGTACAGCTACGATGCGCACTTTATCGTAACTTAACTCGGTTATGATGCAAAGACAATATATGTTATTCCAAATACTGTAGAAAAATTTACTTCGATTTCAAAATACATAAGTAATTCTTTAACCATAAGATTCATAGATATGATAATGTTTATGGCATCAAGCTTATCCTCGCTTTTATTATTTTTAAATTAACCTTAATTATTGTTACTCTTTTTCTAGTGATCTAAATGATAAAATTAATTAATAACATAGAAAAACACATAAATATGTTATCGTTAAGAGACAACTCAGATTATTGCTCAACTTCTTCAGAATCTTCCACAACTGTTAATGGAAATGAATACAATGAAGAATACTCTAATATGCTGACCTCTACATACAACACATGTATTAATATAATGAATTTTGTGCATCCTAACCTATGAACTTGTAAGCATTTTGTTTTTCCGTCGACGTATTGAACATTCTCGCGTATAAATCAAAAGTTTCGTCGATTTCATAATGTCTCGGCTTTTTATTGTTGTCAAATTTAAAAAGCTAACACAAGCGGAGATCTTCAAATAAACTGACAAAAAGCAAAAAAAAAGAAACAGAGAAAGAACAGAGAAAGTATAAACCTGAAAAGAAATTACGCATGGAGAACAATATAACTCAAGAAAAATAAGAAAAGTCTATTCTACCAGATAAGCATATTCCAAGTGAGTTAATCGAACAAGTAGTTCAAAAGAAAGTAATGGATAACAATGAACCAAACAAAAAGAGGAAACGTCAGTTCAACCAAATGAGCTTATTCTGAGTAAGCTAATCAAGCAGGAAGTTCAAAATGAGAGCGACACGATGGACAATGAAACACAATATATCGATAATATGCCCGAATGACTTAGTTCCTGATTTAGTTAAAAATAATGATGATTTGAATAAATAGTAGAAAAATGATTAAAATCTCATAATTAGTTATTCCAACACGCGCGCTCATGTATTCGTTTCTTGCTTGGCATTTTCGTAAGCATGGTGTTTGTATTTACTGTAATATTAAAGACATAAAGTACCTATATATTGAAATACGAAAGTGTGTATTATAATCATAAAATACTTAGGTATTACTCATTCAATTTATACAAATTATAATATAAAAATGGATAAACATCTGTGATTAATATGGTTTTAAGATTTAAGGTATTTAGGTCTCAATTCCAAATACATTAGAAATACTCTGCATTATATTATTACAATTTTTACTATATAATTCCTATATATTATATAGGTAGTATAATGTAGTAACTATAGTAACAATATAATGCAGAGTATTTCTAGAGTATTTCTTATTATTATAGCTATGTAAAATCTGTACAAACTTTTATAACCCCCTATAACTCTCTTGAATTTTGAAAAATTCCTTTTTAGCGCACCCCTGCGTTGCTTAAGGAACCTCTGTACAAAATTTCAAGTCTCTAGACCCAGTGATTTGGTCTGGGCGTTGATGAGTGTATATATGGGGCGGTCTGCTATATGTATATAGATTATATATTTTATTATTATTTATTTTTATTGTATATATTTTAATATTTTTGTATCTGTATATTATTTGTAAATATGTATAAAAGTCAAAATTGGACATTAACGAATTAAAAGTTAAATTTAAGTTAATTAAAAATGTATTAAGTATCAGAAATTATAGTACTTCAACTTCAAACACTCTGCTCTTGTGAGAACTGTTTTTATAATTTTTTAGATTTACATTTCTTAGATTTCAGAAGGTTAGGTTAGGTAAGTTTTTCATCAAGAATTCATTTTTCATTAATAATTATTTCGTAAAACTATCTTTCCAAAAATTAAAAATTTATAATTATATAAATTATTATGAAACACTTTATATAAAAATATTTGTATATTTATATACTTATATGATTAAAAATATTTATTGGATTTCAAATGATAATTTATTCATTTATTAATTATGTTTAAATATTTTTGTTACATATTATAAGGTAAAAACACACATTAACTTTAATAATATAATATAATATGATACACTAAGTGCTTAAATCACTCAATTTATTTACTTTTTTCACATATTCAATTTTTAATTATTACATAATTGATATATTATTCTTATTATTATAACATTAAAATTGATCGGGAATTAAATGTACCTATGTTATGTCATCAAATATTTGATTAGGTATTATTTTTATAACTCCTAGCTATATAACTATATAAATTTTTTTTTTTATTTATTTATTTAAAGAATAGTAAAATTAATAATTCAGCGCCATTTAAAAAAAAAATTGTACTTGGAATATTTTATGAGCCTTTTTTTTAGATTGATAGATATTGTAGTATTTTACTGCTTTATTATTTAAAATAAATGTATTTAACTAAAAAATAAAGTATTTAATTGTACAATTTGGATCTTTCACAATAATACACTTAGTAGTGCGCAAAAAAAAAGTTTGATTAACGTTCAATACGCACTGATTTTACTATTAAATTATTATTCCTTAAACAAATAATTAAACGATAATATAATAGCTTATTAGTTATTATAAGGATTATCTATTAAAAAATTAAGTACGTAATATATAGTATTTAAGTATATAAACGTTTCGCTTGTGATGTATATAATGCAATATCATATATTTTGATAACAAAACTATATTATAATAATAATGTTAAAATATTTCATTTAGTGGCTTTAAACAATTTTAATACAACATATTATTTTCTATAGGTAGATACATAGATTAACGTACACATTCTTAAATTTAATATTATACATTTTGAAGGACACAAATTCTATTGTAATAACCAGCACATATTTTTTTGTTAAATAAAAACATAAAAATAATGAATTAAAAGACATATTTAATTAATTTTGTATCAAAAATTAGTAGATATTTTACGCTGCTTTATTATTTATAACACGAAATGGGTCGCTCTTATTTTGGATGTATTTTATGTATAATAATAAAATAAATAATATTATAGAAATAAGTGATATATTGAGATAGATATTATTTAGATTACATTTTTAACTTTATACAACAATAACTGATACATCATTTAATAATTAATGGTACGAGTTAATTCATCGCGCTACTCAAAGTTCCAATAAATATTATTAATATTTAGAATATTCTATACTATTTAAAATAGATCAGTCCTGAAAACTAAGGAAAAACAATCGATGCACTACAAAGTAAAAACAAAGGAACTTAACTGCGTTAGAACTGTACCACTGTACCAGTACCACACTAAAACGTTTTTTCACAAGTCAAAAACGCTATAGATGAAAACGCATTCTACGTAAGAGAACACAATAAACTAGTGTTATTATTAAGACAAAGTGGTTACATAACTTTACCTATACCTAAACTTCATATTACTTATAAAAAATTAATTATGTTCTTAAAATATTTGTTAAGTACCTATAATATTTTTGACATAGCTATACCTCTAGATATGAAAAGAAATTAATTCGCTATAACATAATTTAATAAAAAAAAATTATAGTACTCACAAATTTCATTTGATTAATCCATAAAAAACCAATATACTTTAAATATCAAAAATAATTGATACCTACATCATTACATTTAAAATAAATAATTGTCTAAAGATCATGATTTTTGGGACATCGCCAGTTAGAAAACTAGTTAGAAACTATAATAAGTTAATCCTTTTTTTAATGTAGTTTAATTCTAATATAACTTTTTGAAAATTATTATTATCTATATTAAGTGTAAAAAATAATAGAATCGTATTATTAATATGGATGTAAACGTACCTAGTTCAGTTTGAATTAGCTTATATCAAATTAAATTTTCATTTCTAACAGTTGGAACTATAACAAGTTGATCATTTATAGTTGTAGTGTAATTGAAATATAACTTTTTGAAAATTATTATAATATTCACTGTAAATAAAGTAAAATCTTGTTGTGAATATGTATGTAAATGTACCTACTTCACTTTAATTTTGTTAATAAAAAGTTATGTTTTCATTTCTAACATTTGAAACTATAATAAGTTAATCATTTTTAAATGTGGTTTAATTCTAATATAACTTTTTGAACATTATTATAATATTAAATATAAAAAAAAAAGTAAAATCATATTATTAATATGGATGTAATGTACCTAGTTCAGTTTGAATAAGCTTATATCAAATTAAATTTTCATTTCAAACAGTTGAAACTATAACAAGTTGATCATTTATAATTGTAGTGTTATACCATAAAGGTATTTACCACACTAAAACGTTTTTGTCGCAAGTCAAAAACGCTATAGATAAAACGCATTCTATGTAAGAGAACACAATAAACTAGTGTTATTATTAAGACAAAGCGGTTAATAAACTAGTGTTATTATTAAGACAAAGCGGTTACATAACTATACCTATAAGCTTCATATTAAATATAAAAAATTAATTATGTTCTTAAAATATTTGTTAAGTACCTACCTATAATATTTATGACATAGCTATACCTCTAGTTATGAAAAGAAATTAATTCGCTATAACGTAATTTAATAAAAAAAAATTATAATACTCACAAATTTCATTTGATTAATCCATAAAATACCAATATACTTTAAATATCAAAATTAATTGATACATCATTACATTTAAAATAAATAATTGTCTAAAAATCATGATTTTTGGTACATCGCCAGTTTCCCTAACCTAACCTAACCGGAAGCGTTCGCATCAACGCCCACTTTTCGTTCTACCGACTATAACTCGAGATGATGATAATAATAATAATAAACAGTGCGCACCAAAAATGATAATTGATAACTAATGTTATGATTTATTAATATTTTTATTATTTACCATTAATTAGGGCGCCTCTATATACTCTATGACCCACTGCCTAACCACGAAAGATATCAGTTAATGGAATATCCCATATGACCATTATACTAATACAGCGGTTCTCAAACTTTTTTCATTCACGTACTCCTAGCACTCTCTCACCACTCTATCACGTACCCCAAATATCAACTTAGAATATAAATAAACGAAAAATAATTTTTTCACGTACCCCAGGTTGGGAACCGCTGCTGTATAATGTATGTGATAATTCATTGTTCCGTCACTATTATGTATTTTAAGAAACTAAAAATTTGAATTATTTATGTCAATTGACATATAACTATACTTTATAATAATAATAATACAAATGTCAACATATTACATATGATAGTGTTTAGGTTATGGGATAAGGGTTAAAACTTGAATATTTTCAAAAGATTAATTTAAGGTTAAAGCAAGCTTAGTGTAAGACAAATGATACATACAACAAAAATAGATAATTTTGATGAGGCGTAGACCACAGGAACACAGTATACCCAATCATTGTTTCAAGCCATCTGATCGTCGTCTTAGTCATAATCATATTCACTCGCTTGGTCAGCTACCAAATTGACGAGAATACCGGTACGTTTTGAATAGCGTTGACCGGTTCACACGGTTAACAGATGATTAGTCAATAAAATAGGTGTTCGCTTACCCCATTATAGAACTACACGTTACGCAGTTTGTCACGAGGTTTGGCGTATCATTTAAAATAACCAGTGCTGTCATACGATTCATTTCTGTAAAACATTAACGACATTAAATTAAATTACATAATTCGATTAATAAATACTGTTTAAACTTACACAAATGGTGAAAATATTGCTTGTGATATACGTCCGATGGAGTAATCATAGATAAATCTTCGTTCTTATGAGCTTCTGGTCCTTGTACAAGACTTAGTCAGTATGTCGCTAAAAGTATCCGTCAGTCTCGAAGTTCTGGAAGACATGTCGAAAGTCTGCATCGTCCATTGCTATCCGCATTGAATGCACACGAGTCTTTCCAATGAACTCTCCAGTGGTCCATCGTCTTGCTGACATTGATAAAGGTGGCGACGCTCGGTTATTCGCCAACGAATTTATTAGTCTACTGCACAAACTGATGTTGCATTGTGAGTTAATTCTCTTTACTAAACCTCGGTCTGAGAAACACTCTTTGCCGCTCATATCGCACTAACCTAATATGCAGTCATTCCGAATAAACCCCAGAGCGAACCATACTATCCCCGACCGTTTAAAGTCAGAGGTAGGGCTATTGCAATACACCATGTGTATTGGGCGATGGGGACGCCACTTTCCCTACGCCACAGATCTCGGGGCTCCGTTTTCGGTAAACCCCGTAACGCTAAGTAAAGTGTTCCATGGGGGTTACTTTTACAATATTAAAATTTTTTAATTAAGTTATTTAATTAGTACATAAAACAAAGAATTAAAATCAAAACAAGAAGTAAACAAATATAATTGAGTATATAATAATAAAATTTAGTCTTTGAATAAATCTTTTAAGAGTATATTTATAGCAATTATTGAAAAAATATTCAACGGCTTACTCATAACAAGTTTACTCTAATCAGCTAATAATAGCACATCTATTGATCATGGTGTAAAAAGAATGTCACAACCTTTTTATACAATTTAAAAACCTATAAAATACGTGAACCAATGCTTATAATGTAGTTTGTAAATATATATAAATATTTTTTTTATAATAATATATACCTATATCAATATTCCAGTATTATATATAAATATGGTCTTCGAATATAACACTATGCTTTTTATCATCGTGGTTAATATATGTATGTTATATATATTATTATTTTAATCGTCAGGACTCATGAGATTATGCTTTGTGAAAGCAATCTTTTCCACACCAAGCATCATGTTTTGTGATTTTTATAAACAGTACATTTTATATTTATCATGTTAATACAGTAATACCATCATATTTTTCAATATAAGATATTTTAATACATCTAATATTTGTTTTTAAATTTTTAGGAGTATAATAAATTAATAGGTGCAATAATTTGGTGCAACACACTAGTCAAATTATTTATATAAACGTCTGATTATATTTAAAAAAAAATTATTTATAAATTACAAATGAACAATTATAATTGGAATTTCTAATTTCTAATTTTTTTTTATATTTATATAATTTTGAGATTTTAAAGTCTTATAAATGTCATTATTGTTATATGTAATAATAGTATAATTAAACACTACATGTTTTAAATGGTTTGATGAAATCAATATACTTTTTTAACATTCGAATACAAGATGTTCTAATCAACTATAAAATGCAAAGTTGTAATATTTTTACGAAAAAAATCTATAAAAATCATACTTGTTCTACGGATATCTTCTACCATCTGCACAAAGCCGGCAGTTCAAATGACTGCTTAACACAGTAATAGAACACGTTCGTTCGTCCCACAGACGTCCATTTTCGTGCACTTATTCTAGACAGTATAAACGTCCATGTTTCGCAGGATATTTTTTCGTCTGGTTCCCAGATGTTTTCTAAAGCATATCTCGTAAAATCCAATTGCCCACTCATCGCAGCTTATCGGAAAGTGATCTCGTCCCACGGGCATCCGTTTCCATGTAAATAGTGCACGATTTCCAGTTGTCCGGTTAACACGGCTTACATGCACGAGACTTCAACCCAATGGTTTCCACTTTTGTTGGCATAGTGGTGATATTCCTTCTCATGGATTTCTATCCATGTACCTTATCTATATTCTAAATAAGCCATTTCCGTTCACATCTGTTTTCATGCAAAATCTTTAGATGATCCATATAGCCACCCATGTCGGCTCCCCAACACTCTGTTCTCGATCGCCGACTACCGTTATTGAATGCATACAGTAAACAATTCAAATGACCAAAGGCCACGTTCAGGTCACATTCCAAAGGAATTATCATTGACAGAGTGTGCAAGGAGCCCCTGATCGGGGCGTACTTGCTTCAAACAGTTTGCATGTCCTTGAAACGCTGCCTTCTCGCATATACTGACCATCAAATCGATGCTATTGGACAAATAAATTACGAACTGCACCTTGCAAACACCGGCTGCATAACGTTCTGCTCTTCAAAATCATCGATGAGTATTTTCGAATTCGAGATCCCGACAATCAATTTATAATAATTCTATCTCTTTTTTGTTGTGAATTACTGCATTTTACGTTAACTCCACTTGCTAGATATTGTTTTCTTGTTATTGTCTTCAACAGGGGTGTCATCTTGCGCCTACTGTAATTATAAAATTAAAACATACAATAATCAGCGTTGTCAAAATAATGCTGTATGAATTCTGCAGTTAAATATTTCGTCAACTTTTAAATTATTAATGAAATAAAACTAAAAACTGAGACACTAAAGAGTAGATACACTGTAAATACTAAATATCATAGTTTTATCAATAAATATGCGTATTCATCGGATAAACGTAATATTTTTATCCTACCATTGTATGAACTCACTTTATAATATAGTTTCCGTGAGCCAGTGTTTGAATAGGTATATACGGTCTTCTATGATAATAATCTTAACAGTCGTGGCAATGAGACTACGATCCCTGGAATCATCTGTAAGTCATCGTGTTGTGATTGGTCGGGTTGAATATCCGGTAAAATTTGCAGAATGACTTTGCCTCTGTGATGAACAGGAACATGAATAACTGCTTGTCAAATAAATCAATATAAATCTTACAAATAAATATTTGAAAAAAAAAATAATAAAAAATATTGTGTGAAACAAATTAAAAATATTAATATGTATGTTCGGTGAACATTTTCAAATGTCTGTCAAGTTTAGACCTGTAGCTAAACATCGAAGGACGTACAGTACACAGGGAACGAGCCAAATTGTAATTGTTTTAGTGCACAACTATATTACGTTTTACCGTGAACAACAAAGCGAATTGTTCTCATTTAAACATTTCAAGAATGTTAAAAATAAAAGCGAATAGACAGAAAATTTTAGTAAGACGTCAGCTTTGGATAACTAAAATATTATCTCCACATTTACTATCCGTGAGTGAATCGTGTAATATATTTAGAATTATTTTGGTTAACATTTTATTGAGTGAAATATTTTCTATGATTTAAAAGATTGGAAGCGAACGTGTCCAACCACCATAAACGATATGCACTCTACCAACGAATCTGACTTCGAGGTCATAATCAGGAGTCTGTACGTTATTCGTCTTGTAATATCGCATACCTGCTTGTACCAATGAATCGTGTACACCTTTAGGACATAGAAAAAAATATATATAATTTGTGTAAAAATAACTTATACATACCATTTTCGATAATTAGAATCATCTAATACTCTGATAATTTTTCCAGCTTCATCAAAGTTTGATAACTCTTCGGTGAGCCAATTTAATAGGAAATACAACCACGATGAAAGAAATTGACAATGGAACAAACGCATAATTCAGCCTGTCGAAAACGATAATATACCTCCCGTACAAAAAATATCTAGCATGTACCAATATAGTAAAAGCAGTAACTTACAACAAAAGAGATGGAACTATTGTAAATCGATTGTCGAAATATCAAGTTTGAAAATACTCATCGATGATTCTGATGAGTTGAACGATATACAACCCGTGTTTTTGAGGTGTGCACGTGATTAGTTTGTCCAATAGCATCAAAGTGACGGTCAGTAAATGCGAAAAAGCGGCGTTTCACTAACAAGCAAACGGTTTGAAGTTAGCTCGCAACGATCAGGGGCTACTGGCACTCTCCAACATTAATGATACCTTCAGAGTATGACGCGACATTGGATCATCTGAGTTACTTAACGTATGTGTTCAATGACGGACGACGGAAAACGTGAACAGCGTATTAGAGAGCCGACATGGGCGGCCATATGGACCGTCTAAAATTATCGCACGAAAGCGGTTGTCAACGAAAATTGCATATCAAAAATACAGATGAGGTACATGGACTTTTGAATTATCATCACTGTGCCAACAAAAATGGACAACATTGTGTTGGGTTGAAGTCTCGTGCATGTAAGCTGCGTTAAGAAGACAATTAGAAATCGTGCAATATTTCCATGGAAACGGATGCCCGTGGGACGAGATCACTTTGCAATACGCTGCGATGAGTGGCAACTTGATTGTTTGAGACATACTCCAGAAAATACTTGGAAACCAGACGAAAAACATCCTGCGATACATGGACATTCGTAGTGTCTAAAATGAGTGCACGAAAATGAATTTGTGTGGGACCGAGGAACGTGTTCTAGTAGTGCGTTAGGCGGCCATTTGGACTGCCGACTTTGTGCAGATGATAGAAGATATCCGTGGATAAAGGGCTATTGCAATACACCAAGTGCATTGGGCGATGGGGACGCCACTTTCCCTACGCCACAGAGGTCAAGGCCCCTGGTTCTTTAAACCCCGTAACCACCGGCAGGCCTATGAACATGCCGAAAGTCTGCATTGTCCATAAATATCCGCATTTGATGCGCATGAGACTTCCTCATGGACTCTCAAGTGGTCCAATGTCCTGCTGACGTTGGTAAAGGCGGCGATGTTAGAGTATTCGCCAATTTATTTATTAGTCTACTGCACAAAATGATGTTCCATTGTGGGTTCATTCTCTTTACTAAACCACCGTCTGAGAAACACTCTGTGCTGCTCATATCGCACTAGTCTCAAATGCAGTCCTTACGACTAAATACCTTAGCGAACCTTACTATCCCCGACCATTTAAAAATCAGGAATATGGCTATTGCTATCATAAATTGTGAGTTGATTATCTCCGTCACACATTTATAAATTTACTTCTACAGTCACTATTCACTGATATGTCTCCATCACTTGGTTCATCTTTTATATTTCTGTAAAACATTAATAACATTAAATTAAATTACATAATTCGATTAATAAATACTGTTTAAACTTACACAAATGGTGATATATTGCTTGTGGTAGACGACTGATGGAATAATTATAGATAAATCTTCGTTCTTATAAGCTTCTGGTCCTTGTAAAAGACCATTTATTTTGAATCCAATGCAATCCACTTATCAAACCGTGAATTCCATCCTGTATATTACTAGTATATCTATATATCTCGCTGGTGACAACAATATCTCGCCGGCGACCGAACAATGTGTTGGTGGGTAGGAGGGTGGGCAAGTAGGGTATACGATACACTGCGGGGTTTCGGGTTGCCGAAACACGTGCACTTCCACAACAACTAAGCAAGCAATAGTAAAATTGTTTTCCGGTGTCTTTACTATTTCAGTGGTTGATGGTTCTATTTAAATCATTGTTACCCTATTTAAACGTCTTTGATCCTCACTGTAATTTTTGATACAAAGAAATATTAACAATTAATTGATAGTACATTAAAAATTAGTTAGTTATGAAAATGAACAAGATGCAGACAAGCAAACAATTTTAATAAAGAAGTATTAAATTTCACTTTTAAATATTAATTATTACCTAATGTATTATTAATTAGAATTCGCATGGATTTTTCAATTAATTATTCGAAGGCGTCATAACTAATCAACTATGTACTTAAAAATGGTACGCTTATAAGACTATACATTTACTTTAAAAAATGTTGAAGTGGTGTACCATATAATGTTGTGCTTATTTGATTGATCCATAAAATACCAATATACTTTAAATATCAAAATTAATTGATACATCATTACATTTAAAATAAATAATTGTCTAAAGATCATGATTTTTGGTACATCGCCAGTTTCCCTAACCTAACCTTTTTTTTTTTTTTTTTTCGGGTTTGAATCGACGACCGGAAGGGAACCGCTTTCGCATTACTTCCTTCAAATTCGCATTACTTCCTTCATTCGCATTACTTCCTTCACTCGCATTACTTCCTTCAGTTCGCATTACTTCCTTCCTTCGCATTACTTCCTTCTCCCTAACCTAACCTAACCGGGAGCGTTCGCATCAACGCCCACTTTTCGTTCTACCGACTATAACTCGAGATGATGATAATAATAATAATAAACAGTGCGCACCAAAAATGATAATTGATAACTAATGTTATGATTTATTAATATTTTTATTATTTACCATTAATTAGGGCGCCTCTATATACTCTATGACCCACTGCCTAACCACGAAAGATATCAGTTAATGGAATATCCCATATGACCATTATACTAATACAGCGGTTCTCAAACTTTTTTCATTCACCTACTCCTAGCACTCTCTCACCACTCTATCACGTACCCCAAATATCAACTTAGAATATAAATAAACGAAAAATAATTTTTTCACGTACCCCAGGTTGGGAACCGCTGCTGTATAATGTATGTGATAATTCATTGTTCCGTCACTATTATGTATTTTAAGAAACTAAAAATTTGAATTATTTATGTCAATTGACATATAACTATACTTTATAATAATAATAATACAAATGTCAACATATTACATATGATAGTGTTTAGGTTATGGGATAAGGGTTAAAACTTGAATATTTTCAAAAGATTAATTTAAGGTTAAAGCAAGCTTAGTGTAAGACAAATGATACATACAACAAAAATAGATAATTTTGATGAGGCGTAGACCACAGGAACACAGTATACCCAATCATTGTTTCAAGCCATCTGATCGTCGTCTTAGTCATAATCATATTCACTCGCTTGGTCAGCTACCAAATTGACGAGAATACCGGTACGTTTTGAATAGCGTTGACCGGTTCACACGGTTAACAGATGATTAGTCAATAAAATAGGTGTTCGCTTACCCCATTATAGAACTACACGTTACGCAGTTTGTCACGAGGTTTGGCGTATCATTTAAAATAACCAGTGCTGTCATACGATTCATTTCTGTAAAACATTAACGACATTAAATTAAATTACATAATTCGATTAATAAATACTGTTTAAACTTACACAAATGGTGAAAATATTGCTTGTGATATACGTCCGATGGAGTAATCATAGATAAATCTTCGTTCTTATGAGCTTCTGGTCCTTGTACAAGACTTAGTCAGTATGTCGCTAAAAGTATCCGTCAGTCTCGAAGTTCTGGAAGACATGTCGAAAGTCTGCATCGTCCATTGCTATCCGCATTGAATGCACACGAGTCTTTCCAATGAACTCTCCAGTGGTCCATCGTCTTGCTGACATTGATAAAGGTGGCGACGCTCGGTTATTCGCCAACGAATTTATTAGTCTACTGCACAAACTGATGTTGCATTGTGAGTTAATTCTCTTTACTAAACCTCGGTCTGAGAAACACTCTTTGCCGCTCATATCGCACTAACCTAATATGCAGTCATTCCGAATAAACCCCAGAGCGAACCATACTATCCCCGACCGTTTAAAGTCAGAGGTAGGGCTATTGCAATACACCATGTGTATTGGGCGATGGGGACGCCACTTTCCCTACGCCACAGATCTCGGGGCTCCGTTTTCGGTAAACCCCGTAACGCTAAGTAAAGTGTTCCATGGGGGTTACTTTTACAATATTAAAATTTTTTAATTAAGTTATTTAATTAGTACATAAAACAAAGAATTAAAATCAAAACAAGAAGTAAACAAATATAATTGAGTATATAATAATAAAATTTAGTCTTTGAATAAATCTTTTAAGAGTATATTTATAGCAATTATTGAAAAAATATTCAACGGCTTACTCATAACAAGTTTACTCTAATCAGCTAATAATAGCACATCTATTGATCATGGTGTAAAAAGAATGTCACAACCTTTTTATACAATTTAAAAACCTATAAAATACGTGAACCAATGCTTATAATGTAGTTTGTAAATATATATAAATATTTTTTTTATAATAATATATACCTATATCAATATTCCAGTATTATATATAAATATGGTCTTCGAATATAACACTATGCTTCTTATCATCGTGGTTAATATATGTATGTTATATATATTATTATTTTAATCGTTATGACTCATGAGATATGCTTTGTGAAAGCAATCTTATTAGATTATATAATATTAGATTTTTTTAAAACGAATCAAAATTAAGTTTCTAGGGTCAACAATTTTAACAATTTAGAAAATAAAAAAACACATCGAAAATGAACAATTACTATCAACATCATTTAATTTTGATACGAAAATAATGAAAAAAAAGCGGGCAAGTGGGTAACGTTCTGCTGTACATTAGGGGGTGGGGTTGACCTCGGACTAGGGTAGAGAGTTCGGACTAGGGTAGGTTAAATTTGAATGCAATGATAGGTATCATTGTATACTAAAAACGATTCTGAACGAAGATGATTTGTCAGCCTAGGATATAATTTCCAGTAGTTGATGAAAAATGTGGTTTATGTTTTAATTGCCTGAATACACCAAAACTTAAGTTCTTTTATAATTAGTGTAAGCTAAACTTACAAAAAATCTTGTATTAAATTTTCAACTCTTAACTACCTTTACAATCATTTTTATGAATTATACCTACAAAATAATTTTCAAATATTCATGATTTTGACGAATTTTCGTCAAAATTTGAACTTAAAATGCTAATAAAAAATAATAAAAGTAAGAAGATAAAAGTAAGAAATAAAAGTTGTACAGAATAGTATTTTATATACCTCAGCTTTGAGCGGGCATAGCTGCTTTCTTCCACAAGATCGTCGGTTTCAGACTGGAAAAAATACTTTATTATACGTAGGTATTATACCTAGTGTTTATAAATACAATTTTTAGTTACCAATATCATTAATAACTCCTTGGTTATAACATTGCAGGCACACTTGAATATACTATATAGTTCTTATTAAAAACTAATATTAACAAACAAATGTTTGAATATCGATAAACAATAAAATTTATTTATTTAGATACAGTAAGAAATTAATATTAATTAAAACATAAGTACCTACCTATCTAAGTTTGTGGTTAATACATTAAAATAATAAGTGTTACTTATTTATTAATATTAGTAATTATTAATGTCTATATGTATTAATATAAACCAATTTAAAATCTTATTTTATAAGTATGAAACAATTGATACTTATATTAATTGATATCTACGTAAGATGTAGATGATCTTATAAATATACAAAACAAAAATGGATTATTGTACCAATAGATTCATTGATTATGCTCGACGGTGTAAGTAACCAATCCACATTCCATGATTTCTGAACTTTTTTTAAGAAGATGAAATTAACACATACTTATCATTTATGAATTCGATGTAGTTATAATTAGTGTAATAATATACTCGTACATTGAAGCCAGAAATGATAAAAGGTATTAATTATAGAACATAAAAGTTTCTCGAACACAGCTATCAGAAATTACACAAAATCATAGTTAAAATTCAAAAATTTTCAAAAGATAAAATTACAATCTTATTACATACAATTAAAATAAATTATAGGAGTAAGCCGAATACCTATAACGAAAATTATTATTTTATATAAACGTATTTTGATTGTTAATATCTTACGATTAGTTGTTAATCGTATATTTATTACATCAAAAAATTTGTTTTATGCAAGAATAGTCAGGTAAAGCATGTTAATAAATATCAGGTCATCAACTATTTTTACAGTTAAAAATAAATAAATTACCAAAATAGTACCTATTTTACGGGCTATCTCCGCAACACTAAAAACCGCTAACCTAAATTTTTATACATTGAAGAACTCCAAAAAATATTTTATTTTAGAAATCAATTTAAAAATGTATGATTTGTCATTCATAAAAGTAAATAACTTAAAAATTATATATTCTTTTTTTAAATATGGTTTTATTTCGTTTAGAAATTATATGAAAAAAAATATTTTCAAAAAGTTAATAGAATTTGAAATAATGAGTGTTGTTATAAATACTATAATAATATACTTAAAATGAATCATTCTTTATTACCTATGTTTAGTATTTTAAATTTACTATTCCACAACATTTAAAAAAATAAACAATAATAAATTTAAAATGTGTACAATAACCTAACCTAACCTAATCTTCAAAATCTTTTACAAACACAAATATACAAAAATAAAGACAAGTATAATAACAAATTATAATTTGGATAATTCTTTAAACATACACCTAGATAAGAAATAATATGCCAATAATAGTTAATACATACAATACTTAACAAATTAATGTAATTTATATAAAATAATAAGATTGAATATGAATCGATGTACCTATATTAAATTATATTCTACAAAAATGTAAAACTATTAGCATTGTGGAGTTTCCCTTTAAAATACATTGTAATTCAATATTTATTTTCTAGTTTTTCATTACCTAATCATTGTTATATAATTGTATTGATTTTAATTATTAGAAAATGAAGCAAAATCACTAAAATTTAGTGACTAAATTATAAAATTAGACACACAATGCATAAATTGAGAGCTTATGATGGAGCAATGAATATGCCTTGAAGTGAACCAATTTTTTTAATTCAAAAATTAAATGGCAAATCCGTGGCACGCGTGCTCGAGGTAGCACGCGAAAAATTTAAATATTTTTTTTATTGTGTCATATACATATAATAAGTAAAAAATATTTTGAGCATACGACTTTTATGGCTCAATACAAAATATATATAAATAATATTTTTCATGGCATGAAATTTTTAAAAGGTTGCCACCCCTTTTATAGCCTATATAATAATTATTATAAAAATCAATTGTAACATAAGATTATAAATTATACAAAAACTATAAACATGCAGGACTAGGTATAAGTTATTCTTAAAATTATTATAATAGGTAAAAGATGACTTACCCATTGAAGACAAATCACACAAACATTGAAAAGTTGATTTAAAAAATTATCTGTAGAACATTTTTATATTCGAAGAACCAACGGTATATGATAGACTGAAACACATTAACAACGAATTAGGATTAATATTAGAAAATGATTTAATGAAAAAAAAAATATTTAAATTTGATACTTTCTGAAAGAAAATGTGTTTTTCAAATCATAAATTTAGAAATTATTTAATTACATTACAATACTAACATTAGTTAAACAATAGTAGTTAGATACAGCATTACTGATGTTGTAATTCTGAGAATGTAAAGAATCCACATGCCACCAAATTGTCTCGAGCACTAAAAAACAAAAGTACAGTTAGTTAAATTAAAGTGAAAACGTAATATAAATAACTTATGTATGTATTTAAAATTATAGTTTAATTATTATACAATTTTATAATACTACCATTTTATCGTTGTAAATATTATAATTGCGGTTTGATGTTTTTGAAGGTCCATTGAATTGATTCATCGAAAAACTATAAAAGTTAAGATTAAATAATGTAAGGTTAGTTTTAATAAAGTAATATAAGAAATAAATATAAAAATAATTGTACTTAACATGTAGGATGTATGGTGTATAATATATATTAAACTAAAAGATATTTACCTAAATCGTATGCTACCATTAGACACGTCGATGTATAATTCAACAGAATGAAAAGTCAGTATAGATCCTTTAATGATGCAATGATGAATCCCATCGGTTTCTTATTCTCAAATGCTTAATTTATAATAAAAAATTAAGTAAGGGAGAAAAGAGTTCGACAGAAACATATTATTTTTCTTATATACGAATTGTACTACATATTAAGCTAATAGTAGGTACCTATAATACCAAAAATACTATACGAGTGTAATAAATTAATATAACCTAATATTAAATATTGTATGCATTTACAATTAACAATAGTGAGTAGTTACTTATCATTATATTACAAGAAATGAGAAATTTATACATTACAAAAAAAAAAGTAATAAAAAACGTATGGCCATGTAAAGATGATGTGAAAATGATGTATAATGTGACGAACAAAGAGACCGATAGAAAAAAATCAATTAACAAGCAAAACAGAAACTTTGGAGCAACAAGTTAATTGAAAT
Organism: Aphis gossypii; assembly: GCF_020184175.1. NCBI lineage: Eukaryota > Metazoa > Arthropoda > Insecta > Hemiptera > Aphididae > Aphis > Aphis gossypii. Next base: position 81,371,609 of record NC_065530.1, read on the forward strand.
TGTTCTATCACTTCCTTTGAATACATTAAACTTGTAGGTACATCTCCTGACAGTAGCTGTATAACATGCACCAAAAAACGCATGAGTTCCTAACACAATCAATGGTCCATCGAGGTTTATTGTCAACAAAATCAATTGTAACATAAGAGTATAAGTTATATAGAAACTATAAACATGCATAACTATAAGTTCTAATTAAAATTGTTAGAATATAAAATGACTTACCAATTGAAGGTTAAAATCACATGAAAATTGAACATTTAATATGAAAATTGTTTATGATGAACTGAAAAACATTAACACAGAATTAGTACAAATATTAACAAATGTATCAAAGTGGTACGATAAAATGTTTAGTACCTACTACTAATTACTTAATTACTAATTTAGTAGTTGCATGTCATTAATATTTTTTGATTGTACAAAAGTTAATTTTGGTTATTATTTACAAAATTAAGCTTGTATACATATCAGCAAAAATCAATGTACTACTCAAATCGACCTTTATACTTAAAAAACCAACTATAATATACTTAAAGCGTTATTAACATAAGCATTAATTACAACTATAGTTTGAATTACATATAATAATGTTCATCTAAAAAATCATATGAATTTGGAATGTAGGTACTACAATAATTTATACATTTATGACTTATTCTAAGTTCTATATTAAATAATAATACATATGACAATTTAAACTAATATTTTTAGTAAAAAATAAAGAATACAGCTCTTTTCTTTTATCATAGTCTACCGAAAAAAAAGCAATAAACTATAATACGTATAAAAAACAATCAAATGGTATACTTAAATATTTATGTTCTATATTTACTGTGGAAAGGATCAACAATCATACTCCAAGTCATCCTCAAATGCATTGTAAATACATGAAAACATGAATTTGAGAATGAGCTTGCTAGGATAACAATGATAAATTTACTCAGAAAATTAATAAAAACATAATATTAAGCATACTATGTTAAATAAATTTAAAAAAATATTACATAATCATAACAAACTGTGAGCCATAATAATTATTTATATCAATGAAGCAGAAAAATATATAATACAAGCAAATAATTATAATATAATAATAAAAATATCCTATGTGATATCACTTATATATGAATAATTTTAAATTAAAACTACATTGTTACAAATTTTTAATACCGTTAAAAAAAACCTCGATGTATATAATTAAAATGTATATATTCTTTTTATATAACTGCGGTATTTTAAATTTTTTATATGTGTAAACTATGTAAATCCACTTTTATAGTGGAACCTCTACGGTGATTTGTTTTAGATTTTTAGCTATTTTTATTTAACTTTCAACAATAAGTTATTACAGCTCGATAATTAAAACTCCTATTTTTTTTTTAATAGTTTTAATGCGTAAAACATTTTTTTCTGCTAGTCGCTACTAATCATTAATCAATTTTTTTAAGTAATTTCTTGAACATATTGAAACACTTAAGTTTTGCGAAACCATGAAATGATCTTCACAGAACCTCAGTTATAGGGTTCCACGGGACATAGTTTAAAAACTGCTGTCATTAGTAAGTTTAATAAATACTATTGTTTCCTGCGTATTCTTTGATTTATTTTCCTGTGTAAAGACGATGTGAAGATGATATGTAATGTGACGATCAAAAAAACCGATAAAAAAAAATCAATTAACTAGCAAAACAGGAACTTTGGAGCAACAAGTTAATTGAAATTGTTTTATCACTTCATTTGAATACATTAAACTTGTAGGTACATCTCCTGACAGTAGCTGTATAACATGCACCAAAAAACGCATGAGTTCCTAACACAATCAGTGGTCCATCGAGGTTTATTGTCAACAAAATCAATTGTAACATAAAAGTATAAGTTATATAGAAACTTTAAACTATAAATATGCATAACTATAAGTTCTTGTTAACATTGTTCGAATATAAAATGACTTACCAATTGAAGATTAAAATCACATGAACATTGAACATTTAATATGAAAATTGTTTATGATGAACTGAAAAACATCAACACAGAATTAGTTTTAATATTCACAAATCATTAAACGACATTAAAAACAAATAAATTTGTTACATTCTGAAAGAACAAGTATTTTTCAAATCAGAAATTAAGAAATTATTTAATTACATTAAAATACTAACGTTAGTTTAATAATAGTAGTTAGATAGAGCATTACTGATGTTACAATTCTGAAAATGTCAAAGAATCCACATGCCACCAAATTATCTCGAGCCCTAGAAAACAAAAGTACAATTAGTTTCAGATAAAGTGAAAACGTAAAATAAATAGCTGATGTATCTATTAAAGATTGTAATATAATTAAAAAATATTATATTATTACCATTCCATCATAGTAAATATTATAATTGTGGTTTTATGTTTTTGAAGATCCATTGAATCGATTCATGATACCAATCATCGACAAACTATAAAAATTAAGATTAAATAATGTAAGGTTAGTTTTAATAAAGTAATATAAGAAATAAAAATGAAAATAATTGTACTTTAATAACTATCTTGGATATATGGTATATATATATATTAAACTAGAAGATATTTGCCTAAATCGTATGCTACCATTGGAGACGTCGATGCATAGTTCAACAGAATGAAAAGTGATTATAGATCCTTTGATGATGCAATGACGAATCCCGTCGATTACTTTTTCTCAATTGCTTAATTTATAAGAAAAAATTAAGTAAGGGAGAAAAGGAATTCGACAGGAACATGTTATTTTTCTTATATACGAATTGTACTACATATTAAGCTAATAGTATAATACCAAGAATACAATACGAGTGCAATAAATGTTAATTTAACCTAATATTAAATATTGTATATATTTACAATTAAAAATAGTGAATATAGTTACTTATCATTAATATTACAAGGAATGAGTGATGTATGTATAAAAAATAAATAATAAAAAACTTATGGCCATGTTGGTATAAATATATAAAAAAACATCAAATTAATCTTATAGTAAAGAATTATATTAGAAATTTTTAGACGCATTTGAATCGTTTTTTTTATCTATAATAATAGTATATCATTTAGTATCAATTTTTCACAATACTGCAATATTTGTATAAATTTAAAATCATAAATATAAAATAAAACAGTACTGTAAAAACAAATACGACTCAAGTAGTTCTTAGATATATCCCCTAACATTTCCTATCTAACCACCAGCTAATGATATTCCTCACACAGTCAGTCGTCCATCAAAGCTAATAGTGCGTTAAATGAATAACAACATAACCATATACTTATAAGTTAAATAGATCTATATACATTTGCTTAATTATTAATTTCTGTTAAAGTTACTATAAATCAAAATGACTTATCTATAACGTTTCAAATGAAATCACATGAACATGATAAACTTGGTATGACTTATAACCTTGTAAAAATATTGGTATATGATTACCTAAAAAACAGCAACATAGAATTAATGAAAATATTAACAAATGAAGTTAAACATGACAATAAAAATAAGTATTTTTTGAATCAAAAGTTTGGAAACTAATTAATTACATGATACCTAATTATAACGTGAGAAATATTCTACTAATAACAAAATTTCAATAAACCAATGAATACAAATATGAAATATTGGAAATATTGATGCCTTTGTGTAACCTACTATTAGTAGAATTACGATTAAAATAATGAATAGTTACATATCAAAAATATTTTTCGACTGTATGTATGTATAAATTTATGTTAATAGGTACCTACATTGATTATACTTAAATTTTCATAATATGATAGGTACTATAAAAGCCTTTTAAAGATAAATTAAAAGTATCCATGATGTCAAAAAATGTTAAATGCTTCGAAACTATTGAATTAATTAAAAAATGTACACAAAGGTATTATTTTAAATCACGAATAATTGAAAATTTTTGTGTTTTTAAAAAGTAGTAATAAGCTAATGATCAGAGTATATAATTTATCTGCGTTAATTTTTATCAATTGTAATACATTACCTCTTTAAACTATACAAATAAACAATAAATTTATAAAAAAATCCAATTGATATTCTTTAGAATTTTTAGATACATTTGTATCAACGCCCATTGCGAATGGTAATGCTGCATCGTTCATTAAAAATTTGTTACATTATAGGGTATGTAAGAAGTTAAAATAATTTGTAAGTGCTATATCAGATATATAAAAACAGATAATACTTACCTATATTAATTGTTATCTTCGTAATGCATTCTTCAATGTATAACAAAATGGAACGTCCTTACATATTCCTCGATGATAAGATCGATGTTAATTCATCTGTACATATCCAAGCAAATAGCTATGCATAGTTCTAAACAGCACATACATTGATTGTAAGCTGCTTGAATATGTTCAGACAAGTTGATGTGAAGGCGAATCTAATACCATCTTAGATCTAATATTTAGGTGTAAATGATAATATATAAACGCATTTTAAGGTATTTAAAACAATGTTCTCAAGTAAAAAAAAAAACTATAGTGTAAATAATTAAATTATAAATATCAAAAATGTATGTAGGTAATAAAAAAAGTTAAATAACCTCTTATAGTTACAAATTATAAATATTTCTTTAATTCTATCTTCTTTTAAATTATAAATTAATAATAATATATTCTTGAAATTAATTATTTTTTAACATTTTAAATGTTAGTAGTATCAATAACATATGACATTTTAATAATCAAATAATAATAACATCGCTTACATTTAAAATGCTCATTTAAAGAAATAGAAAAAAAATATTTATACTAATGATAATTAACTAATAAGTATGCACGTTCACACTATAACATGCTAATTTTTAATGACTTATAAATGACTTATGACTTATTGCTACAATTTCCAAAAATATACACAAATTAATATCAATTAGAGTTAAGAAAACAATTGAATACCCATGGAGAAATTGAAGTATAGTGTACAACATTTATCTGTCTCTTTAAATGCTTGTCAATCGTTTAAATAAGTACCTAGGAACTTAATATAATTAGATTTGTTTTAATATTATATAACTTTACACTGTGTTTTCTTCTTTGTCTTGCTGTAGAATGTAATACTTATTTTCTGTAGGGTCCTATATCAAATCAATAAATTGTCATTAAATATTGACTTAATAAAATACCCTACAGAATAAGAGTATCATAGTGATCAATCAATTAGGTACCCAAAAGTAAAATTAACTTAACAATGGTTATTTAACTTATGATGGAGAGTTATTATGACTTTAGTTAGAAATAAATCTGAAAAAATACATATTTAATAAATAATTATAATTAAATAGCTATATGCAAAAGTTACAAGTAATGAATTTGTAAAGTAAACATTTGTTTGAGAGCCCCAGCTGGTATAAGCTGTAACATGATACATGAATATTTATTTAAGAATACTATAATATGATTTATAATATTTTATTTAATAATTAATTAATTTCTATTATTTTTATCAACTTTATTACTATACCTTATATTCTTTTTGGTATCATTATTTTATTTTTAAAGTTCATCTATCAAATAAGGATTTTTATCCTTGATGATATTCGAAGGAGTGTAATAACAATACCAATATATTGTAATTTCATTTTTGTAAACTTCAGTATTGCTGAATAAAATAAAGATTATTATTATTATTTCATATATTTTATAATGATGTAATTTTACATTGATAAAAATAATCATTATAGAATGGTCGAAAAGGACCCCTTATTTGAATTTATATATTGTATGTATATAAATTTATTATTTTTGAAATCTTTTATAATGACACCTCTTAATCAGTTGCAGTGACATTTTTATAATAACTATACGGATTTAATAACTTTCATTTTTGGCGACTTAAGACAAATATTTGAATATATAATTATATACATTATACACGCACTATATGGATCCCATATTCGATGATTTGTGAATCATAAATACATCTCATGGTAATGCAAAATATAAAACAAGCATCACATTACACGGCCATTAATGATATAAGTTTAAAAAATCAACTTTATTAAATTAGAAAAGTTAAAAACGCCCGGGCCTACTCACTTATCTCCAAAAATAAATGTTTTAAATCGTATTGAATATGTAGTCTATATGATTACTATAAGTACTAATATTTTTAAAATTTTAAATAAATGCATATAATATGCATACAACAAATTTATAATAATAATGTATTCTATTACTTTTTTGTTTAGTAAAAATATTCATTGGTAATTCTTACATCGATATCAGTTCTACCTAAGAAAAATTGTCTAGCTACGGCACCGCATATTAGTATACATAATTAAAGGGTTTTTTGGTATACCGGTTCTGCGGTATTGGAACCAGTATGTCTAAAGAACTCATACCTGATTTCAATACCTTCAATATTTTAATGTAACACAATAATAAAAAAAAACTGTGACAAACAAAAATTTTATTTTAAAAATCAGAAAGGAAAAAATAACGACAATAGATACAGCACGCTAGCAATAAATAACGTCTTGAAAAAAGACCAAAACTAAACAAGTTGATTAATTACTCTTAACTAGTTACAATGAGATAATATAGAAAAATTTAAGTTAGCTTTAAAGACAAAAAATACTTTTCTTTCTTTTTAACTTAACATTTAAATGTTGAATTGAAATGACATTATATATTATGAACTAAGATAACTACCTATAGAGGCATCTTGTGTTCAAGTACATTATATAAACTCCTTTAAAACATCCTTTTAAATTAATTCAAATTAAATACATAATTAGTGTGCTGAAGGGTCCGGAATTTTTAGCTACGATGAAAAGCAAAAAGATAGATTTTACAGGGCATTATTAGTAATAATAATAATCTGTCTCAATTTCCATAAATCTCAAAATGTCTGTTTGAACACCTCCCGGGGTCTGGCCTATCATATTTTAACTTAATCTATCGTCTGCCCATACATAGGTCTAATAATATATCTCTGTACTTAATTTCATGACAACCGGTTCAGTCGTTTAGAAATACATATAGAACAGACAGATAGAAATCCATTTATATGTATATAGATTAGGTATTAGGATTTGGTAACTAATTGCCATAGTAACTATCACATAATATCTTATCTTAACTTATCTTATTTTATATCCTAATAGTATATCTTAGCGCAATAGCAAAATAATAAATAATAATAATTAACACTCTCGTAAGTTACGGAACGAGGAGAACGTAGGCGATAGCGGTCACGCGTTAAAAAACGGATTAATAAAGAACTGATACATCATTTAATAATTAAAGGTATATGTTAATTTGTTAATTCATCACGCTAACCTAACTGGCTACTCCAAGTTCCAATGAATCTTGTTAATATTTAGAATAGTCTATACTATTTAAAATAGATCAGTCCTGAAAACTAAGGAAAAACAATTGATGCACTAAAATGTACAAAACGAAAGAGCTTAACTGCGTTAGGGCCACACCACACTTGAGCATTTTTGTCGTACGTTAAAAACGCTATAGATAAAAACGCATTTTATATAATATAGAGCGCAGCAAACTAGTGTAAATTAAACAAAAAAAAGCGGTAAAATAGTTATACTTTAGCTTAATATAACTAATAAATATTAATGATGTTTAAAAATAATATTTAAATATAATATTTTATGACATAGCTACTTCTAGTTATGAAAATAAATTAAATAGTAATTTAATAAAAATATTATTTTTATGTGCGATTAATTAATTTTCGACACATAATATTATCTACTCTAAAATAATTTAGACAAAATAAGAATATAGCACAATTACACTGTTGTTAATACAAAATTAATTTTCATTTTTATAATTAGACTTAAAATTATTATTTATTTTATTTTATTTTATTTTTTTATATTAACACTATCTATACCGACATATTTTAAAATATAGATTATACGCTATTTAATAATATATTTTACTGATATATCAATAATACCTACTGCATAATCATTTTTAATATTATTAAAAAAGTTATATTATTATCAAAGTTTAATACAGAAACTAATTTTATTACTTTATAATATTTAAATACAGAGAGAGAGAGAGAAAGACTTTAACGCTAGTAAATTGTCATAGGTAAATTATAACTATTTGTCTATTACTCATTAAAAATATTTAGGTATATAAACGCATGTTATAAAAATATTAATTTTTTTAAAAGGTCTAAAATTATTCTAACTATGTATATTTTTTAATCATAAAAAATAGAATTCTTATTTTTCCTAAATTTATATTTTATTTATGAAAAATTATTTTTAAACACTCATCATAAAAAAAAAATTAACTACTTAAACTAAATATAAATCTTATATTTATTTGAAATAATTATTGAAATTGAGTAAAAAGAATATTTTAACTTAAAAAACTAATTAAGTATATAAAAAAAAAATATTTCATCTAATCTAAAATTAAATTGAAATAATTTGAAACATTAAAATATTAATTAAAATAAACTTAATAATTTAATATGCATACCTTAGATGTACATTTGAGTATCGCACAGTCCTTAGATTTGGAAATGGTCTTCATCGGCTTCTCGGCAGCAAGAGCACGGCACGGCAAAGAGCGGAGGAGCACGACTGTCGGAGAAAACAACTTAAGACATACTGCAAATGACGAAAAGTGTGAAATGACGAATGCCGGATAATGCGGGCCAATTTATAAGCAATCTCCCCACCTTCTTCTTGAACAGCCGCCGTAGCAGGAGTGATTATTGCCACGGCCACACCCAGTCCGTCCCAGTCGATGTGCGCATCGTATAATATAGAATACAACATATCTCCTACCCAATGAACTCTCTGTTATTATAGACCCATGCACTATATATATACTATATATACTATATACTATATGTACTATATATATTCATCGATATTTACTGCTGAAGTCGTTATTGCTGTATTATAGATATATATTTTACATGTTATATGATAGGTATATTGTATATTATATATCAATACCAGGCTAAAGACACTGTGTGATATTAGCCAAATCGGATTACTTTGGCGTTGAACACGGTGTCCAGGAAGAAGCGGCATACGTTATCACTTAAATAAATCATATCAACATTATCACAGAACAATATATTTTTATAATTTATTATATTATTATATTTAGCAATAAACTAATGTCAAATAATAATATTACAGTAAAATGCAACTATTGCAATTTCAATTTGCACATTTTTAGCAATATTAGGTGACATAGACATGTTCCGGTGGTCAATGAATTATATCCGTTTTTATAATATCGTAACAAATAGGGATACACATTATCATAAACGAAACTACGGGTCAGGCTAGTCAGGCCATGGCCTGACCTAATAGGTACTGGCTGAATATCATATAGAATCATACTGGTTTATAGTAGTTAGTCGAATTTAAAATTAAAATTAAAAATTTTGAAATTTTTTTCAATTTATTACTTGGCCTATCCTAATAAAATTATCAAGTTTTGTCTATGCACATTACCAACATCTAGTCAAGTACGGATACGGTTTTAACTTTTAAAATCCAATACTTCATACCTTAGAGATACAATAGACCGACCAGCTGATCGAGTGTGTCACTTCTATATTGTTCTGTGTCAATACTAATGTTTTATATAAAAATTACAATATAGTCAATACATAAGAACTTGACAATGACGAATGATTATACTGTATAGAACAGGGGTGGCTAAACAGTTAAAAGTAATTAATTTTCGATAGTTGTAATTATATAGGTAATATGCTCTACTAGAAAATACTCGAATATTTAATATTCTATACGAATTCATAAGCTTTACAAACATAAGCGTTGCTCTGTAGGACTTAGTGGTAAGATGTTGCTAAAAGTTTTTAATTTGGCTATCAGTCACACTGCTTGTTATAGTGTTTGAAGTTTGAACAGCCTATGTAACCACACGGTAGCGGAGCGCGGCGGCGGCGACGGCGGCGACGGAGACGTTAATGCTTATCATTTCAACAACGCTCCGCCGCTGCCGTCGCGGAAGACGATTTATCATCACGTATGACATGCATTATTATTACGCTGTGTTCAGAAAATTGGTCGCTACTCAATGGTAATAAACTACCATTATATAACTAATAAATAATAATACAATATTATAATACGTATGTTAGTGCACCGGCGTAGTATGGTGGCGGCATTTACACTATATTTCAATTTGTTTCCTGTATTACAACTTCTCGATGACTGCTATATATGTGTTAATGATAATAATTATAATAAAATCCAAATTATTATTATTACTATACATATATATATATATATGTGTGTGTGTGTGTGTGTGTTATTTAATTATTTAAATATAAAATATTAGAAACTAGAAACATATTGATATCATTATATTATGTCACCGAACACTAGCTGTTTTACATTACAAGACGAATGATAATGTATAACTACATTTTAAACACTGAGCGGAGCATAAAATTGAATGATCTTAAAATTTAATTTTGTGTGACAACATGTGTGATGACAATGATAATATTATTCAAATCATTCGATCATTCAGCTCTGTATAATATTTAAATTCGAATAATAAATTGTCAATAATATACTATATATATATATGCTATCCGAGAAAATCTCGAATTTAATGTTAATCATTATGCTTCACAAAAATAGGCGTACGCAGAACTTAGTGGTAGGTTGTTGCTAAAAATTATTCATTAGGATATCAGTCACACGGCTTGTTAATGTTTGAAGAGTATATCAATTGCGCTGAAATTACGTTTTTACCTGAAACAAAACTATTGTCCTTCATATCAACTCCGCCAATTTTTTTTACATATTGTAATAAAAATAGGACAGTTAACCTTATATATATTATTTATATTACCTTATCCTACTAGATGAATTATTATTAAGAGGTTCGTAAATTTCTATAACAAAATAATTCCTCCATAGAGCAAACCTTGCTCATAATATTATATATAGTTAATTATTAATGCAATGTTAGAGACAAATGAATTAATTATGTTACTTCTTAGTAACCTGTTGTGAACTTCCAAATTCTTTACTCTTTCTGCAGTAATATTTCTGTAGGTTATTGTGTATTCGTAATAAATGAAAACTTTTTTGTTTAATAAAAATTATCGACACCCACATAGAGACGTTTTGAGCTTATAGACTAAGTAAGGCCTACCGAATATGATATTCTTATGTGAGAGGTCAAATCGTTTCTATTTTGTTAAATATTTATTGAAATCAACTTTTACAGTTATCAATATTTGTTATTTACATATAGTCAGTGATGATATTTCTAATGCTACCAAGAATTTAATATTTAATATGATTATTTGATTAAAATATGACAATATAATATAATTTATTTGTAAAGGGCGGTTCACATTCTTATGAAATAAATTTAATGTACCTAAATAGTGTGACTTTGAAAATAAATAATCTAATATAACTTATAAAATACTATAACATTAAATCGTATGATATATTGATATGATAACAATAATGATTCCTCTGACTATTAACTCTGCCGAACGATTATTTAAATATTTAAAAAATATTATTTAATTTTTTTTTATTTAAAAACGATTAATAGATTATATGTCATTTTTATTTAAATGTGTCCCGAATACAGTGATAAAGGTACGAATTATAAAGATAGGTATGCACTGTGAATACACTTTACCACATATACCTATTATAGATAGATAGGAGTCCCGACGCTCGTCCCAACCCAACTACGTTAAATTAACTGCAGCGCTTTCCACGGACATTTACACGTGTTAGTATAATATTATTATTCACTGTCCCGTATAGTATTTAAGTATGTATTGTATACACTTGCCCGATTTTAATGACATTTATTCTGTATAATATATATTTGTTAGACATAAAAATAGGTCGTAAAATATTTTTCAATAATTTTATTATTATATAAAATTATTATTAAACCAAAATACCCGCATTAATTAAAATAACTTATTTAAATATTTAGACTATATTTACTTATTTATTTCTTATATAAATAGGTAAAACTTTTATAACACATTTCCGTAGAAAATGTGACTCATCAATGAGCCGTCGAATACTTTAATACCATTATCAATTCATTTTTAATACCTCATGACTATTACGGGTACAGACGATGACTAATGATCATTAGTAATATAATGGTCACTGCCAACGCCAAACCAAATATTTGTATAATTATTATCGTAGTTTATTTAATTAGTAAACTATATATTCTAGTAGTTTGCTAATCAAATAAAATATGTCAATACTGGTAAGTATAAAGGTCATGTTAAAGTCATTAAATTTTATTGTAATTAATAATCAAGCAAAAAAGCACCGTGCAAGGGACCGGAGTACCGGACAATCTTTTAAATATAAATTCTTATGTTATGCTCGCCTGTTAACTCATTTAATTCATATTAACTATGTACTTATACCTATATACTGTATTCTTTATATGTATAATTTACATGTTATATTTTCCAGATTGTCCATATAAGTATTACATACTGTTTAAAGCTGGAGTTTATACAACATTTTTATATCACTTACTACTCGCATAATGTCCACGATCCGACGCAGGGGGATTTTTTCCAAACGATGACTGACAACTTGACTTGAATGTTCACATGTTATTCGACTTTAACTTATCCTACAATACAACATTAGACTATCGACGTCAGGAGGTACGACATTATCGGATATCGATTTACACCATGTGATGATTACATGATGATAGCTAGACACTTACCTACCATTTTTCGTATTTATTTATTTTTTCTATTTAATTAAAATAAAATAAGTTTAAAAAGAACCGGGTAATCGTCGAGATAAACTTTTTCATTACTTTATATTTACACCAAATGATAATACATACCATTTCCGACCGAATTATCGTTGAAACGATTTTCACTCGGCCACCTCGAAATCGGCTTCTACACACCCGAAATCGAGCTTCACCGGCCCCTATCTTATATTATAAAATATTATGTACAGATAACTACTGCATGGTATTAATCATTTATATTAGTACAAGCGGTTAAACGGACCATTTAAAATTGTTATAGAAACATATGAAGGTACCTAGTTGCTAACGTTGCGAACGCCAGCAAGACGTTTCTTTGAATAGAGACAGTCCCTTTTATATGATATGCATGTATAATGTACAGCATTAAGGTCCCCACACACTGCAGCGGTGACGGTAAAATTCTATTGTCTCAGCAGTGGCAGTAAAATTGTGTTCGGGCTCATTTTAACACTACCGCCACCGCTACCGCTGCAGTGTGAGGGCACCTTTAACCTGCGTAGGTCTCTATTATTCTCAGAACTGAATATGAAACGAACAACAACAAAATAGAAACCTTTAACATTATCTACAAAAATCCTTACAAAGCGTCTCTCACTCTCACTCTGTATGTATATATATATATAAGTATTCCGTATAGAGCAGGAACGGCCAAACATTTTTTGGTCAGGACTCAGGATCTACTTAAAATATAATTCACCTTTCAGGATTGGTTTCCTTTGAATTTTTTTTTTGTTTTGAAATACATTAATTATTAAGAAACATATTATAGGGTGTGTGGCCCTTAAATCAAATTATAATGTAATCGGCTTTGAAAATGTCCGTGTTCGACAATTTGACCACCCCTGGTATTGTTTAAACATACACTATGTACATAAATATAATATAATAATTAATAACGGTAGGTATTGTGTGACTTGAAACAATGAGATCCGAGAAAAAAGTATTTGTAGGTATACGATACTTGAACAAAAAATGCAAAATTATTTTATAAGGTCGCGTGTACAATCTTTATAGCGTTTAAAACCACGGACAAAACGTTTAGCAGTGGTTTTCATACTATTCAAATTAAAGGCCGCATAAAAAAATATGTTAACATAAATCCAAAAACGTGTTGTGTGGATCAAAATACTAAATGTTAAATTAATAAACTATTATCTAGCAGTTTGCTAATTAAATAAAATATGTCAATACTGGTAAGTGTAAAGGTCATGTTAAAGTCATTAAGACGATAACCTTTTAAATTATACAGACATTTATAAATTGGAAACGAATAATATACTTATCTATGTAATTACATACATATAAAATATGACTATTAATTATTGAAATATATTTTAAAAAGACTTATTAATAGCAGTTTCTCAATGTAAATGGGTGCTTCAAAATCGTAGCCACGCATTTCTAATATTTGATTAAAATAATTATTATTGATATCAACAAATTCTGTCTATTTATTTATTTATTAAACTCAATTAGTTTACTAGTGTTAGTACTAAAACTATTAAGCGTTTTAAACCAGATGAATCATTTTGGATAGCGTTGTAATTTTATTAAACTATTAGATATAAAGAAAAATTATTTTCTTTATACTCAAAAACTTTAAGATTATTAATATTATCTTAATTCTATAACATCGTATGGACTATTGCGACGATAACCTTTAAAATTATACAGACATTTATGAATTGGAAATGAATAATATTCTTATCTATGTAATTACATACATATAAAATATGAGAATTTATTATTGAAATATATTTTAAAAAGTCTTATTAATAATATCCTGTAACAGAAATATGCGTTATAATCTAGGAAAAAAAGCAGTAAATAATAAGTTTATAAATTATATACGCCGATGTTTAATGAATTAAACTTCGATGTATATACATCACATACTTAATAAAATCATATAAAATATAATATTCTTGTAATAAACGCTGTATTACAACAAAAGTGTATTATAAAATATTTTATAACCTTAATAATCAAAACACATCAAAATCCAATTATTACTATTTTGATAACGTATATTGGAAGACGGAATAATTGTTATTCACAAACGAAATCTAAACAAAAAAATCATATTTCTTTACTAATATTTTAATATAGATAAAAGGTAAATATTTGACATGAACAAAAATATCTGTTTTATGACGACAACAAAATACTAATTTTAATATATTGTAATATAGGTAGTGTTTGTGTTTCATACGATTCGTAGAAGTGCCTAATAAAATAATTTTTGTTGAATATTTCTCGAATATTATTACTATTGCACAAACTAGGTAGTATGGTAATATAAATAATCATGAACATGAGAATAGAAATCTTATAAATTTCGATAAATTGTGACGACACAAGCGAGTGAGTTAGGTTAGGTATTCTACCTTCAATCGTATGTTTAGAATGATAAAACTGTATTTATTTCACAAAAATTGTCTATAAACTTACTATAAAGTAGTACCTAAAGTACCTACTAGTTATTACCTACCTAATTTATAATACGTGCAGACAGTAATTTCGGGATAATTAACCGACTCATCACATTTTTATTCTATTTAATACACATAAAATATTATTTTATTTAATAATAATAAAAATTCAAAATTTAAAAATATATATAGGTATAATACATCATACTTTTGGCAATTTTTAATATTTTCACTTTCTATACCAACCTAAGCTATTTTGAAAAAAACTGATAAAAAATAATGTACTACCTGCAAAACAAATACGGACAAGTCTACAAAATTATATGATAGTAATTAATGTGTTCTCAAGGTTTATTTTATACTGCATACAAATTCTGTTTATATACCTAATGCTTAATATAGTTTATGTATATAAATTTAAATTTAATATGATAATGCATGTATAGGTTCAGGATGTAAAATTATGAGCATAGAATACAGTTCATATAATATTAAATTTTACAATCCAATATTTTGATTGATATATTAAACTAAAATTTGTTGTACTAATGTCGACATCTCAAAGATTGCAGCTCAGTAAATTGTAAATCGGTAATTATTGAGTCGCTGAAGACAAATAATAAAATATAAATCTATCAATTTTTTCTATTACCTTATTATTATTATTCTTTATAAAAATTAATACATGGACACTAATAGTAGACAATAGATGTTTAAATAATATTTAAGTAATTCAATATCATTGAATATGATAACTAAATACTTAATTCATTATCGAGGTTCACAATAACTGTATATTTTATCGATGACTAAATACCAATGTATTATTACTATAATTGTAGTGACTAATAATATTGATATCATTATAATATTATCTGACACCACACTATTGTCTATTATAATATTAATAGCTCAAAATCTATAACAATGAAATCGTTGTTTTGATTTATAGGTAAATTTCCATCGGAAAATACTACACGTATTTTTAATGTTGTACTGTTTGTACTATAAGTAGGTACCTTAAAAATGGTACGCTGACTATTCACATTTTCTATGTAAATTAGAAATATAATTCACTATTTTATAACATAAATTAATTGATGGTTCAATTATTGAAATGAATAATGGTTTAATATTTGTATTAAATATTAAATAAGTATCAATTAGCATATTGTACAGCCGCCAAATTTACACTTACCTAAACAAAACTGGTTTTGATCAATATTCTATGTATAGGTAAATCATTGTAACGTATTCTTCGCATTGTCAACGCGGCCGTAATAGTTGCAAAATTGTTTTATGGAATTTTTTTCAATTCTGAATTTATCTCTGAAAAAATGTTGAGTATGTATGTAGTTTTTTATTGTTTACGACTATACGTTGTATTCCTTTATAATATTTGAATAATATGTATACATACAACTCAAGTAAAAATTAAATATTAATACTTATTCTAATAAAACTATTATTGTGTGGAATTTTCGTGGTAACTCCAGAAAATCGACTCTCCAGAACACAAAATAGTAAGGTTTTTAAAAAGTTTTAAACTCCGTACAAATAACTGAATAATATGTCTACGAACTCACATAACGATTTTTTTTTTTTTATATATATAAATATTATGTTTTATAATATTTAATATTGTATATTTCTATGTATTAATAATGATTGTACCTAGTATAAACTATAAATGTCCCCTTGGCTGTGAATATACGTTGCACTAAATTTAATTTAATTTTTTGGCGATTGTTAATATCGCGTTTATAGTCGAAATTAAAAAAAAATAACTTAGCTAGCAGTAGCGGCAATAGTATTGGTACTTATTGGCGGTGGTTAAGCGTTGACTAAAACAATGGAATCACCACTAAGACAATACAATTTATTTGTATATCAATCTCTATGACTCTATTACATGAAGGATGAGAGGAAAGTAAACGTAACATATAAAATAAAAGAACGCTTTTAACACGACATATTTATTAAATATTTTTATTGGTCAATTGATTATAAATCGAATTTTTAACGACGATAAGGGTTTCAAATACTTAGTCAAATTAAACCAAATATATTATATATTATTTTTTATTTATATTACATTTTTATTATATGTGTGAATTAATATTGAATAACTACTAATACATAAAGTCAATATATGTATGTGCTATTAAGTCGTCGTGCGTTATTCCATTAGCGTCTTGACATCTAGTAAAAAATACGGCGAGTATAATATCATAAACATTGTACATTTGTACTAGGATCAATTACTGATATAATAACGTCTGCATTTTTTAATATAAAATCATAAATATAAGTTACAAATTAAACTAAACACAAACCATGCATATAAAGAATAATATTACTAACAAAATATAATTTGATAAATATACGACAATATAAAAATAATTAGCTTATAAAATATAAATAATCTATGTATGAACTTACTATGATCGTTAAATGTTAAAAACATTCAGTTTAATAATTGATTGTAATAAAGTAAATAGTATATACCTACTGTATAATAATAATTATTATTTTGATAGCAACATCCGGTTCAAACACATTTTTAGTTTTTACAATAATTGTTTCGATAAGACGTGCCTTTGATAGTTCAATATGATAATATTCATTATTCATGTACATCTGAATACGTTTGTGAGTACTATTCCGATAAAATACGTTCCAATTAAAAACGATTACAAGTATTTACTATTGGTTCAATCTCCAAACGCTTATGTTTTAGAGTAAAATATATAGGTACATTTCAAAAGAAACATATTCCCTAGTCAAAATACTTCAAGATAAATACAATGCAGAAAAGAAATTTTCGGAAATTTTACGTTTCATGCATTTTATTATTTTTAAATAAAAATATGGGAAAGTTTATCGATGTTCTGTACACTGTACAGTAGGTATCTTGAAATTTCGGCAGGCAATACCAAGGATTTTTATTTAATTAGACAACTACTAGGTACGAAATTTACAAATATTTCTTTCAGAGCCATAGCAACCCTGAGCAAATTATGGGTGTCTGCTCGTTGTCTATATTCGACAGACAGCATTAAAAATGAATTAAAAAATAATAATATGAAATTAATCAATTGGCTTCTTTTTGTGGCATTACAATAAGATACATTTGGCATTTTTTTCATATAAATTGTTCAATTTAACTAACTAAAATATTGTATAGTATGTATTGTGTGTACTGACTGCTATGAATTAAATGAAATATACCGTACACATACCATAAACCACTGATTTAATTAACATTATGACAATAAAATTATTTACTATACTGATCACGTGTTTACGTACTAATATTAAAAAGTAAATTACATTTTATAATTATTCTATCAAATACTCTTTTGTTAGAAGAGTAATAAATATTTTGTTTAAAATAATTGATTAATTAAACTTAAGTTTCAAGTTGTGTAAATGCGTTTAAATTAGCGTCGTACTAATAACCTAGCATAAACAGTCGTTGTACCAAAGATTAAATAAATTAAATACTATAGAATTATTATTACATTTAAATACTCTAATCATTACATTAAACATAATATCACTATAAAATACCCAATAGTTATAATTGCACATATACAACTCAAAGATGTTTGAATAAAATTATGCCGCAATCTATACTTTAATTGTACGCCAAGACAGCATCTCATTTAATTTAAAGTACATAATATGACTTACAAAACTACGCTCAGTTAGTCGTTCATTTTCTAGCGGTCCAGTCGCCCATTCTGTTTTCATTCAAGTATTATACTCTTTCAAAATTTAAGTTTTTTCTAAATTTATGTTAATTCTATATTATCGTTTCTGGATATTAAAATATTGTTTAAGTATATTCTTTTATTTTATTTTATTAACTCATTCTAAAAAACCAAAAAAATCAACATCTAAGAAGATAAATTTGGAATGAAATTCTACAAAAGGTAAAGTGACATCTGTATTCAACACATATCACGCTTTGTTTTATAAAAAGAAAAACTCTTGTACTCATCTTGGTACTAAAATTTGTCTCTAAGATGACCTCTGTACTTACCAGTATTAACAAATTTCATTTAATTAGCAAACTGCTAGATAATATTTTACTAATTAAATACAATGTGATGATAATCAAACATAAATTTGATTTGGCGTTTGCAATATGCTCTGGTCACATAATGGGCGAACTATCGCCTGCAACCGTAATCATCATAAGGTATTAAAAATTATATTTAAGTACTCGACGACTAATTAATGAGTCACATTTTCTATGGAAATGTATTATAAAAATTTTACTGACATATTTATATAAGAACTAAATAAGTAAATAGTCTAAACGTTTATATAATTATTTTAATTTTAATAATATGTGGCCATGATATTAATAGTGATTAATAAGCGATTAACAGCCACCGGATTCACCCATAATACCTGGGGAATAGTAAGTTCCTACACGAGAGTAGCAGGTAAACAATTTCATATGTTAGTTAAGTGAGTTTTTATTTTTATTTTTTGTAAATACAAGTTTAAAGTACACATAAAAATAAAAATTTTGATACCAAAGTTAACGTAATACGACCATTTATCCCAGAGTTGTGTCAAGTTAAAATGTGTAGTCTTTCAATGTTATTGGTATGGCAGTTCAATTTCTTGCCATACAGGAGTGGGGGTAACGAAAAATACGTCGGCCCGTTTTTCGTAACATACGAGCATAGGCAAGTCCGCGCTCCAGTATATTTTTAGCTATCTCAGTGTACAGAACTTGATTTTGATTTTATAATCTTAAAATTAGTTATAACTATACACACT
The DNA here is from genome assembly GCF_020184175.1 of Aphis gossypii. NCBI lineage: Eukaryota > Metazoa > Arthropoda > Insecta > Hemiptera > Aphididae > Aphis > Aphis gossypii. The sequence goes on from NC_065530.1 coordinate 81,391,654, forward strand.
AAAATATACATCTAGTTATATCTCTTAAAAATTTTGTTAGTATTGTTCGAAACATCCGTGTGTCCGTACATAATATCCGTCTATAGTTATCATATACAGTTATACAAAGTCACAATGAGCGAGAATGTATCATTCATGTTGAGTGAAAAAGGCAAACAACTGCTAGTTTTGAATAATTTTAAATTTTTTAAACATCATAAATCTAAAAAAAATGAAATAACTTGGCGTTGTGTTCTAAATAAGTGTAGTGCAAAAGTGTATACTTTGGGTCAAAATGCCCAATTAATAAATACAGATAAATCCTGTTTTGATCACAGTCATACAAGTGATGGCACTTTAAATCGGCAAAGAATAAGTAATGCTTGCAAAAGAAAAGCTGTAGACTCTATCGTTGAAAAACCGTCAAAAATAATACGAAAAGAATTATCTAATTATGCTAACGAAGGAGATTTGATTGCACCCGACTTAAAACTCATAGCAAGGAATATACATAATGCAAGGATGCATTGTTTCCCCAAACTGCCAACATCAAGAAAAGAAATTCACGAAACATTAACTTTATTAGACATAAAAACAAATAGAGGTGAGTTATTTTTATATGCAAATGATGCGCTAAATGAAATAGTTATTTTTTCATGTAAAACAAACATAGACTTTTTAAAAGAATTAGATGTTTTATATATGGATGGTACTTTTAACTATAATGATAAATATTATAAGCAACTATACACGATTCATAGCATTAAAAATGGAGTATACATTCCGTTAATGTTTTGTTTATTACCAAATAAAGAAAAAAAGACTTACATTGCATTATTGAAAACAATAAAAATAGCTGGAGTAATACCTAAAAAAATTATTTTAGATTTTGAAATAGCAATGCATCAAGCAGTTTTTGAAATTTTTCCGGAGACAGAGGTGTTTGGATGTCGTTTTCATTTGAGCCAAGCTTGGTACCGTAAAATTCAAAATTTAGGTTACGCACCACAATTTAATTCTGCAAATGACGATGTAGGAAAATGGTTGGTACATATTTTTGGACTTCCTTTTCTCAATCCAGAGGAAGTGGCAGAATGTTTTACAGAATATTTTATGGCAGACAAACCTGAAAATGCAGCTATAACCGATTTTTGTGATTATTTGGTAGACAATTATATATCAAATGAATCAATCTTTCCTCCGAAAATGTGGGCGCGGCAAAGTTCTGATAGAGTCCATACGACAAACGCTTGTGAAAGTTTTCATTCAGATTTTAACTCTAATTTTTATCACCAACATCCAAATATTTTTAAAATGATTGAAATTCTCAAACTTTTTCAAGTAAATACGTATATAAAAATAAGAACTACGATTAAGAACAAAAATCCAAAAATCAGTAAAAAATACGCCAAAAAAGAAGATTTTATAAATGAAAAAATTTCAGATTATACAACAAACAAAATTAATCAATACGATTATGTTAAATTTTTAAGTTATAGAAATAAACCTCATAAAATATAAGTTATAATTTTCATTATATTTTTAACGTTTAAAATTATATTCAATCGTGAACAATTAAAATGCGTTATGTGATTTTTATTTAATTTTTTACTCATCATATTATATTTATTTGTGACTATGCGTAAGGCGATTTCTTTTATATTTTATAATCTTCGTATATTTATTTGTGAAAATACGTTATGTGATTTTTATTTAATTTTTTACTCATCATATTATATTTATTTGTGATTATGCGTAATACAATTTTTTTTATATTTTTAACTTTTAAAACTATATTATATTCAATCGTGAAAAATTAAAATGCATTATGCAATTTGTATTATATTGTATAATCATCATTATATATAGTATATACATCATACATAGTATATAGTATATACATATTTACACCTTTTTTCCACAGTGTTGGAACTAACATACGTACCTGGATATTACCGTGTAGGAACTTACATTCGCCCTGTAAGTTGTAAGTACAATTTAATATTGTTACATATTTCTGTCTCTTCTGACAAAGCTGATACTGACTTGGGAAACATGCATTATACGTTAACTGACATTTATGAATAATAAATAAATTTTTACCAACGAAGTTTTATCTAATATTACAGTCAGTTATTTCATAAAACGATTTTGTACTAAACATTAAGTTTAATAAATTTGTCGTATTAAAATAAATAGTATTTATTTAGACAAATACTTATATAATATATTAGTTATAACAACGTCCGGTTTAAACCCATTATTACAATTTGTATCGATAAGGATGGTTTCTTTGGTAGATTAATATTGTCTAAAGGTGCCCACACACTGCAGAGGTAGTGGTGGCGGTGGCGGTGGCGGTAGCGTTAAAATGAGACTGGACACAATTTTACCGCCACCGCCGAGACAATAGAATTTTACCGCCACCGCTGCAGTGTATGGGGAGGACCTTAACTACTACAATTTCAACAAAACATGCTTTAATTAAAAATGATTACAAAATAATAATTATTTTCCATCGATTTAAATTTTAAACGCATATGTCTTCAAGAAAATGTTTTTTTAGTAAAATTTATTTCACAGCAACACAAATCCAAATTAATATACAAAAAAATATTTCCCGAATTTTTACGTTCCGACAATTTTTATTATATTATCATAATAAAAAAAATTGATTATTTATTATTACCTATTATCATATTATTGTTTTATTAAAATACATTAGATTTAATTAATTTCCAAGCAACTTATTGTATCATTTTTAATAACTTTATAAGCATACATATAGGTACCTATATTTATCCCGCATAGCTTGCATAGATCCACGGCCACTGCTAAGTGCTATTCGACAAGCTACTTACAAATGCTTCCCGTATAAAAAGATATAAAAACGGTATTATATTAATTGCGTATCCGGTTTTTTTAGCACGGCTGAATTGCATCCTCATTACCTGCGTGAAATCTAAAATTTATAAAGGTGAAATTATTGATAACCTTTTACTTATTATCAATTATTTAAGTATTTTTGATTTAATAAAACTGTTACGTTAAAGCTAATATTACAAAACATACACAAACAATAGAATTTTTCTAATAGACAACAACGATAATATTTTTATACAGTTACAATTACAAATGCAATAATCCAATATTAATATAAAAAGGAAAAACAATAATTTCAAACTACCTGTAGTAGTTATTATTATGTAATTATTATAACAGACAGTTCTAAGGCTGTGTAAAAATGAGAAGGGAAATATTGTTAAGTTTTTAAAATATACTGATAATAAAATTTTTAGTTCTTTTGTATTTTTTTTTTTTTTTGTGAAGTACATACATAACTCATAGTTCGGAATATACAATACATATATTATTTACATAAATAAATAATTATTTATAAAATATTTTTTTTGCAAATACATATATAGGTATAGTATGAATATTGAACATAGTTTGATAGATAAATAGAATCAATATTCGTGAAAATCGTAATTATTAATATTATAGTAATATAATAATCACATGGTTAATACATAACATTAATATAAAATTTTAATGCACACTAATACATTATTATTATAAGCTAACAAACAACACCAATAATTATATTTTGAATGGTGTAACAAACTTTATAAATTTAATAATATGTAATTAACAGCAGCAGACGACAACGTATAAATTTAAGTATTAATTTACATATTAATACATTTAATATGTATATATATATATTTAATTATCTATACATTCAAACCATATTATAAAGATATGCTTGGTAATATTGTATAAGTTACCTGATTAAACATACACGAATAAATAAAAATTGATTTTCTATAACCCTATTCGATGAATAAAGTATAAAACTAGTCATACGGTGTGTGTTATAAATCAAGTTAAATTTAGGATAACATAAAGCTAGATAGGTACTTTAAAAATATGTTTACAATTTGTTCAAAGCATGTAAAACAACAATAATTATTCATTTGTACATTCGGCTTGGTCATAAATGGTGACTAGATAACAATATAATATTATGTGATTAAGTGAACCGTGGAAACTACGTATATAATTAAAACAAAACGAAACGGCGAGTGGGAATGAATAAAGTGAACAATTATCAACCAAATATCTTAGATGTTAGATTCGTAAATTATAACGATATAATTAATAAAAATAAAATTAAAAAACATAGATATAAAGCGCGAAAAACGATTTTTCATTTGGTTTAACAAAATCGTTTTAACCGCAAGTCCGCGATTCTATATACTAATATATTATATACATTTTATAATAAGAAAAATACAACGACGTAGTAATAATAATAATAATAGTAATATGTAGTCTCATTATTTGTTGAAAGTCAAAAAAATCAATGTACCCGAGATCAACATTATATGTTTAGGTGGTAGATAAACGTGATGGCTGATGATAAGTTGGGACGAGTAAACAGCGTCTAAAAGATATAATACGACATATTTAGTATGTATAATGTAATGATATGATATAGGACGACAATATAATGACTAAAATATTTTATACTAAAAATTAGTATTAATGCGATGTATTATAAATTATCGATTGTTTGAGTATAATAATAATAAATTATAATATTATTCATTATAATGGTAACATATACAGAAGTAGTTATGTGTATGAAACTATAACGTATTATCTATTTTTTTCATAATTATATTAATATAGGTATTATAAAATATACAAAATAAGACTCTTTTCGCGGGGACGACTGGTCACACGGGTGACAGAACTAATAGCGTCTCCATCGCACTTATAAATACGTATTCTGTATAGATGTACAAATTAAGTATATTCAATATGTGACTGATAATCTAGTATTCCGTGAATAAAAATTACAATAATTGTATCTGATAAAATACTTCACCGATAACAAGGGTCAGACTACACGACAAGTCTCCGAAATATAATATAATCAAACACGGTAATAGGGGGAAAAAAATTAATGAGTTTCTTTCATTATCCTACCGTCAAATCACATGCACGTGTTTTTCATAACTTTTATTACGGTTCACAATTATTTATTTCAATGTTTAGTTTATTCATAAATGATCGTAACCTATAACAATTGATAATGAATCCTTAAATATATGTATACAGATAATAATATTTTTGATGTGGGAGAATCGTTATTTGAGAGTACCTATAACATACTTAAAATATTGAACATTCATATTATAATAAATTGTCTGCTGCATTCTTTTATAGTTTTATAGTTACATAATGTACGTAATACACAAGTATACACATCTTCGAAATTAATATGATACCTACTTACATTGTCTCTATAACTTTATAATAATTTATTTGATTTTTTACCTACAACAAACTTTGTTTTTTTTTTTCTAATGACTTGAAAGATGTAAATTCGTACATCTATAATGTCGATTGCTCAATTAAACGTAGTATAGTGAAGCCAAGCTTAAAATCTAGGACTCTCCCTCCACCCCCTAGCAAAAAAACTCAATTGTAGCATCCATCTGTATATAAAATAGTTTATCAATTGAAATAAGCATATTATTATACTAGACATAGAGACACATATACATTTTAATAACTTCCTAAGACCCCAAATTTCGCCTATGTGCAAAGGAGAATCATTTGAAAGAAATATCAGGTATTATACCTTAAAACAATGCACATGTTATATGCTATTTATTTAATCAGAAAATCGAGTTTATGACTTAAAATGTATATGTTAAAATAAGAATTATATTTTTAAAAAGTGAAAAAATTAAAAGATGATGCAATAGTCGTACGTATTACGTATAACATAATGTTGGCAACAGATGTATAGATTACGGTTCCCCGTAATATAAAGTGGCCAAACAAAATATCTATAAAATACATCTCGGGTTTAACACGTGATTTTAGGTCACAATAAATGAAAAAAGGAAATCTTCAACGAATTTTGTGGGGATTACACACAATACAAACTATACAGTATTCACGTCGTGCAGCTGCAGTTGAGTGAAACATATTTATGATTTCACAGGAATGGTTTTTTTTTGTCATAGAGTTCAGAAATCGTGTTTTAAAAATTTTAAAGAAAAGAAAAATACAATCAATATATGAAAATGGTATAATAAGAATAAAAACCGCGCCTACACACAAATCACACAAAATGTCGACATGGGTCGTACCGGTGCATGATATATGGACAAAGTGCAGGTCTAAATCGGTTGGGTCGGACGGATAACCCCCTGCAGACAACCGTATCGTATAAGTATAAGAATATGTCGAAACTACAGAAAAAAAATAATAAATCGACGAGACAAAGAAAATGTTCGAAAAACATATCATATACAATGATCGCATTAAATAAGCCGCAGTAGATATATTATACTTTTCTGTTAGTGCTCCGGCCGGGAATACAAGCGACAATTGATGGATGCAGAGGGTATGAAAAACGGGTGGGAAAAATAAGTAACATAAGATAGTTATTTCATACAACACGAGTCTTCTCAGTGGGGCCCATTATTCGTGTGTATAAAAATTTTTAATTAAATAAAATAAATAAAATATATACGACCTATTGGTTCTGGAGACTGGAATATACATATAGAATACTATACTGAAGTCTAAGATCATTTAACAGATACATAGTATAAATTATATTATATTACGAAATAATCGTTTCAAACCATATACCGTAAATTCCTCAGGGGGATGGTAGGTAGCGGAGGAATGTCGGGTATCTCTGCGACCCTTATACACACGTTCTGGTCGGTGGCTTTAAAAGTAACATTACCCTCTTGCAGACGTACACCGGTATGTTAAGACCGTCGTCGATTTCCACTAAAATTAATCTAAAATATTATATACAACACAATATTATGTACTTTGTATCGGCATTCTTGAAATTCGTTTGTAATTTGCATGATGAATAATTGTAGCTTGCGCCAAAAAAATAACTCACACGTTTCAGTATTAGACTATACGTTATTGAAGTATGAGAAACTAATAACACAGGATATTATATTGTTTTAGAATTTGAGTGGCCATTTCACTAACCTATTTGTCGAGTCTAGACATCAACGTGAATACTGACAAATTAATCGAAACATTACGCATCTCAAAAATGTTTGTGTACCACATTACGTAAACCCCATTAGTCGTCACTGATATTAGTTTTAACTCTATAACGTTATTATTAATATTATCAATGATGGTTTTTTAATACCACAGTTTCGATCGTATGTAAATATAACCGCTTTGTGGTAACTAGTATATTATAATAACAATATGATGCTCTTTGATCCCGTCCACTGCAAATACTATGACTCACATTTCCATTAACTATGTACACATTTTGGCAACCTCCGATTCCATCCCACCCCAACCTACCCAATCATGTCGTGATGACGGGCCCTCTCAGTATAATAATATTATTTTAAAATTGGTCGAACGGTCATGATGCCGCCGCCAATCACTATCGTCCAGATGAATCCCTCCTAGCCGACGTCACCGCCGCGACAGACGCCGAACTGCCAAACTGCGACAGCTGCAATCCGCTGACAGCCGTCTGCGCCGACGTCGCGCCACTGCTGTGGGTCCGCGTGCTCATGTTGGTGGTGGTACCGAAGTTGTTGGGATGGCACGACGACGAAAAACTCGGGTACCTGTGCGCTTCGCGGACGCCGAATGTCCGGACAAACCGTTCTCGGGCCGGCTCGGGCGCCCGGGCTAGCAGCAAGTTGAGCACTGACCGCTTCCAACAAAATATAAAAAATACAAACACGCCGCGGAGAGAGTTGATCGCGTCCGTAGCGTACCAGTAGTAAGCGGGCGCTTCCACCGCCCACGAGATCACTTCGAAAACGAAAGTCACGCCCATCAGACAGAACAGCTTTAAGTACAGCGACAACCTGCGAACACGAGATAACGATGAGTCAACGAATGACGTACGTGCGCGTGTGTGGGGACGCGCTTTAAGGGGAGAGGGCGAGACTTTGACGAGAAGCATTTTGAGCACGTTTTTCGCCATCGCCCTATTTCACTTAATATAAGTGTACTATATAATACATATATATACGTATATATATATATATATACAAACTGTCTTAGGCATCGTATTTGTTTTCTACTTCTGGTTCACGCGTAACGTATATACATGATATACCTAGCATATACAATATCTCAAAAATATTATTTTGGGATAATGTGTGTATATATAGGCTTTTTAAAACATTTAAACTATAATACAAAGTTATAATAATTTTAAAATGTTAAGTTTTTCTTGTTACTGACAGCTAATTTCAAAATTAAATTATTTAAAAAATGAGAAACCTCCCACCCTAAATACGTGATATTTTTGCCTTTAAATTCGATTTTAGGTCAAATTGAATGGCGTAGCTTTAGAGCCCGCAGACTCAACGTTCGGGTCCCGGGTCACGGTAATTTGGGGCCTTTGGTTATAAGGTTATATTTAGGTTAGCCCATTTTAAGGGGCCCATTTTTAACATTTTTGCGAGGGGCCCAAATTTTTTTGTTACGCCACTGGTCAAATTACTCCGATATTTAAAATAACAGTGTAAAATGGATGTAATGTTTGATATACTTTTTATGTATCAAGCATTAAAACGAAGATAAATAAATAATACAATCTAAAATATTCAATGTAATCTTAAAATTTATACTTAAAAAATAAATCTACATTTTATAAGCATTTTAAAAGTGTATGCAATGACCGAGTTTAAACATTTCGTTTTCATTTGTGAGTCTGAGGACAAAAAATAATACTAAGCACCACAGTAGACGGTTCGAAATGTTTTTTAAATTGCTTTAAGATAATTATTAACGATAAACTATTCGTTGGTGCACATGTCACATACAGACCTGTATCCGCTATTTATATAATATCGAACCCGTGTAAATGTTATACGATGTTTCGTGTATTGCAGTGTTAATGTTTCTTTGTCGTCCAATGGCTAAATAAATACAAATATATATCTGTACATAATAGATGGGACACATTTGTGAGGCGGCAGACTCGGCCGACGCCAAGGGTAGAACGTGTTTTGTTATACGTGTATAGACGTATAGTACTATAGTGTATATGCGTATTAATCATATTATTCCATCTTTTGGCTCCGATACTTATAAATAACAAGATTTTGAAACGGTCTCTTTATGTGATTGCAGGTGTGCGTGAAAGAGAGTGTGTGTGCGTGTGTGAGAGTGTGTGTGTATTTTATTTATTATAAATGACTGCTTTAATATTATTAACGGTCACATCAAATGCATAAAAATATCGGCTATATACGAACAAAGTCAATCGAAACCTTTTAGAACAGAATGAGTCTCTAATTATTTTAGGTATACATTTACATACTTATTACGCACTGTAAAAATTAAAATATGACATTAATAAATTGAGTCCCATAACAACAGTATGTAGTCGCCTCCGTATTATATGAAGGTATAGGTATACGATTATTTATTTAATATTTTTCGTTTGTACCGAAACTCAATTAGTGCAATATTTTATTCTCTAATCCTGTATAAAATAATACTTATTTAAGTAAATATTGTAAATATTAGCTGCGTAGCGTTCGTGTTACACGGAATTTAGGTATAAATTTCTAAAAGCATTTTTATCAATATATTGTTGTTGCATAACAATATTATGATAAGTACCAACTTATTCGTTTTTCGACACAAATTTTATTGTAAGAATTTAATAAAACGAAAAACTTTTTCATGAGATGGTTCAAACTCGGACAACAAAACAGTCACAGAGACTTTTATACCGAACTATACACGGCGTTAAAACCTATCGTCAAATCACACCTACTGCGCTTCCCCCGCGAATGACGATTTATCGTCATACATGTGTGTCATTATTATTTTACTGTATCCCAAAAATCGGCCGCTAATCGATACAACTAAAAATACAATATTATAGCACGAATGTATACTGCACCGGCGTAGTATATGGTGCGTAGCGATATTATAGGTATAGGTGCCAGACATCAGTTATAAAGAAAAGTATACGCTGCGCGTATACTACACTGTACCACATAGGTATAGGAGAACAGTTACAGGGTGAAAAATACTTTACGACGTATTCTCATACCTACCTACTAAATATATACGAAAACAATTTCATTAATATCCGTCTAACCGTTTAAAATAAATACGTTATTTGAACATTAATATTTTCGTGTACATCGCGTATAGTTAGTCAATTGTATACATTGCATACGGGACAGTGAATAATAATATTATACATACGAATGTAAAAGTGCGTGTTTCAAAGAAAACCCCCGCAGATAATGAAACGTAGTGCGGACGTGAAGCGCGGGGGTCCCCAAACTACCTATAAGTATATGTGGTACAGTGTAGCATACTTATCCCTGTAACTCGCACTTATATCGCTGTACACCATATTACGACTATGCACTATATACTTTTTATAATATTGTACTATGAGCTGTATGATAGTTTATTACCACCGAGGAGCGTCCGATTTTTGGTACTCAATTTAAAATAATAATTTTATACATGCATGATTATAACTCGTCGTTCACGACGGCGGCGGAGTGTTATTTTTGTAATGACAAGCATTAAAGTCTCCGCCGCTGTAGCCAATGCCGATTGATAGGGTGCAAACACCACTGATAGCCTAATCACACTCCGAGGAAACAAGTCCAAGTGAACACTGTCTCATTACTTCGTGTTTTAATAAAAAAAATACTAAAATTGTTATTAAAAAATGGTAATGATAGGGGTGATGGTAAGACGGTGAAAAATAGTTTACGACCTATTTTCATACCTACCAATTATACAAAAAAAAAAAAAAAATCATTAAAATCGCTAGAACAGTTTCGGAGAAGTGCGACTACAAACGCCGTGAACCGATATATATATATATGTATAGATATATGTCCATTGTACATAGATAAACGCAATGTAATTTCACAATTCTGGGTCCGATATACCTTTCAAATAACCGAATGTGATGTTCCAAAACAGTACCTATTATAAATTATAGTTATTTAATCCTCGTTGAATTTTGAATTTTTATGTAATCATTAATCAAGCAAATAAAACATAACTTGATGTTGACGATTATTGTAACGAATTAGTTAAAATAAACCCAGATGATACCCACTATTCAATAGACAATAGTTTATACAATTATGCAGAATGATAATTAAAAATAAATACAATAAAAAATATGTATATTGTTATTTAACAAATGAATTGTTGAATTATACAGAGTTTTAAAATAATAAACTGTATCTTGTTATAAGTTGATGTGTACCTAAAGTTAAATATTTTATTAAAATTTAAAATAAATGGTTTTTAAATATGTATTCCAAATATAAGAAATGAATTATTAGCCGAAATATTTAATATTGGCTTTATATGTTTACATTAAAAATATGTCGTTAATAAAATAAATAAAATGTTCGTTATGTTTAATAATTTTAGTGAATTGTATTATATTTTTGTATTTATTTATTCAGACTTAATATTTAAAAATATTAACGATATACTTCAATTAGTTTTAAACATTTTATTATCAATCATTATTATTTTTTCTTATTTGAACGTTTTATAACAATGTATAGGATATACAATACTAAGTATAGCAGACGGTCATCTGGTTAGATAACAATAGTGTAGGTAGTATATTTTAGTTTTAAAGTAAAAAGAAATACTCTGAAGTACTCTAGTGGCGACACAACGACGGGCGACAGCAAGACGCCAAACGACTCGGTCTGACAGGGTAGATAATATATTGTTATTGAGATTATTGAGGGTTGTTTTTTGGTGTAGCGCTATTGAACCGGTCCCATATTTGGAATAATATATTGTTTGCATTGGAATTTCTTTTAATGCATTATATTTTATACATACTATAGTTATAGTTATATATGCCTATTCAGTATTCACCCTCTTATTATCGGTATATTTTCTTGGGTTTTTGGTTTATAATAACATTCCTTGGCTAGGTACTTGGCCTTCAGCATAATATACTAAAAACGTGTACGACGCGCAAACCCTCTTAAATTCCAAGCCCATCATTGTTACAAACATTGGACACCCTCCGCTCGAACACACACGTCGATACACAGCATTTTAGCAGCTGCAGGAAATGTTGAAAATATAAAACCGACCCGGCTTAAATCTGTAAATTATTTATAATGCTATATAAGGTACTGTTTAAGAGAATCAACATGTGGCCAACATATGAAATGTACTAGCAGTAATATGGTGAAGGAATATTATTTTAAGCACGTAGTACATGATTTTATTACAAAATTATGAAAAATTAATTTAAAATATTCACTTTACATTATTATAATAATAATGTTAAATTGAGTGAACTAAAATAATATTATTTTAGAGTTTAGTGTGAAATCTGGATTTTGAGTTTTGTGTTTTAAATGATTACTGCAGATATTGGTCAGTCACTTGTACATACATATTAATATATTATTATAAACGAAGAAGTGTGACGTGTGTACAGTTAGGTTTATACTTACTTAAAAAAATGTGTAATAATATAATATGTAGTAAAAAAGTATAGCATGTAGTAAAATATTCAGTGGAATCATTTTATGTAATATCTAGTAAGTCAATAAATATGTTTTTAAAAAAAGCAAATAAAAAAAATGTCCTGTTTAAATAACTGTTGAACATTGAACGTTGGCCTTATACAATATAGTATATTAACATAAAATATAAACATCCTGTAAGACCAAACACAGAACATTTGTAAAACACAAAATTATTTGTATTATATGTCCACCACGTTACAAATTAAATCAAACAATTCGGTTTGATACCTAATTCGATACTATTTTACGATTTAAAAAAATATAATATGTTATAATAAATAATTATTATTTCTATCTGTGTAAATAGTATGAAATTAACTCATCTATTAATTATGATTACATTGTGATTTGTGGTCTACGTGTGAACGTAATAAATTAAATCCATAATTCAATAATCGTTAATAACGTTAAATTGTATGGCTAAAAAGATCTGCGTTATACCCATAGACCTTATAAAATATGTAAAGTATGATATTATATAGTATAAGGTCTATAGATATAATACCAACTATTATTACTAAATAAAATAATTTTTTTCTCTACCAAATTAAACTGTGCACAGTTATTTTTTATACAGACCATAACAAATGTTCATACTTATTTACCTCATATCGTTGTGATTGTTTTGACGATTCAATACTTTTGAAGTACCCCTTCGTATAAATACAATTCTAAAAGCAGTGAATAAGAACAGTATGAAATTGGTTGAAAGAAGTAACCCAATTGGTAAATAAAAGAATACACCAACTGAAAATTTATCTGAAATACAAAAATTAGTAATTAACAACAAAAACTATGCATAAACGTTTTATTAATAAATATGTATGCTTTTCGACCGAATTAGTTGATATTAAATCGAATGGACAGTATTGTATTAGCCATTAGGTACTAATTTTTTATATGTGGGTAGAAACAATTAATAAGTACTAAATATCGTTATGCTTATTACTTACTAGAAAACCAACAATCATAATTGCCAAAATTTGGCTTATAACTACTATCACCAAATAATTTGGTGAATTCGGCCATAGCTGTTAATATTGTGATTCCAATGCTACAGCCCCACGCATAAGCTGAATAAATTACATATTTTTTCTTCTCGTTTTCAATTTTATTTGAAGACAAAAGTAGCCTGAATCCGCTGTAATAAAACGTACATTTATCATTAATTTAATAATTATGCGCTATTAACTTTTTTATATTACTAATTATTACAATAAAAATGTTACCAACCTAAATGTCCATGCAATGTCCGCACACATGACGTTCAGCCAGAAAAATGCTGCAAGGAATGAAAATTGTATGACAAAACCTAAAAGAAAAATGTATCAATTAACAAGTTTACGAAACATTAGGCAAATCGTAAATGTATTTAACAAAATTATTATGCATAATATGACATCTTGTTTAGCCTTATTATTTCATTAAAAAAACAATATTAGTACATATACAAATAATATAGTATTAGTCATTAGAGGACTAGTTTTTCATTTATGTTTACGTGTTTTAAAATAACCGAGATAATAGTAATTTATTTGAATCAAGGTGTATTGATAATCAGATTAAACTTCGAAATATTTTAAATATGCATAATATTATCACACACGAGTATAGGTGTGCTAGATGATCTTGAACGGCGTTGCCCGTGACAAATGAAACAACCGCGGATTTTACCGTTTCTTAAACTTTGTTAAATTTGAACTGTACTTACCTACAGATTTTTATTATTTGAGTTGTCTTTAAAAATAAAAATACATATCTAAAATAATATCTAATCATAATAATCAATAAGTGTTTTATTTTAAAAATAAGTTATAAAAATGTTGTATACGACAAATGACAATAGAGATCTTGACGAACATTTAATGAAAATCATTTGAAAACTATGGATTAGCAATAAGCATAATAGTCATCCCGTATTCTTTTTAGGACTTTGACTTAAAATATTTAACACCTATATTTTATTATTATTAATTATAGTTGATTCTGCACGGTGTTATAAAACAATGTCATTGGATTTAGGTCCTGTTTTAAACCCTATTAAAATGTTAACTATTAACATTTTTAACACGTTAATTCGGGTATGTTTGATCAAATATAGAACACGAGTAAAAATTATTACACTAATGATTAATGATATACTGTTCTAGCCTAATATACTAGCTGAATTACCGTCGGTGCCGAGTTACAGTAAAATATTTTAAAATCTTAACATTTTCATTTTCATTAGTAAACAAATAAAAAATTCTTTAAGCAAACAGCGGTCCAGTAAAAATATTTTACCATTACCACCACATAAACTAAAATGTCCTCAAACTATTTCAATGTTAAATTACCCAAATTATAGGAACTAATTTGAACTATATTATGTGATAAAGAGCATTTATAACTTAATTTTCACTATGATTTTGGATTAAACGATTTTCATTACGTTTTTTCTTTCGCGTCTTCCAATTAAATAATGCGTATTACACTTGTTTTTAGTTTGCCTTTAACATAGAATACATAGAATAAATGACTTTTGAATATATTTATTATAAATTATTATACGCCAGGCGGCACGCAGTAACGTACGTCGCCGCCGCCGACTACGGCCCAGCAGTACCTTTTAGTATTATAAGTGTGTGTGTGTGTGTATGTGCGGCAATCAACGCCCGTTGCTACGCAAACTAAATATTTCCAAAAATTATTTAATTTAATGTATTTTTGGACTTTTCACATTGAATGGCTGATTAGCACACTGAATACTTGCATTTGAAAAAAAATCATAAAAATTGGTCACGTAGAACTTTAGTTATAGCTATCCAAAGAAATCGCGTTCTTCACATTTTATTAATATAATACAAAGAATAAAAATTTTCTGTGTTTTTTATGATGCCTCCTGTTCTGAATTGTAAGAATATATAATATATATACATACAGTATAATACACTGATAAGTGTATTTTAATAAGTTTTATGAACAATCTAAATATGTTGGAATTTATAGAGAAAAAGATAAAATCAAAAACTCAAAATATTTTAAAAATTTACCGTTTGGCGTTTATAAAAAATACTATGAAAAACATTTGAAGACAATTTAATGAATCTGTTATTGGTTTTTAAATTTCTACAAAAATAAAAAAATATATATTTTTAACTAAGTAGTTAACAAATTATAACATTTTTATGTGAACACCTTATGTCAAAAAATACATTTTTGTGAGCAATTAAAAATAAAATGTTGACGACAGTGGATATTCAAACATAAATTAACAATTTCTCTTTCATTAATAAGTATAGGTATTTGTAATTTAAACACCATTAATCGTAAATCGTAATAACGTGAAATATTTATTATTATTTAAATCATTATTTTCTGTACAGAATAACATTTTATAAAATATTTAAACTATTTTTATGCTATTATGCTCGATGTATTTTTAATTTTCATTTAACGATTAGTATGTTTGTTGTAATTTAAAAATTATAATTCATAAGGGTAAAAACTTTATGTTACCTATTGCTTATAAATTATAATATTATTTATCATTCAAAATCATATTTTTAAAATATTTAGATTTTTACAACTAGGTATTGATAAATGATTATTATTGTCTTGTGCACAATTTAAAAGTAATATAATATAACAGTGTACTTATCTACATTACCTATATCATAGTCCTTAGAATAAATACAATTATTTATAATGATAAAAATAATAATTATTATTTATATAGTTACTAACTATGAAGTACAAACAAGATCAATTTTGACGATATATGGTAACACTCATGCAACACTGCTAATTACCTATAAATTATGTATTTATGTATGTTATACAATTTGTAATTAATTTGGTTTATTATAAATTATAAATTATATTGTAGTATACTAACTAAATGAATAAATGACCTAATTCCAGTTTTTAAAAATAATATGCTAACAAATAATAACTGTCAATAATTAAAAATATTTTTATAAGTTAGGTAATGGTTTATGGTACCTACTAGCTACTACACATTTCTCTGTTCCACATATTATAATATTATAATAAGTTATTACACTTATAAAGTTATAACTCATTATTTACGTTTCCTATATTGGTTACGTTAATGGCTGATTATTTTTTAAATTACACTTAAAATTGGTGATGTCTTTCCTGACATATATCATTTGTGTAATTTACCTTGATTATACTTTTTTACACGAAGAAACAAGTCATGTAAAAAAATTTATAGATACACACGTATCAATTATTAAGATACGTGTGTATCTACCAAGGGAGTATAAAATCAAGAAATATCGTCATCAGCCCGGCTAGCTCAGTCGGTAGAGCACGAGACTCTTAATCTCGGGGTCGTGGGTTCGAGCCCCACGTTGGGCGAAAAATTTTTTTTATCATAATTATTTATTATTTTAATAGATTCTAGGCTAAGCTTGTACTTAAGAAAAGTAATGATTAAAAATTATTAAAACTTATTTTTATGGTCGGAAAAAATAAACAAAAATAAAGAACAACGTGAATTTATACACAAATCTCATTTTCGACGAAATCGATTTTATTGTTTCAATGTACCTTACTCGAAAACGAATAACCATGGAAACTTGAAATTTATGGCTAATACATGTATTATTATTTTCTATTTACGATTAAAAAAAAAAAAAATGTTAAGTTATTTTAGAACATTTTGAATTTTGAATTTTTTATTTTTTTAATGATAATTAAGAACTATTTACCTACTGAGTGAAAATACTTAAAAATTTAATACAGAGCTCCTCATAAATTGTTTATTTCTCAACTAAAAAATATCAGAAATCTAGTCTCAACATTTTTTTATAATTATAAATTAGAATTTTCACAAAATTCATAAATATTGCAAAAGTGGGTAAATTAATATTTCAAGTTCAAATGTTTACGGCAAAGGATATTCACCTGTAAAATAATTATTTCTCCTCAAACAATTCTTGATATTTTATTATATTTTAAAAAAAATAAAAAATAATAATAATAACAAAAGATGCTTGAAATGTTTACTAAATGTTTAAATTATCATTTTTCATTGTATAATAATATTTTCAATGTTTTACAACTTTTTTGAGCTATTTGTAGCAAATCAAATTTTCAATTTTTTAAAAAAATTTTCTATTATTGACGAAAAAAAGTTTTTGCAAATTTATTGCAAGATTCCACAACAGTTATTCTTATGTATAAAAATAATAAAAATACACATGTACAGTTGACAGTTAGTTTTTATACGCATTTCAAGTTGGAATTTTGACAAAATTCGTCAAGATCACAAAATATTACAAACTATTTTGTTGTTAAAAATTCATAAAAACTTTTTTTTTGTATCTAAGTTTTACGATTTTAATACAAAATTCTTTATACTGAAACCATAAAATCTAAAAAATTTATAAAGACAATTATATTTTATAGACATTTAAATTTCAATTTGGGTGAAATTACTTTTTTTAACTATAAATAATGATATTTTAATTATTTTTCTATGGTTCAAAATCATTCTTCGCTACATTTAAACTTCTATATATTTTATATCACATACATTTACTATATGCAATAATAATAATTTTAAAATATTAATTTTTTATAAGTACCTAGCAAAGAGATCTATTTTTATTATTTTATTGTATTTACAGAAACACGCTATTACATTTTGAGTACCTAATGTAAGTTGATACAATGTAGTAAAAGTACATATTTGATATTATTATAATAATTAAATGTAACATTTTCGAGAAAAATGTGTATTATCATTCTACTACATTTATAAAATAAAATAAATTACTTTAATAGCTATATCATAAAAACATATCAATTTATCACTTCGTATTATAAATTGATAGATCGTTTCCGCTGTCAAGCTAATCATGTTTCGTTTAATGTAGGTACATTAAATTTAACTTATCTATAATATTATAATAGTGACTCACTCTACGCTAATATATAGCAGAGTGTGCAGTACCTACCTTTTCTTAATATGATTATTCAGTAATTTAGTTACACACAGTGTTATTACTTATTAGTTACATTTTATTCATTAATTATCAGATATACACAACTAACTATAGTCATTATACGATAATCTATTGATATTCATTGATTACAACAGTAATGTACTATTGGATTTTGATTTGAATGTACAATAATATAATATAATAGACACATTTAAGAATATAGGTACTAGTGATCTATAGTCGAAAAAAATATTATCCTTACCTAACCTAGCCTATTATGGCTAGAGGCCCACTCTTAAAAAAAAGTTTTAATAAAACTTATTAAAAAATCAATGAATGATCAGAACACAACATTTTTATATGCCCCCTCCCCAGTCAAAAACTGAAATCGAGCCTGTAAAATATATGAAATTCTATTTTTATGTTTTTGGAATATTTGGTGTATACAAATACAATCATGTGTTTTTCACATTCGACATTTTTAAAATTTTTAATTTTAAATCTCTTAAAGGTATTTTCAACACGCCCATTATAATAGTTTTGATTAACCCATGTAGGCGAGTACCAATTTTTCTTATGTCTATCGTATAAAAACCAAATGTAATTTTCATAAGTTTTTATTGTAATGACGATTTTTCGTATGTACTGCAGTACATTTAATCGCATAAAATTCGTATCTGTTCGTTTTTCGGAACATATATAGCTGCACGTTATACCACAAGACGAAACAAGATTTTAAATAACCTAACCTATATAACACAAATTTACCAAGCCTGCAGCAGATTATAATATTATTATACGTAAACCGCAATATTAAGGTACGGGTAGGATACGTTACCGGCAATGATGCAGGCGCAATTGTTGAACATTTGCCGGACGAGCGTGGTGGCCGCGAGCGTGGCGTACGACACGAACAGGCAGACGGTGTGCGCCATCAGGTTGCCCGAGTGGACGGTGACGCGGAGCTCGGGCAGCACGGCGTATATGAGCAGCGTGGCGGCCAGGAATATCGTGCCGACCACGAAGTAGACGCCGTACAGTATCTGGCGGAACTTGAGCGGTCCAGCCGCGTCGGCCACGCCGGCGGCCAGCCGACAGGCCAGCATCACGCCCGTGTACGCTACGGGCGCCGTCTCCGGGCCGGCCTGCATCGCGTCCACGCAGTAGTCGTCGCGCTCGATGGGCACCAGGCCGCCGTCCACCTGCACGCGGCCGTCGGGCAGCAGGCCGTAGCCGGACAGCGGCTTGTTGGCGGCCAAGGAGCCCGTCTTCTTCGGGTCCGCGCCCAGCAGGTACCAGCCGCGGTTACCGCAGTTCGGCGGCTTCAGGCCGTAGAAATAGAGGTCCTTACCTGCGGACGAGATAAACGCGTTAATCGTGTTACCTGAGCGCGCACTTTTTCCTACAAAAATGAGATACCCAAGACGAGTATACCCGCGGTTTCCTCAACAACGGTTGTTTTCCTACGTATAATACAATATTTAAATCATATTTTATCGGTTTGTTAAACGCTAAATTAATAATATTAATCGTTTAATTTGTCTTACGGTCATTTATGAAATTACGACACAAATTATTTTATATCACTTTTATTCTATCATAACTAAGCATTTTATAACACTCCTGGTATAAATAATATGTGTATAATATATAGCCATATTATAGCGGTTATTGCATAATTGTCGGTAATTTGTATATCATTATATGTTTTAATTACAAGTTAGGTATATTATAGTTCTAGTTTATAATAAAAATTGATGTTTTATCACGATGATTTTTCATTTAAGTTTATTTCGCATATTCAATGTAAAGGTAGATTCACCCAAAAATTAATAAAAAAAAATACAATTGAAAATTAACTGTGGAGAAGTATTAGTATAATACCTATGTATCTCATTTTTGTAGAAAAAAAGCTAAACGAGTAATAGTGTTTTATGAAATTAATAACCAAACAGCACTGACACTAAAGTAGTTAATAAGCAAAAAATCCGAATCTACCTTTAGTTTTTTTACCTACAATAAAAATGACACTAACATGAACATTTTAAACTAAATTCACTCTCTTATATTTCATTGAATAGAAGTATAGAAAGCATCATTCGAGGAACAAATATTGTTAGTTCACCGTACGAATGCGGTATATCATATAATATTAATGAAAAAATTACACAAAATGCTATTGGAATATTTACTTAAGGCACGTTTGCCCTGCAGTTTCCAGACGCAGCACTAAGCCAAATTAGTAGTGCGTCCGCACGCACTGCGATATTTATCAACGCGCTGTGTTAAACGCGGGTTGAAAAACGGCCACATATAAAATGCATTATCTAATAACAATGGGTCTGACGCTGCAGGGAAAACGTACCTTTAAATTTAATAATGATTGACAACTGTATCATCTACCTACATTGTACGTGCCACGATTAAAAGGAAAAAAGATCAAACGCACACACTGGTATTGACGGTTAAAACCATTTCACTACCCATTGTCACAGAAACGACCCTCTCATATTATGTACATATAACGAGGAACATCAATTTTGTGATTTTTTTTTTATGTTTATGTAAAGGTATAAAATATAAATGTATATTGTTAAAAGCCCTCCGCATAATGTGTTTAATCAGTATATTTGAGAAACAGCCATCTGTCGTAGGCAAAATATGTATACAATTAGCGGCCCAGGACTTAAGCCCCTTAGTACCCTTTGATGATTGAGTACCCCTAAACCTACAATTAATAACGGTATGAATTGATTGATAATATAATTAGCATAAAATATAAATACAGGCTTGAATTAATACTTTAAAACTAAACTATACAATTTTTGAAAAAGGCATTGTGTAGGTACATAGTAAAATATAATAATATATGTACCTATAAGTTTCAAGTCTCCATGAAAATTATTTTTTGATTTACAATTAAAGAATATTCTTTTTCGTTTTAATATATAATTTTCTTCAATTTAACACTTAAAATATCTAAAAAAAATGGTTAAAATATTTCTAGATTTTTTTTTTTTTTTGTTCCCGTACTAATCTAAATAATACTTAATACATTTTTAACCATAAAATAATTTTAATTTTTCTTAAAAACGAAATTTGTTAACATTTAAACTTCGAATATATTTTATCAAAAATAAAAATCATTATATCCCTAATTATTTTTAAATGGATGTAAAAATACATTAAATACGTTTTTTGTGAGTGATTAAAGTTAACATTTTGAGGACAGTGGATATTCAATATAAATTAACGATTTTTCTTTCAATACTATTTGTAATTTAAAAACCATTAATCGTAGTAATGTGAAACATTATTTTCTGTATAGAATGACACTTTGTAAAATATTCAGACAATTTTTATGCTATTAGGCTAGATGTATTTTTAATTTCCATTTAACGATTAGTATGTTTGTTGTACTTTAATTTCAAAAACTATACCTTATAAGGACTCAAATTTTACGTTACTTACTACCTATATTATTATTTATCGTTCAAAATCATATTTTTAAAATATTTAAATTAATTTAAATCTATCTATTTATACCATGAACTTATTCATTCTATATCGTTATATCAATCATTGAAAATTGAAATATTATTGATTTTAAATAATATAATTATTAAATACCAAAAATAACATCTAAATCGATAGCTGGTTTTTAGAATAATTCCACGATAGTATTGTTTTCACTTATTAATTATTAGTTTAGGTACATAAAATATATAAAATGATAACTAAATTCGTTTGTTAAAATATATTCCGACGAATAATATCTGATCAAAAATATCGATTGCGATAGTATAGGTACCTACTATTTACAGAACACATACTAGAGTAGACACTCTATATATTATAAGAATTTAACAGCGGTGTCATTTATGGGGTGGCAATATATATATCGGAACCCCTTATTACATATATATATATATGTTTTATTGACTGGCCATAAAATTTACAAACGCACCGATAACCTATGCAGTATGCGTTACAGTTAATATATCTTATTTTGTTAACCATACACAATGCGTTAAATATCATATATGTTGTGTATACAACTGTCCCAAAAGTCCCGTATACAGTTGTCCTTATTATCTCTGTTGTAAATCAATATGTCAAAACGTGTTTATTTCTCAATAGTAATCTATAAAAAATGTATTTTATTAAACTGGAATTCACCTATTACTGTTTCAAAACTGCATTTAAATATTATATTTATGTGTCACGGCCTCATAAAGATACTTGAAACGGTGTGAGACTTTTGGGATACCGGATACGTATACGATAGAACCTCGACTTTCCAAACTAAATGGGACCGTACATAGTTTGGAAACGCGTTAATTCGGATACTAAGAGTTTTTCTAATACTCTATAGAGTTTAAGTACATACAACATAACATGCAACACATATTTATAAATTAACATAAAAACATATTTGAAGCACTCGTACACGTTAATCTCGTTTATATTATACATGAATGTACAAATTATTTCTAATTTTTATACTAATAATAGTTCATGTAAATACAATAATATTAATCATAAAATATATCATATTACAATATATATTACATTTATATACATTTTTATTGTAAATATAGAATTATTATGTTCGTATTATATTATATTCACGATTAACGTATACGTGTGTCATAACGCATGTTGATATAGGTATTTGAATACTCAAAGTTCTACTGAACTGTATAATAATATGTATTATGTATGTATGTACTTATGACAAAAGTTAGTTACGACCTTCTAAATATTTAGTTGGGATAATAATATTATTTTACTCGTATGTAGGAAATGTAGGTATTATACGTAATCGCGAGTTTTAAGTTTTCTCCAAAACAATATTATTTATACGAGTACTTAGGTATATATTATTGTGTGTCCGCATTTGTATTTTATATAGAGATCAGGCCGCAATTCACCAACACCATATTATAGTATTGTCGGTACTGACAATCAGGCATTATAGCCGACTCCACAAAATCTGATTGAAATGCATTTTTACCTAATGAACAAAGTGTCCAATCAATAAATTTGACACTAAAAATGTTAAAGATTTGAAACTTGACAAAAAGTATCGACATGGAGCACTGATCGACCAAAAAAAAAAAAATGTGCCGTCCCTCCCAGGTCCGCAAACCACCGTCATCTTTTATTATTGTAGGTCTCGTGTATACTGTATGGGATGTTATTTCGATGAGCAGCTGCAAACATTAACAATAATAAGGGACACTTTATAAACACCTGGCTCGAAGAATAAATATGTTGTGATTTTGGGATGGCTGGTTTTTACAGAGGGTAGCAATACGATGCTACACGATCACTACAACACTGTAATATTCACTGTTGGACATTTTTACGTTTAACTGTCGACTGTCGTTTCGTCCGATACGTTTTCCGTATTACTAGTTAAGTTACCATAGACTAAAGAGGAAACTAAAAGGGAAAAAGGAGAAATACAACTTTGAAATCTATAAATATTTATCGTGTACTTAAAATAATTTTTTATTTTATTCTATTTTTCAGTCATGGTTTTAAAAACTAAATAATACATTTAATAATGTTTAAAATCATGTTACTTTATTTATCCTATATTCTACGCAAAAAATTCTAATTAATGATAAAAATGTTAAATGTTTAGTATATACTAAAGATCCTAAGTACCTAAGCACTGCTGATAATATTTATGTAGTGAAGAATGAATACAAAAAATATAAAAGGTTATATATATCAATGTAATAAAAATACCAAATGAGGTAGGTTGTTAATAATTATATACTCCGGCAATATTTACAGTATGATAAATTAATAACACGAAACTAAACACACATATATACCTATATATTCTACGTTTATCGGTCTGTTTGCCAACTACGTACGTGCCTACGTATACAATATACATATACGTCATTATTATAGCGCGCGGTGCCACATTCTATTACCTACGAACGGATGAACTATTTTGTTCCTCTATTACTCTTACGTTAAAAATCTTTACAATTTGTTTTTATCAACGATTTCATAATCTTTAATAAATTAATATACAAACTGTTTAATCGAAAATTCAATAGTTTTAGAGATATTTTTAAGAACCCGAAAAATAAAAAGTAAAAAATTTCACCTAAAATCAAGATAGCGATCAATTGGGGACCTCGGAGAGACAGCGTATATATTTTTATTTTTTTGTTTATCAGATCCCCAAGACGAAACTTTTTGCCAAATTTCAAAACTTGAGTATTTTTTGCAAAGCAAAAACTAATTATAAAACGAAAAAGAAAACATTTACCTATATTACATATTATTATACTATTATATTATGTATTATATATATATTATTATATACCTATTATATGAAATTTATATACAATGAATTCCGTTTAATGTGATCAGTGATCACATTGGTACAGGATTTGATTCTATTAACCGGTTAATTCAATTATTAAACTACTTTTTTTAATGATTGTATATTTAGATGTATGCTTAAAATTAAATTAAAATTAAATAAATACAATTAAAAACTAAAAACATAATAATGTATGTATACGTTGTAATCAGTCTGAAATACTATAAAAAGCGATAAGAATGCCATTAAAGTGATTCAGTTGTTCGTTATTTAATTCCAATAAACGGTCGATACTATATAACTAATGATCACATTAAGTGGAACTCACTTAATATCTATAGAATAATTAATGATTAAATGTTCCTAATTATAAATGCATTTCTCGTGAACATATATCAAAAGATGAAATTGATAATTTTAATTCGTTGAGATATTATAATATACCTCTATTACCACTCTATAGGCGACTCTCTTTTATACCACATACACGAGCCGCTGGTGGATCAAATAAAATGTGATAAAGATAAAATTGGCCAGTTTAAATTTTGACACTACTATTTTTAAAAATGTAAAACGAAAAAAAAATACTTAAAACGGTGCCATCGCAATATACTATATTATGAGGTCGTGTGCGATCGACGACGACCACGGTAAGGAAGGGAGGAGTAAGGACACTCACGTCGCAGTTCCGTGCCGTTGACGAACTTCATGTGTATGGCCGCAGTGGCGTTGACCACGGACTGCACTCTCCGGCATCCGACCACGTCGTTCTTGTTGTGCTTCTGGTACACGAGCATCATTCCCTTGCCGCAGCACTTCGGCACGCACGTCATCCTCGAACAAGGCCGGCACACCAGCGCCACGTACGTGTACGTGGACTGCGTTTCGTTGTTGACGGCGGCCGACATGCCGTCCGGCGAGTTGATCCTGCTGCCGTTGACCGCCGCCGCCGCCGTGGTAGTGGAGGCCGTGCTGGTCGTGGTCGGCGTGGCCGTCGTCCTAGCGGCCGCGGTGGTCGTCGCCCTAGCGGCCGCGGTGGTCGTCGTGGCCTTGGCGTTGACAGTGATGCCGTCCACCAGCGACACGCGGTCGATGCAATACTCGGAGCTGGTGAACGTAAGCCGCCCGTGAACGCCGCCGGTCGTCCGGTTTTCCTGTCCGAACATGACCAGCCGCCCGTCGTCCAGCACCGCCACGTCCTCGTCGATGACGGTCATCTCCCGGACGCTTATGTCGCACGGCATGCGGCCGTCCATGTTGAACAACCGGTCGTCGGGTTCGAAGTTTTCCGATAGGTTCGAAGCCTGCAGGAACTCCATGTAGGGCGGTATCCACCTGAAATCGGACGTGAGTTTTCAGTTACATCGCAATTGTACGACATAATAATATGATATTAGAGATAATATTTTCAAACGAATCCCAAAAATATTTAGCATTGTAAGGGGTGACTCGTTCGAATTTATATGTATAAACTGTATACCCGCAAACTACAGCACGATAGTATTATTATAGGTCTATCTACGGGGAATCGCAAATTCCTACGCGCGAAAGTAGCGGCTAAATGTGGAAGTTCGTACACGGTAGAAGACAGATACACGTGTAAAAAAAATATACAGTAGAACTCCGATTATCCGAACGCCAATCACCAGACGAGAAAAAAAAATAATGTGCTAAGTCGGCTTTTTTGTTTTAAAATATGTCACACATTATAATAAAACCTTATTTTGTTTCAGTTAAATATTATAATACAATTATTTGTTTATGATGGTTACGAATTTTAAATTATATTACATACACATTAATAATAACTACATACATACAATATATTTATACAATTATATAACTTTTGATACGTCATATGTCAATCATTCCGATATTTGCTTATCCGCGGACCCCTCTTGACATTAATTAGTCCGGATAATTGGAGTTTTACTGTACTTTATTTTATAAGTTATCAGGCTAATGATACCATATTCAATAAATAAAATTATCATAATGCATTTTATTATAATGTTTCAATATTAAAAAATAATAATAATGAACTAAATTTTATACAATGTTATAACTATAAATTATCAAACTAATGATATGAAAATAATATAATTTAGAAGAATGTAATAGTGTGGAGCAAGTGATGCAATAACATAATCGCATTCGTTTCAACCACATATTCGGTGCCTATAAAAGTATAGGATCCATAAAGATGACTTATAACGATAGCTTATTTCGATAAAGCTGACACACTTTTCGACACACAAAATATTTACGAATTTTCATTACTGATAAAAACTATAAAGAAAACCACAAAGAATAATGTACATTTTCACATTGAAAATAACAGTTTTTTTTTATTGTTTTATTATATTAAATGTATGACAGTATCGTATGATATAACTGATAAATTATATTTATTATATAGAAATATAGAATGTAGTATATTGAATTATTATATATAAATATAATAATATAAACAGTGTAGAAACTTTCATATTATGTACCTATACATATTTTCACTATGTAGGAACTTACATTCACCCCTATCAACTAGCTGGGATTTCGGTTTCGGTATACTTTTTTTTGTACATATACATTTGTCCCAAATTGTTTGTTTTTAACAAGCGAAATTCGAGCAAAACTATAATGTGTGGCCTACAATTATTCGTCAAGTTAAAAATTGCTCGAGTCGATTTGAAATCTCTGGCGCGTGGCTGCACGATAAAAATAGTTCGTATTCGCGTATTTATATAAGCATTACCGACCAGGGTATAGAGTTGCTTTTGGAGACGGAGAACGCAAAGTCTTCCGGTGCAGTGGCCACGGCCGAGTCGTCTTCCGACGACCAAGCGTACGACTCGCGCTGGTTTTGGTCGTCGGTCACAAAGCCCGTGCACGAGAACGTGTCGATCGCCAATATCATGTCCCTGGGACAGCATTTCGTCACCTTGACACCGACGGTGGAGACAGCCGGACAGCACGCCCACGCCACAATCCATACAGTCACGTACGCTCGAGCCATCATTGTATTATGGCGACGATATGTATCCGAACTGAAAACAATAACGGATCACGTTTGACCGGTATATTTCGATCAGTTCCGGGCACGTGTGCTGCTGCCGCTGCACCATAATTTCTAGAAAAGAAAAATGTGCGAGTGAAAAATTTTTAAATTATGACCACACTACTGAGACGAGAATAAAATATTATTACTTTTTATTTTTAACGTTTAAAATACATGGAAACGAAGTTCAAAATCACCATATGCGATGTACAGACAAGTCATCGACAATTCATTAACGTGCGATTATATTAATATAAAACGTACAATGAGGAATATCGCATAAGAAATATTTAATACTATTCATTCCGTAAATAGTCACATACTTACTAGATTAACATATTATATATGTACTCGGAGTATACTACTTAACCCCCCCCCCCCCCCAAAAAAAAAAAAAAATTATTGAAAATACGCTACTGCTACATCGAGATGCAGAGAAATATCGATCATAAATAATATCGAAATTGACAAGTAATCGTTCTACTAGACAGCAAATAAGTGACGAGTACTTATACTCAAATAGGTAGATATATTATATTTTAATTCAATGATAAACCATTTTTATACGTATGATATAATAGACTACAAAAATAATTTTAAAGTTGTGAAATCATTATTATTGATTAAAGGGTAATTTTTTAACAATTTAAATCTGATTTTGTATTAAATATTATATCAAATAATATTAAAATAAAACAAGTAACAAGCCGTATCAACTATTGCAAATTAATACTGCAAAATAAGACATGCATATATTATATTATAGATTATTCAGGTCTCCTAGGACCAGAAGGTTGATGCGTTGCAATATATATATTAATAATAAATTATAGTATAAAAACTGCAACACGTTATTGTTATAATAAATTGCATTTCACACATGGCGTGTACCTTATCGCATAAAGTTATATAAGTACAACATTTGTTTAGAAATCACACATTGCAACGATATTATTTGATATCTGATAGGTATTTTAATATATTACTATAAAGTTAGATGCATATTATTCTAAACATAATATGGATGGTGGGAGGAAGCGTTGTAACTAGACGAATATTTAACTACAAAATAGTTTTTCGATAAATATTATCAAATTATCAACGAAATTCATAATACTATTCTATGCACATATTACAGATAGGTAAACTTAAAGTTAACCAAAATTGACTAATATTAGACTCGTTAAATAAAAACATAATTATATAGCTGCGCTAAAAACCACGTCAGCAGAACTGTTACAATTGGCCGAATTTCGCTGGTTAAACGATACATATCGAATATGGCGTGTCGTAATCGTCTTATACTCTAATGCGGACTAATTAGTTCATTTATAATTCATGTACCTATACGATCATACATACAATATATTTGCTTATATACCGATAAGTTGAAAAGTAGATACATGAATACTTCTTTTTTTTAGAATTCTTTTTTCAGACTCAACCATACGTACATTAGAAATAGTACAGCTATTTTAGTAACATTGTATTGTGTATGGAAATAGTACAGTACATACGTTTTGAAAAAAAAATGTATCTTAAATAGAACGGTATTAATAAGTATAGTATATACTTAGCACGACGGAACAACCATTTGAACTTTGATCATTAATACAATATAAAAATATAAGTGTTTAATATGTTAAATTAAGCTGCAAATAAACTAAAAATGTAATTTATACTCTAAGTTCCAAATACGTAAGTATATATTACCTTATATTTACAATACTCCGATAAGTAAACATCAATTGAACGAGTTTGTTAAATATTGTTTATAAAAAAAAATAATAATATACCTATTATAAAATTGATTTTAGAAATTTTAGAAATTGGTTTACTCGTAATATTTATCTCTATTTGATTTATTAAACTTATTATACATTCTATGTATTGTATTATATAAATATATTTTTGAATAAACCATACAATTACTATAAATTTTTATATTTTAGAAATTTATTATAACATACCTACTTAAAATAAGAAATGTATTAATAGAAATTCCTTGAAAATAAAACGAACTCCGTCATTATTATAATCTTCAACAATAATGTCAACGTATTATTATATTATAATTTTTTTTTTAACTAAAACTACGATTATTATATATTAATAAAGCAAATTACTTATTCTAAAAAATATTGTTTCATTATGTGTTTTAAATGTTTATTTAACTTAACATATAATACTTATACATATAATTTATCATATATAAAATAATGTGGCCGATAAATAAAGTATAAAAATCATATCAATAGGTCAAAAATCAAACCATTTTTATGTTTAATTTGTTTGAGTCATTGGAAACATTTAATGATTTTTTTATCTCATTTGATTTATTCGGAATGTTAATATAATTCTAATGATGATAATTATTTGATATTTTGTTTGAACACGTGATATTTGTCGGTTCGATAAAATTGTATGGAGAAAAATATGGTACATCATTATATTATGTGATATCGTGGTATAAAATATTAATGCCTGAATACTCTTTTAAAAGTCGGAATCCAGAACTAAACGATTTTACAATATCTAATATGAAAATACGGCTTCATTTATAAGAAAGTTCAAAAACAAGATTAGGTAACGGGTTTTAACTAAAACTAAAACGAACCACATAATTATTACCCCCTTAATAAATAATAATAAAATGTGAATATTATTATTAATATTAGATTGAAGTTTTTTTAACTAAAACTAAAATTATTATAATTAAATCAACCTAGCCAAACTAAAAAAAAAAATTGTTCTATGTGTGTTAATTAAACATTTAAACTTAACGTATAATATTTTTACACATAAATTATTATTCACAAAATAATGTGACCGGCGAATAAAATAATAAAATATAATAAATCATATATCTACATAGGAAGAAAACCGACCCATTTGCTTGAGTCATTTTTAAACATTTTAGTTTTTTTTTTTTTTTTATCTGGTTTAATTTACTCGAAATAATAAAATAATTGTTATAAAGATGATTATTTGATTATTTTGAACACGTGATAAATGTCAGTTCGATACAATTGTGACGAGAAAAAATAGTATCAAACATATTATGAGATATCGTTATATTAATAATTGATGTATTTTTAAGGACTTTAACAGCTCGTATAAGATTAGACCATTCACACTATGTCACTATGTAAAGCGAGGTCATTAAAAGTCGGAATTTGAAACTATTGACATTTGTACGATACCTATAGTAAAATAGTATTAGCTTCGTTAAAAAATATGTGTTCATTATATATTTAAAAACAAGTAACAACTTAACGGTATAAGCCCTACAATGTATTAGTGCAATCACAATCTTTAAATCGGAGGAAGGCGATTTGAAAATATAAATTTGTAAAAGCTATATATAACGCCATATCTGCATTACTTCAAGTATTATAAAATACCAAAATAAATCCTACAATAAATTATTTATCTTTTCAAGTAAAACTTTTAATTATTTCGTACAAAAAACATTTTCAATTTTTTTATTTTATACGTTGCGAATATTTAGTGTTACAATACATGCATAATACCTATAATAAACTTCATAGGCGCATAGAGTGCCATAGACCCTTCAAATGAGCTAATTTTTATTGTCCAAATAAAGTATCTATACAAATTTGTGAAAATATAATTAATAATTTTATATCTTGAACCGCGAGTGATATTAATAAACTATCTTTGAAAATACCTATAATTATAATTGACAAGGACCGTGTAATTAAAAATTCGGACCTTATATTGTTTTACATATATATTATCAATCTATCTATATAAAAGCCAAATACCACTCACTCACTGATCGCTGTATGTCAAAAACTATATAATGTAAGAACTTGAAATTTGGAAAAGTGGTTCCTCTAATACTTTAACCGTGCCATTAGAAAGGAATTTAACAAATTTTACGTTAAGTGGATTAATTAATAACAACTATTCACCGCCAATACATGTAGTGTGCAGTACGGTGGCCGCGGCCTTGCGGCCCGTTGGTTTCCAGCTACCTGTAACCTATTCTTTTTATCCGTCATTACTCATTTATGAATAAAAATAATCAAGCGCATCGCACGTACACCAATATTCTTATTATATACAATAATAATAAAAAAAAAATACAAATATATTATGCATTAAAATGAAAGAACGTCTAATTTATTTGACGCAATTAAATAGTTTTAGAAAAATATTTTAATACTTCTTATCCAATTATTTTATTAGATTAACATGTTTTTTACTGAATCACGGACGTTTCGTCCTCGGCAATTATTATTAAGATAAAATGTTTCGTCCCTGAGAGTTATTACTTATTAGCCATAGGACCTTTAGTCCTCGGGACCCTAGCATACTTTGATAATCTAAACAGAATTTTATGTTTAAATGACAATACTATAAAACATCCAAACACATAATCAATGATCATACAATATATTAAGTCAACACAACATAATATCGTAAAAATGATTAAATTAAAATTAAATACTATAATTATACTAAGATAAACTGTATATTTTATTTATTTTTAGGTGAACCAACTTATGTTTTTTTAATAGTATAAACTATCATTTAAATTATATTTAAATCCTGTACAACATGGTTGTAATTTCTTTGCCTTAAAAGTTAAAACTAACTATTTATTTTTTTTTTTTTGTACCAATGCAGTCAGATATAAGTCAGTTGACCTAAAAATAAAAATATAATTAATTTTAGTATTATAGTATTTAATTTTAATTTATTCATTTCTACGATATTTTATGTTGATTTCAAATACTGCGTGTGATTATTGAATACGTATATGTATTTTTTTGAGTATTGTCATTTAAACATTAAATTATTCATTAAAAATTAATGTATTTAGATTTGGCCGGGGCCAAACCTCCTATTGGTTAATAACTCTCTGGGACGAAACGTCCGTTTACCTTTTTTACTATATACCTATAGAATATCAATGAGGAGCTCAATATCTATAATATCTTACACCGCTGAATTACGCAGCTATTTTTTATTCCTGCATACACTAGAAAAAGTCCTTTCGTAAGTACCTATACATATACTCACATTTATAGGAAAACTTAAACTAGCAAATTTGAATGCTCATTTTATTGTATTGATTTATATTAATATTCTGTTTAATAGTGTTGCTAATCGTATTGTTTTCAACATTAACTACTTTGATAGTTAATAGTTAATACATCATGCGCTTCTAGAAATCTTTTATCAGTATTATCTAATTTTAAAGTAAAAAGAATAATATAAACACTTAATTGATAATTATAACTAAAAAGTGATGTGTTTTTAAATCCTAATGTGAAGTTAATAATAAAAAAACTAAATCGTTTCTGAGTTGAGAGACTGAAATATTAGTACTATAATAGTAGTGTGTATTTTCTTTATAAAAACGCTTATAGTGGCAAAATAATGGGTCATGAGTTCGTTGTCAGAAACACGTTAAACTACGTAGTATTCCATAAAAGTGCCAGTAAAGACTTATTGAATAGTTTTCAAGAAAAACGACAAAAAAATTTATGACAATTCGTCACAATGGGTATTATTTGATTAATCTCTGAACACAGTTCAGCCGCCTAAGTACAAAAATTTACCTTTTGTGTTTCATAAGTATTATAAAACAACCCTACTGAGCAGCCGGCCGCTGTCACACCCATATCTACCCAATAATTTATGACATTATGTAGTATATTATGTAGTGGTCGATTGTCGATATAAGCGTGTAAACTCGTCAGAAGGTTTTTTTTCCATTCCGCAATTCAAAATTATTGTAAAAGAATTTAAGACGCATTTCGAAGGTTATCTTTTACACCTGCTCTTGAACGTTAGCCGTTCACGGTGCATTATTATACATCCTGCATTATAAGTTTGAGGGAGAGATTTCGTAGTCTGAATACAGAGCGTTGAATTTATCACAATTCTTAAAAATAAATACCATCGAATAAAAATTTTTAAATTGATTTAAATTAAATTTGTATTCGTCAAAAAGTAAATGAATGAATTCGATACTTAACAAATATTGTATGCACCAACAGTTCTCGAATTGGATCGAAATTAATAATCAAAATATAATAGTATAAATGTTATACGTTATAGGTTACAGTGTTAATTTTATATAATAAATATTTTCTCGTGGTCGAAAACTAGATTAGAATACGAATTGATTAATACCTTGATTGTTAATTATCGCTTTAATTGTTTTCGATATTTTACATGTTATTTACCATGTTTTCGTTTGGGCGTCGCCCGAGTGCATCTGCGATAATATCGCTAAAAATAGTTTTGCTACATCCCAAGTGTATCCGTAATATTATCGCTGATAATGCATTTATACTTTAGTACATACTCCGTACATATGTTGTTATTAAATAAACACAAACAATTTGATTAAAATTTCTTATCATTTAAGTGTCTAAAAAAATTAAATCGAGCAATAAGAAAAAAATTTAGGTAATTCACTTAAGGTAATTTAAAAAAAAACTAAGCGATTTTAACTAAACGAATATCTAGATTCGATTTTATGAAAATTGTGACACAAAAGTCAACTAAAAATAAATAATATAAATATTAAAGAATAAACTTTATTCAATATTAGTAAATTCATCCAACATTTTAAAAATAGTTGTAAATAATTTAATAAATAAAAATAAATATTTTTGGGGTATAAGACAGTTAACCTCTTCTTATAGTGCATACTTGAACTAAGGCACATTCAGGATACGTCGAAATATATTAACTTTTATTATCTTGCGACCCCCTCGAAACATTAAAAATAAAGGTTATTCGGGACGCACTCGAAAAATTCCATTTAATTTATTATAACATTCTACGAAATTTTATAATAATCCAATTCTCTCCTATAAAGTCAAATTTTAAATAATGATAAATAAAAAAAAATTAACAAGAACGATTCGATTTTTAATCTCTAACTTCGTAATGGATGTAAAACTAAATATTTAACTTATAAAATTAGATATTAAAAATCGAACCGTTCAAAACGCATAATTTTTTATGAGTTGCGTTATAAAATTAACATTTCAGGTTTTTGATTTATTTTTATAGAAAACCTTTTTTTATAATTATTCCGACGACGGGTAAACCTTTTACAATTTCTTCGGAGAAATATATTCTATAGATTCCCGAGATAAGACGTATAATATCGATACTGTATAGCTTTATTTTTACGTATAATGTATAGAATACACATTATTGTTATGTCCGCGGCGCAGTGACTCAGTGTGTACTTGCACGGTACTATATACACGTAATGTATAATATGTTAATATTTATAATATTATTCATTATCATTATTCATTACACCGATGAGATCCGTAAACATGTGTATACGATTGCATACCGTTTTGCCCTGCAGTTCGAACTACTATTAATATAATATATTATCATACATAGTTATCGTCAAAGACCGTGCACGTGCGTAAGTACGAATGCGACTATACTATATATAATATTCAACTGTACCGTGTGCGTATAGTATACCAACTACCCATACATCTTATATACATATTATATACGTATAGGTACCCAATTAAACACAACATAATATTATAAACTAGACCCAATGCTTGTGTGTGTGAGTGTGTGTGGGCGCGTACATTTAAATTCACGGTCATTCATACTGTCGTACATAAGACATTTATTGTTATTTCTATACGAATGTAATTTATTCGACGTGTATGTCTATAGGCTTTTCGAGCGGGCGGCTGCCGCGGAATAACAAACAGCGCCTTAGTGGTTTTACCTAGTTTTGTTTGTTTTTTTCACTCAGTATATTATACACACACACACACACACACATACACACTTATAACCGCTGTCCGGTTGAATACGATCATTAATTTGCACGACCGTACGTGCATAATATACGCTTGTACAAGTACAATAGTGACGTAATCCGTAAGACGTTTGACACACGCGAAATCCGAGTCAAATTTTGCGGCGGATAAATGGGCGCAACGCCACCGCTGTCAGTAGACTTAAAGCTGGATTTCTGTTCCAATCGCACAACTCGATTTCCGGAAAAACGAGATAAATACCTTACGCCGCGGACAAAGACTAAGTCCGCCGACCGAGTTTGGGCTAGTTTTGAGTGCATTTAACCCCCCTTCTCCTCCCCCAAAAAAAAGAAAAGAAAATGTCATTAGGTACCTTACCCCTTGATTTTTAACTGTCATACGTATACTGTGTAGGTCTAATAATGCACCTACAATGCAGTTAAATATATTATTCCAGTTATTGGATCGAATTTTGATAAATAAATGTATTATGTAATATATATATATAATCTGATAACTTATTATATTATTTATTATAGTAATATAAATTGAAAACTAATTAAAACATTATCCTTATTTTTATTTCTAGAAAAATTATCTGAAATATTATCGAATAATGATCAAAAAATAATCATATAAAATGTAATATATTATCCCTTAAAAACTCTTATCCTACGAATAAATTTCCAAAAAAGTTTCATAAAAAAAATCGATTACGTTGAAATGAGGTCTTAAATAAAATTGTTATTGTTAGAAATGCACGCAAACCATGACGTATACAATAAGAAACAAACCATTTAACAAAGGCTGATTTGATTAGATATATGCCATTACGCTTAATTTAATTTATATATTAATAATTAATACATAAATCGAAGTAGTCATGTACTCGCACGTATATAAACTAATTATTCTAGTTATAAGTCTTGGATAACAATACAAACTGCATAAACAAGTGTAAAACGAAAACGAACTGTTCGAGTCAAACGTGTGTATTATAATATTTGTATGTAAATAATACATGCCTACCTACTTGTTTTGCATTTATTCTTCTTAAAAAGACGAAGAACACAATTAAGCATACACGATACACCTATCTCGTCTAGGTTTGTTTTATAAGGAAGGTACGTCAGTTTTTTGTTAAAAATACTAACGCTAACAATAGAATTATTTTATAATTTCCGGATAAACTTTCTAGTGAAAATACTTTTATATTGTAAATGTATATTTTTAATTAAAAAACTAACGTAACATTCATAGCCAGAAATCCGTATGGTTTTCAATTATGATCAACGGTTTGAAAAAAAAACAAATTTTTAATTAAACTTTCAGACAGTCTGATGCTGTTTTTAAGTAGATTTCTTAATTATTTTCTACAAAAAAATATTACTATTTCATTCAGTTATCTTCGCTAGTGTTCTTAATGGATAACTGTATTTAGTGTTCGTATCAAAACTTGTCACGAAAATATTTATTTCCTAAATTACTATTAGTTCATTCACACGAGATTAATTAATATTAATAATATATATCTATGGTATATACGTATCCTACATTTATCTGTCTTATCAAATAATATACTAATGAGTAATGACCAATTGTGATCTTTAGGTACATAGATTGTATATTGAAAAAAATATAAATATGTTCAAAGCTAAATTATGATAAATAAATACTAAATGAATAATATCATGTGCCATGTGCTGAATGTACCGATATAGTATACTTAGATTTTTGATAATATTGTATAATAGAAAAGCATTACATTATAAAGTTAATTTCCATATAGATATTATGTGTCATGATTAAAAAATGTTTTTAAAAAGTCGTTAAATACTCGTATAGTTTGATTTTTAAATTGCGCTTTGTGCGTTTAATAAAACGAATCTATTATTATTTAGATATTAAGGTACAGTTGTACTACCTGTACTGTCTTGTAATGTAATATTATTTTGTAATAGAGGTGTACGATAGTACTTTTATTTACATCATAAACCGGTTATAAAACCACTTAATTCATGTATAAAGTCGTAAGTATTCGTGTGAAATAGACAATTTGCGATTAGGTCACATTTTATACAGGGAAGTAATAATATGATGAACAATCTGCACAATATGTACAGTGTACACGGTCAAGGAGAAGATCTTGAAATTAGATTTGGTTAACCGCATATTTGGCAGAGGTAATAAGGTCACATAATATGAATTGTTCAGGGTCGGTAACTGAAAATACAAAGTAAACATACAATGTATTATCATAAATAATATTAGATTGTAGTTAAAAAAAAACAATGTAAATTTATAAAACTCAAAAATGTCCGTTGCAAAGATCCTAAACAATATACACAGTCGCCTAAGAAAAAAATTATGATAATCCTGATGTAATAACGTATAGGTACTTTATATTTGTAGTTTATTAACAAAAATAACGCACTAACCCCGCAGTATAATATTAAAAGGATAGCGATTTTAAAAAGCATCAAATCAATATAAATAAAAAAAATTGTTACATATTTTGTAACGCTATAGTTATGCATTTGTATAACTATATCATAATGTCACTTCTCCTTATATGTATAAAATTATTGTCCAGCTACCTAAAACTTTACTACAAAATACAGCACCAACCACCACACGGCAACACGCGTATAAATACGAATCAATTCCACATTATGTCGGTCGCAATCAAAAGCTACGAATAATCCGATCTCATATTTTTTACAGTGCGCTAAAGTTTATATTAATATTATACAATATTATTTATTATTGGTATAAGTAGGTAATGTTATATTTTTACTACTACCTTGTGCGCGAAACAGAATGCTTATCGCGAGCTGTTCATCGCCGGCGATTCTACTCGTTCGTCGACTGTCAGCAAGCGGTCGCGCGTTAACGATATTATTGTTTTACGGAGAAAAGTTATGTATTATGATGATAATAATATTATATAACAGATTTGTGTGCTGACTGATTCAGACTGAATTTTCTATGCAGAACCGATGACGCGACCGGCTAAAAAACGATAGTGTTATTTTGATACCATAAAACGCCAAAAGTGTATACTCAGCGGTTTGCGCTATACGCCGGCTTCGATCGCTGTCGGATCACTGACGCGGTCGTAGCTAGCGAATTGCCTCCCAATTGCGTGTCCGGTTGAACTTAATGAAGCCCCGCCTACCAGGTCCAAATATATTATCTTGAAACCGTATAGTATCATACTCAAAACTATATTATATTTAATAATATTATTGTCTCGTTATTATTACATTTTTTTACCGATTTTCAAACTCACACTATGTCGACGTCTAATATTTACCTATGTATTCTTGTAGTTTTGACACGACGCAATTTCTTTAGTATTTGCGGTGTTATTTGCAACTGATCGATTTCCGACTACAGTTTTCGAGTTGAACTCCATCACAACATTAGTGGTTTTGCCCTGTATGTACATAAAAACATATAACAGGCACATTAAATAATATTTAAAAAAGTTCAAGCAAGACATTGTACTCAAAATGTATAATTACGTGAAATAATATTACTTAATATTCCTGCGGCCTCAGCCTCTCCTCTCCTAATTTGATATGATTATAAGTTACACAATTTGAGTTCACTGCAGATAATGGGATTTTAAGTTGATCCGTTTACAAATTATACAGTGTGTAATCAATTAGTATAATAACTGTACATTTTTAAGACTAAAGGAGATGTATATGTCCGTTTTTTATATTATGTATATTTGTGCATTGATATAAATTGTAAATTATTTTTTATTTTTCATAATTTTATATATCTATGTAGTATATACATATTATGAACTTTCGGGTAGAATTTTTATTTTTATTATTTTAATAATAGCTAAAAGTTACAGTAAGTAGGTTACCTACATATTGTAATCAGTGCTAATTGCTGAATGGGATTTGTATTTTGATATGTCGGTGTAGAGCCAGAGATGCCGAATCTATGGCACGCGTGCTGTCAGGGAGTGACACGTTCAAGCTCTTTAAGTGAAGCGCAACTGTCAACATTCCTCGAATGTTAAATTTTATTTAAATTTTTTAAATTTAAAAAAAAAGGTTATCAAATTAGTTGATACATAGGGAAAATAAAATACAACAAAATTATTTATTTGACACGTAAGTATACAAAAAGGTTTGACATCTCTAGTGTAGACTGACCTTGTACAACTCGAGCGCCTTAAATATGTAATATATTAGCACGATGTATTATACACCCCGAATTCGGAATAAAATTACGCAGCTTAAAAAAGTTTCAAGTAATAATTTATTAATGAAAAATGAGAATTGTATACTAACATTTGGTTATTTGAACTACGGTTCAACGATTATGCCACGTGTTTAGGAAATATTTACATATTGATATCTACAGACACCACCATAGTGAATATAAGAAAAATTATAACTTTAGGCCTCTTTGACCACTACATCAAATAAATACCGTTTACCAACATAGTAAGTACTATCATTTATAACGTATATTACCTTCCAGTATTGATTATTAATAGAGCCGGGTTACTATACTGAACTGTGACAAATATGTGTTGAAACTATTAAAAAATTATCCTTCAAATAATATTACCATGCATAGCTTCAATTTTTGATCTATTTTTCATTTGTAAACAAATAATGTATTCGATTTACTATAACTTTTAGTACTAATTGAACAAAATGTTTTAAATTGAAAAATATTTTTTCATCATACAGTATTATTAATTGTTACTTGCGGTCGCCTTCTACATTTCCCTAGATTGTCACTATCACACTGCATATTATTATTTATTTTAATGCATTATGAAAATACAGTTATATTATATAATATATTATGTATTATACTTTAAAGTATATGCTATATTGTATATAGTATACACAATATAATGGTATACACATGAAATTATTAATAGTTCAACAAACTGTCAGATATGAGATATGAATTGACGTAATAGAAATTAATTTTTTCGGTCATTACCTATGATAAAAAATGTGATGTAGTCTAAAATATCAGCGCATAATGCGTCCTACACTCCTACGACACGATGCTAAATAAAGCACTAAAATTATTGTTAAATATAACGACTGTATGTATTATTTTATGCATGCATTTTAACTTTGCAATATCGGTGCTTTCAAATAAAATGATAAAAACCATCGTCACGATGTAATCGGTCCCATATAATTTAAGTAAAATATATAGAGCAAAATTAGTGGAAGATCACTATATTATGCATGGAGTTCCACAAAAACGCGTGAGCTCTGCACTCTTAAGTCATGTTTCGCGGCATTGAAAAGAAACAGCCTCATTGTATTATGCAATCATATATATAAGATAACACAACGTTTTGTCAAAAATAAAAAGTATGAAATACATATGAGTAGGTATATTATGTTTATGTTGATAAAAAATGAGTTATGCGACCCATAATACGTCTACTCAAATTTGTGAATAAAATTAAAATATTCAGCGCGACACTTAAAATCGCATAAGTTTAAATCTGTCTGCAACCGATAGATTGAATAACAATAAAATAAAAAAATAATGGATAAACTAATACTATTTTACTCATTGATAAAATATTCCAAAACGTACAAGAGCTAATAGAAACATGATTAACTTAAGTAAAATTAGGATCGATTATTAAGGTTAAGATAGACATCGTATATTTTACGGATATTACTGGTACCAGAAACTTGGAAGATTGTATTTTAATTTTACTTAAATTGATGTATTTTACATAGGTACACTATATGACCTGCGTGGGTATAAAAAAAATTTAAATAAATGAACATTAATACGTTCTAACAAAAAAAAAAAAAAAAAAACACAATACAATTATTTAATACGTTTAATATGTGTCAGCGTGATGTAACCAATGCAGTTCCTAGAAATATATTTTGAACTACGCTATAGATAAGATCATTTTTATTGCAGATGATTTCCTAAAATTAATTTTTATATAATGTGTTATATTATTTAATATATAATATGTATAGTTAAATGAAATAAAATGATTGATTAATTTAACAATTTGGTTAGTTATTAATGATATTATTATTAGGAAGTATAAATTATAAATAGGTAGTGAATTCTTCAACACAATAAATATGTCTTGAGACTTATTTACGAATAGGCAACCAAACTTACTACAATTATTAAATGTTGCCAGTATATAAAAATTAAACGCAAAACCTACACACATGTTCTAACACTATATTATAACATACATAATAAGTATAGCAGACAGCTATTATGTGTATTATTATAAAATTATTTAATATTTATAGATAAATCTCCTATAGCTACCTAGTTACTACTTACTAGTATCAGAGAACCTATACCTAAAGATGTGAATATCTATAAATGTACAGTTGAATGTTTGATTTAGAGTTAGTCATTAGTTTGTTACAAATACCTATACTTTGAGAAAGAATATGTAGGTACCTCAGATTCATACCAAAACCCGAAAATAAATCCATTTAAAAAAATAATTATCATATAAATTAAATGACTTACTTTTTTTTTCTCCAAAAACAAAACAATTTATCACAAAATGTAAGACAATAACGAATATAAAGTAAGTACTTCTTTTTATCAAACTATTCTCTTTATCATCAACTTAGACTCTTCAATATGACTTGTGAATATTATCAATATTTTCTGTAATTTTATAACCGTCGACAATATTGTTGATTCTGCCCAAAAAAGTTAAATAAAAATATTACCAATATCATATTGATAACACTTTGTCTAGACGTTCGTTTGTCAAATCTAATCAACACATCAAATGCATATAACCATCTGTACAAAAAATAAAAAACCCATAAATTATAATCAATTTTATATATATAGCTATTAACAAATAAACTATGATTTATTAGTTGAACATCTATTGTTAAATATAAATAGGTGTATATATTATATATATATTTAGGTCATGTCATAATTGATAGTTGATAGATGACTTTTTTTTTGGAAAGATGTTCAATAATATTATTTTTTTTTTTTAATAATTTACTAGTGATCTATCTATGCGGTTAGATTTACCCTTCTCCAGAACTTATTTATTGACTATTATGATGTAGAAATGTCAAATTAGAAACTTTTGGCCGTAATATTATATATTATATTCACCGTACAATTTGTTAGATAAATAAATGTCGCAACTAATTATTTAACATGATATATATTTTTAGGCATACGTACCAACTATACTTACTACATT
Source organism: Aphis gossypii (assembly GCF_020184175.1). NCBI lineage: Eukaryota > Metazoa > Arthropoda > Insecta > Hemiptera > Aphididae > Aphis > Aphis gossypii. The sequence continues at coordinate 81,434,635 of NC_065530.1, forward strand.
CACATAATATAACACCTTTAGCCTAGAGCAAAAGTATATACAATATTATGTAGGTACTATATATTTATTTATATAATCAATGGGCATTAGCCCTTTAACAAAAACATTACATATTTATTGATACATGGAAATTGACATACAATATGAATATGTGATGATAATACAAATAAAACTATAATAGAAGACAAAGAAAAAATAAAAAAATTATAAAATATATATATATGTATAAATAATCTAAGACTGTGAAGATTTTATCGGCGTTTAAAATGGCTATTGAAAAAAATGAGTTTTTGTATGTGTATAAACCTTAGATCATATACAGTATATGATCTAAGGTATAAACCTACACATTTAAATAAAAAATAATATGAATAGGTACAATAAATACATAATACTTTGGGTATATAATTATTAATTATGATAAATTGGCATAATGTTATTGTAATAATTGCATTTCGATCAATGTAAGTATTTTAAAATTTTAAATGCTAAAAACGTTGTGTTGTAATGTTTAAATAAAATTGTGGCGAAAATGCCATCATTGGAATATCTCGTATTCACACCCCCAAAGTCAGATTTTAATAGGTACTTTACACTAAATTTGTATTTACATATTACGTAAAACAATTTAACCAAACTCTATTATACAATCATATATATTAGGTATTTCATGAATCAAGATGAGCAACGTTTAAAAATGTTAAATTTATGTGTCACAACATAATGTGTACCTACGTCCCCTATAATAGTTATCTATTAAATACAATAACATATACATATTGGTCATCATCGTTCATCCAGTACTGCACTGTTAACGACCAATTGAAGTTCATTATCAACTATCGAAGTCCGAACAAATAACTTTAATTAATTAAAGTCATAAGGAATCACACCGAGATGACTAATTGAATTCATTCAAAGAGACATTATAAATGTATAATTCAACAGATGCTGTTTACTTACCACATAAATTATATATGGCCCGGATGTACACTTGTTTGTATAATTTTACTTAATTGACAAAAAAATGACTAGATCAGCTACGAATTTTGATTATTCCTATATACAAATACATATAAAAATTTTATTTTACATAAAATTGCATATTTTGAGATAAGAATTTTTTTATTTATTCGTATATTTTTCAAATTATTTATTACTAACTGCGTATAAAAGTCAAATATTATATAATTTTCCAAATTAATTACTTTTAAAATGCCTATAGATAAATTAAATTTATAGTTCTGTTTGACGGCAAGACATTGATCAAAGTCATTGATCGTGAATTGTAGTATTAAAAAAAAAATTAATTTAACAATTCATATTGTTATATAATATTAATATTATAATGTATTTCAAATATTTAGTTTTATTTTTAAATGTACAATAAAATTATACTTTTAATTATCAGTCAACAAAATAGAAATTAAAAAAATATAGTATTAGAAGATATTATTATTACTTATATATTAATAAATGTAAAAAAAATGTCAAGGCTTATTTCAACGTATTTTTCATTTCAAGTCATTCAACAGGTTAGAGGCTGCGTAAATTTTAAAACTTAACTTAAATTTTTATGGGTATATCTATGGCGTGCACTATATTTGTAAAAAAAAGAAATATCATTCATTTTTATTTTTATCAGTATACTCGTATATTTATTATCCTATATCCGTTGTCACTTGTTTAGCGGAGGAAGGAGTACCGAACGATTTTCGAAACTATAGGTTGTATGATCATAAAAATGGCTACTTAAAAAATAAATTCCGAAGAATTTCATTTTTACTATGAATAATTTATTTAACTATCGCAGTATGACTATACTATACCCGTTGATGGCCGTCTCCATGTACGAGTGTACTGGTGAATATCCAATGTCACAACAATTCGAACTTGAAATACTAGTAATAATTTAATATAATTTCCGGTTAACTTTGTTTATTTTTATCACAAATAGAAAAACTTATGAAGAATTTTATATACAATTCTCATGTTACAAAAAAAAAAAAAATTTGTGAATTTCTAACTACAAAACAATTTATGAATTGTCAAAATTTCAATTTCCAAAAAATTGAGGCTGTGAATTTAAGGTATTTTTTAATTGGTAAATTAAAAATTTGGGATGAACTTTTACAACATTTTCAAGCAAGTTTATTAAATTTAAAAAAGACTTTAAATAGCAACAAAAAAAATTACTTTGAAAATTTTATCTCGTGTATATAACATGCTAATATTAAAATTCTTATCAACTACTTACCAAGTATAAGTTATTCATACGAGTAGGTATATACTTCAAAACAAAAATTTAAACAACACATAATATTATTAGGTAATAATAAAAATAAAACGGGGATTCATATCCCTGTTTAGAACTTAAAACAATTTATTAATTACGGGCTTTAAACTTTCACCGTTATTTCATTAAATAGTATATTGTATGAAAATAATTTCAAAAAATATGCTTCTATTATAAAATGCATAATTTGTATTACAAAGATTAGTAATATTAATTCATTTCTCCGTATTTTATTATAATATTCTAATTTCTAATCATAGGTAATTAAAATATCTGAAAATTGTGATGATGTCAAAGTTTTGTAATCATTGAATTAAAAATTAAAATAGTATGCAATATCTTAAAAATGTATTATTTAAATTATTATCGAGTGGTAATTTTTTAATTCTAAAATATACAAGTACTATACACATTACATTTATATTTTTACAAATTAAAAATGGTATTAAAACGTTTCTAACTATGAATCAAAATACAAAAAATTTTGAAATGAAAAAGTTTGAAATTATTGTATTTAAGAACGACTATTCTAAAAGTTATATAATTTATATAAAAACAATAAACAGTAATAAATCAATTATTCCTTTTGTAATGACTAAATAACTAATGATTATACTGTCCATAGCACCTATAGTGTCCTATACCTATATCGTGTTTCGCACAACACATACATATGTTATATATATATCTGTGAGTCTGTCAACTATTTTCTATTAGCCTAACAAATCAGACCTTCAGATCCAACTAATGTAGTCTAGTAGCGTAATAGTTAAAATGATATTAATTAATGTGTAACGATGGTACTCTTGAATCCTTAGGTAATTTGTAAGAAGTGTAAAGTTATGCTTTTACATAATATTATGTTGAACTTTTGTTGATTTTTTTGATAAAGATAACACAACTGGATAAATAATTATATAACGTTTTTAATAATTATTAATTATATTATCACTTATATATTATAACCATAATATTATCATGAGCTATAGACCTTAATATAAACTTATATTTTTTTATGCTTAATATATATATTATATACTATACAATCTTTTAAATACACGAATTATGTTGATAATAATTTTGATGTAGGCAATCAAATATAAAAATTTAGTTCACGCTAGCGGCTTTGAATATTATAATACTTAAATTTGTCCTTATGATTAAACTAATAAAAGATGTGTACCTATCTGCTGAAATTTAATAGATTCGAATCAATAGTGTGTCTCACTCATCATACCTGTTTTTAAAACGCTGTTTCATAAGGAGCCAGCTGATAAGGAAGTTTTAACTAAAATACAATATATTTTTTAAAAATATTTTAAGTATATCTAAGTAAAAAAAGACTTAAAAAAATTCTTGAGCTACAAAATGATAATTAAAAATATCACCTAAATCATTAATCAACAACGTTGTATGCTTGTAAGTATACAATCTTACTAGTTACTACAAACACGACTCTTTAATTAAATTATTGTAATTTGTATACCCAATTAACTTTAAACTATATTAAGTTGCCTATCAAAAAAAAAATACGATAGTCTAAAAATAATTATCACAACCTACAATTCAGTATAAAACAATTTCACTAGATAACATATTTCGTATTATTGTAATATTTAAAATTATTTGATCTATTGCACTAACATGTATTTCGTAAAAAAATGTTTTTCTTAAAATATCATATTGATAATTTAATCATCATTTTGATCAAGCTGTTGATTCACATACTTCATTTGGTTACCTAGTACTTCATTTTGCTCAAGAAAAACATCACGCATATCTATCAAGTCATTGTAAAGTTCATCTAATAAATAAAATAATAATAATATTAGTTTTTTAACTTTAAAATTGTTGAGTGCATGAAAGCTGATTCTTACCATTGAAGAAAGTATGTGATTTTCCATATCCTCCTACTTCTTCTGGCAATTCATTTCTCGATATATAATTGAAAATATCATTTGAACCGGATGGATGAAGTTTTATCTAGAATATAATCAAACAAAGTTGTATTAATTAACTAGATAAACCGCTATCAGTATTATAATGTTTTAACAATATAAAATAAACAATTCAATCAGTGTGTGTAAAAATAATATTTTTTAAATATTCCAGGTACTTATTATATTTACACATATTCAATTTACCTATATGAAATCACAATAAACTGAAATTTTTGTGTAAATTCAATATAAACAATGTGGGTAAATGAGTAACATTCTACTATACAGTTAGTAAGAGTCAAGTAAAGACTAATACAATGAATATATTAAATTTGAATTTAATGATATACCTATTATTGTATTTGAAAAACGATACTGAAAGGAGATTATTTACAGTTAAAAAAAAAATAAAAAAATTTTATTGCTGATAAATAGCTTAAAAATAATCAAAATATATTGAAATTTATGCCAAGTTTAGAAAATTATAATAAAAACACTTTGTCAAAAATTTACCAGGCTACCTGTTTTCATATTAAACAGTTAATAACCGATTAGATTCAATTTTCTATCAAAGATCACTCCCATAGTCGAATATTAAAGCATTTTTATTGTCTCAAAAGTTGATGGCAAATACAACAATAAAAATTTTAAAATTTAAAAAAACACATTGTAAAATTAATATATTCATCGCTTCATTCAGAATCTAAAATAACGAAAATAATAGATAATTTTTATTTTTTAATAATTAATTTATATGTCATGATTATATATTTCAGCCCTAACAATAAAATTATCTAAAACCCATGAACATTAAGTTTAGTTGAAGTGTAATGCAATACAAGGGTAGTCTTGCAAAATAATGATCCTATATTTTGCTCGTCTAAACTTAAAATATATATATATTTTAATGTCGTTATATTTATTACTTATAATAATAGTTTATTGCAACAAAATCAATTTAATATGCATTTAAAAATAACATAAAATATAAAAGTTGCAACTCATCATATAAGTAAAAACTTGAATTCGGATGAGTTGAGTGATTTATAAGTATCAAAAATCTTTTTTATGTACTTAAGTATGATAACTAAATTTATTAAAAGTGTAATGGCATTGAAAATAACTTGAGAAGAAAGTCTGACTTTACTAGCTACTCGTTCAATATTTAAATTGTATAAACCAAAAACATGTTCTGCTTTAGGATATTAAATTAAAAATAAATATTGTTACTCAAAAAAATTATAAAAAATAAAAAAATAACGATTATAAATTAAAAAAAAATTTATATAATTTCTTTTAAAAAAAAATTGTGTTGTAATGACTTCAAATTTAAATAAAAACATATTTTCAAAAACCTTAATATACTTTTCGAGATAATTATTATATTGAAAACCAATAGAATCATCCAGAATAATATGATAGAGATTATTATCCAACATCATAATATAGTATTATTTAATACAGTTTTTTTGACTGAATAATTTTATAAATATATAATTAATGATTGCTGCGATCATGTTCACAGTATAAGGCAATCAGGTCACTGGACAACGCGCCAAATATGAAATAGTGGTTTTTCTGTATATATAATTTACCTACTTAAGCATGATAAGTGTTTAATTATAATTATAAAATTATGATTGCATTCACATCTAGATGATTTATATCATGATGCTGTCAAATAATATAACTGTCTAAAATTCATCCCTGGGCCCTTCGTATTGTGAAGAAAATGTTGAATATTTCCTATTTTAAAAATAAGTGAATTAAAACATTCGAAATTATAATTTATAAACATAATAATTATTTATAACAAAATGTTTAATTTGTTTAATGCTTACATTACAATTTAATATTTATAATTCAAAATTGTTTTTAAATTTCAATATTAAACTCGAATACACAAAATAAAACTTAACTATAACTTAATCTATAAAAAAAAAGACCACGGAAAGGGGATAAATGACATTTTCTCATGCAGAGACATCTCTGGCTAGCTCATACCTATACCTACTTATAAATTACAACGCTATTTTCGTATGTTAACTTAGTAGTTAGTGATTAGATATTCCTCATATAATTAGTTACAATTCTACGTTCAAGATATCATGGATTTTAGATATTATTTCTTAAAACCAAGGCATGCTATTAAACACATTAGATAGTCATATTAAATTGTTATAATATTATTAAAATAAAGTAGAAAAAACAATTAAAAGGTTTTCTAATGTTCATTGTTTGTGTACAACATGGTTCATAAAACTATGATGCATACCTTCCTCTATTGTATATTAAAAATGTATTTTACCTTTTCTATTAACTCTTGGTTAGCGAATCGTGTAACCATCTTCATTATCATTTGCGTAGCTGATCCAGCATTCAAAACATGTACAGCTTTTAAACGAATTGGTAGACCAACCTAAAAATATTACAAGTGTATTTATTTGCATACATCTTTCTTTTATAGTAACTTATACTAAATACTGTAGTATTTTTAAGTCCAATCAGTTATTTTATTGTATATTTTACAATGCAAACGGTGCCTAATTTATAATTCTATGTATTGATATAATATTATGATCTTATTAAAATAGGAATCATGCACGATATAGTTTTATTATTAATCCGAGTACATTTTTTAATGATTAATTAATATTATTTTTCAATGTCAACAAGTAACGTTATTATACATTATTTATTTAGAAACAAGTTAGATTACATTGCACGTGTGGTCATCGCTATAATATTATACCTAAACATTTAAGGGCGTTGTGGGCCAAATAAATGCATGTATGCATGTAACAAATACACGATATAGTATTTAAATAAATACATAATTCAGAGTCCTACTTTAAAGGTTGATAGGGGGAAGAGGCACGTGTCATTGGAGACTTGTACTTTTGTATACTTTAAGATAAACTATAAAAAAAATTATGATAGTTATTTAATTCTGATCAATTTAAGTTCATGATAAAAACATAAGCAACAACTTAAAATTGATTTATATATTTTAAAAATGTCATTGTGTAATGCGTATATTAAAATATACCTACAAGTTCAAGTCCAAATAAATAATATTTTTAAATAAAAACATCAACAAAAAAACTAAAATCGTTTATTGAGAAATTGCTGCCTATTTTACCTATAATTCGTGAATATTCATTTGTCAAAATTTAAACTTTAGAAGCTCATAATAATGCAAAATAGACAAAATATTTGAAAATTATTTCATAAAAAATTTCTAGAGTTATTCATTTTTGAGTATGTTTTTTTGTTTTTTATTTGTACATATTTAATATAAAATTCAATTAGTGTATTCGTTATTCCTAGCAATTTTAAATTTTAAAATTTTTTATTAATTCAGTATTATTTAAATTGAGTTAATTATAAATTATAATAATTATAAAAATACAATTTACTTATTTAATGTTTTTATTAATAATTAAATAAAATTGTATATTAGTGGCGTTTTAATAAAATAATTTTAAATTTAGTAATTTTCCTGTCTTTGTCATTAGAACACGTTATTTTTACGCATGAAAGCTATAATAACGAAGTAATTTACATAGTATGTGTAATTTATTAATCAATAGTAATGTATAGTATGTATTACCATTAATACTGAAATTATTTCTTAACAATAAAATTATATGCACCTATATCAATATTGACAGTATTACCAATTTTATAACAAAATATAAGACGGACTGTATATTTATTTCTATTGATGTGGTTCCACATCCGAGCCCATATAGATCTTAATTCAAGCTATAGATAATAAGGGTTTTAAGGTACGTTTTAATATAATATTGAATATTATATTAAGTATATATTATTGCCATTATTATTATAGAAACTATAATTCAAACATCAACTTACTTCCAAGAATTTTAACATTTTACTAGCAACTCCAATGGGTATTTTTACGATGTGCCGCCAATTTAACCCCTTGGAATCTATTACGATAACCATTCCGTCGCACGTACCGTACTTCAATAGCGTGTAGTTCATCCACATAGTGAGGTATTTGAAAAGTGGCAAATATTCGAACATTTCGTGATTAGTATCTTGAAACATCATAAATAGAACTCGATCATTTTTGTTAGTGTTGGCAGTCGGCATTTGACAAATGCTCCTATACAAATCAAAAAGATAGGTACAACAAAATTATCTTAAATTTGTATAATATCTCAGAATAAACAAGAACTGTTGTCTCCTCCACAAGAATAGCCTTTCGAAAACAATCATTTATATTATAGTTTATTCAAAATTATTTGTACATTTCTTTCAATTCAATAAATATTTTATTATTATTATTAAATGTGTATAAATCGAATCTCGTCAAATAAAAAATGTTTGGCATGAAAACACTAGATATTTCTTATCGAGACATCTACAACGTAATATTATGGTCCTAAATAAATTCTATAAACCTTTGGGGTACCTGAAAATTCTCAAACCTTAGAATAGTGCAAGCCTTTTAAGTAATATATAACTACATAAGACGTTTATATCAACTCGTTACCACTGCACTTAACTGTACTGGAGCTGTACTGTATTATGTACTGTGTATAGATGTTAAGTAAACCTGGTCATTAGAGACTAAGTCACTGTTACGTACGTGTAGCATTTGAATTCAATGATAAATCACTATGTACGAAAAACGATCCTGATCAAAGGCGGTCTGTCTGCTTAAGTATATTTTATGATATATTTATATTGCCATCAAAGTAATTTATTAAGATAGGTACATCGTACATGAAGTTAGATTAATTTATGCCAAAAATATTGTATTATAAAATATATCATTATGTATATAAAACATAATAATACATAATTATACATTAAATTTCTCAAGTATATACACGACTAACATTTTTAAATTGCGACCAAAAAAACTAAAATCGTTATTCTTTGTTCGAAATATTTATATTTATAATTTCAATCTATAATAATTATTATTCTATTATAGCGAAATTTATTTGATTCATTTTTTCAAAACAAAATTATGCATTATAATAATATACAAGGTAATTTTATTTACATAAACATTACTTTGACAAATTTGTAATACTTAAAAATTAACATTTTATTTTTTTACTAAATATTATCATATTATCACCAACGTAATTTAAATTTTTTGTATTTGCATAATTATTGTTTATATGGATGAAATTCAATAATATGTGTGTTTGATCTAAATATTTAAAATTAAATAAATACAATTTTCGTTAAATACGCAAAACTTAAATAGAAAAAATGAGCATCTATCTAACATAAGAAATAACTCTGTTAGAGCATTTATTTATCGTTATTATAAGAATTTAATAATAACATTATGGTATTTTTTTTTTTTAATAATTTACCTATTCTCTTCTGTGATTAATAATTAGCATCGAGGTTTTCAACTTAATACAATATGTAGTAATAGTACTTATGCATTATTCTGAAACGCAAAAAGACGTTAAATGAACAAACAAACACACACACATAGTTAAGTTATTTTATAAAAAAAACTATATTACTAAAAAAATGTTCAAAACTAAATACAACTTTTTAAATTTAATACCTACTACGCTGCATTATACACATTAACATAATTTTCGGTATCGACTAAACACAAATCTTTTCAAATAAACGTTATTAAAAATAAATAAGTGTACTTATTTAAGATACACAAAAATGATTTGTTAAAAACTTATCACCAGGTACATTTTTATTTTTATCGATGATTTCTTTTTTTAAAGTATCTGGCATTAAGCTGACAGTACTAAACACTTAATTATACTAAATACTTATACACAGTACCATTGCTGTATACTTCTTGATTTGAACTTTAAATTTTACACTCATGACTCTCCAGTATATAGCAAGTAAGTAATCTTTTCGAGGCTCAAGGCCAATATGTACAGGTAATCTATTATAAGAAAATTATCTATTGTGAAATTTACTGTAGCAGCACTTTTTGTGTCAATTTAAGGATGTAAAAAAATATTAGTAACTTTATATAAAAAAAAAATATATTCTTTATCTTACTTAATAATAATGAAGATATTTATAATTAAAATTCTAGCGTATAATCAAAATTAAAAATTAGGTTAAAATAAATTTTAAAATTTTAAAAATATATACATTGTATAGTGTGTACTATCGAAATTCTAAATCATAAAAATTCATTTTTTTCCTATGTAATAAAAATATTATTGACTATTGACTTTATATTAAATAATGTATTTGAAATCTCAAAAATAAAAATAAAAACTTTTTAAATATCTATGTAAATAATATTAATAACATATTGTATAAAACACTTTGTTGTTTTTAATTTTTACGATTTGTTGATTAATTATTACCAAAAACTACATTTTTACACCATTATAAATAATATGTCGAACTTACAATTTAAAGATGAATCAAACATAACTATAAAGTAATTTCCTTATAATGTAGCTAAATATTTTAGGAACAAGACATTTTAGTACCGGATCATTTGTCGCCGAGTATAATTTACCGGGCCAAATGACGTGAAACCATGAATTTTTAGTTGTTTCCTATAAATATGACCTTGAGTTGACCAATATTCTTTACTCTACTATGGTTAATTTAAAATAATAATAATATGTTTGTCATTTGAATGTTCGATTCTGAACAATATTAAAATATTAACACAAAAAACAAAAAAAAATTAAAATAATCGTAGTTGAATTACTTACAAGCAATTATAATTTAATTCCATATCATCGTCTAAAGGATCCAATTCACAAAACACTTGTGGAATTCTAAAATGAAACTGGTAACATTTCTTAATAGTCTTTTTGGCTAATTCTATATCGAAATTACAGCTATGTAGGAATGCTAAATATTTTTTGTCTGAAAAAAAAACATCTGTTATTAATAAATATACTAAATCTAAATACAAAATTTTAACATGTATTATGATAAACTGTAATATTATGTAATTTTTATAATAACTCAATTATCCCACCACAAACATTTGCTTGAAGGGATAATTTAATTTTGATATGTTACTATTATTAATTTTTGTGAATTGTTTAATTGAATGTATTGATTTTATTTAAATAAAAAAAAAAAAAAAAAAATTTAATCACAATCCTATTTAACAGCTATAAATATTAAATGAATATATTGATTAAACTGTAATATATAGTATAAATTATCATGATTGTTAATTTGGAAGTTATAATAAAATACATTTAAATAAATTTTCCAAAATTTAAATACCATTAATTTTAATTCATTATCCGATTTAAGTATCTTCGAAATATTTATTTACCTACTTTAAATAATATTGATATAATATTTAATAATATTCCCATTCGATGATTATAAATACATAAAAATCCGAAAATATAATTTAAAATATGTTTCAGTATATAATTTAAAAACATAAAACAAAATAAAAATATTTACAATAAAACTAATTTTAAAAAACCTAATTATTCAAAATTTTGAAATTAAGTAAAAACAAAAAAGTGAATGTATTCTTTATAGCTACATGTTAAATAGATCGTCATTAATTTAGGTGGATAACCGTTACAGGTGAAATAAAATTAATAAAATTAAAATATCTCTGAAAAGATGACATTAATTGAACTTAATGTATAAAAGATTTTTTATCGCTGTATTTACTCTTATACTGTTATTATATGTAAATATATGTAAAAATGATATTTATACAAAAAATGAGAACAAAAAATAGATTTACATTTACTTAATTACGTATATTTATAAGACAAACTGTGCTAGGTGTAATGAACAACCTTGTATAACTGTCGATCTCTATTAAACATACTTAAATCTAGAGTAAAAAATTCAATAAAAAAGGCTGTAAATAAAAACTAAATTGAATACATTCAAAATTATTTATACGTATAGGTAGGTTTATAAAAAAATTATAGTGGAATTTTGATTAATCGCCAGGCACCGGACTATAATAATATATAATCTGACTAAATAATCAAGTAGACAGTTAATGGGATGTGTGGAAAAAATTTTATTTTAAAATCTTTATATACCTATGAAAAAAAAACCCAAAAAAAATTATTTTTAATTTTCGTACATTGTATACACACATGACGTGTATGTATCTTATTAATACAAAATAAAGTAAATTAAGGTACTGTAATAAATTCTCGTTTTTGTATACCAGATGTAGATGATTCAATTGTGCATACAATTTTTCCAAGTATGAAACATGAACCACTTCACTCGGTGGTCAAAATCAAACTGATACGCGAGCTAATGAATTTCCCATACGTTATCGAATGAGTGCGCCGATTTATAAAATTCTATTTTTAGCATCACGGAAATTTTCAATAACGATAAAAAATTTTCATTTATTTAATAATTTATTTTTTTTTGAGTATAATGATTGAACAAAGTTCCACTATAATATTGAAGTGGTAAACAACGTTATTAAAATGTTTATTAAATAGTTATTATTATAAGATTTATGTGATTACTTAATTAATAGATACTACTAAAATATATGCATGCAGTTATATACGCTAAAAGTTGCCCGTGTATTTTGTTCAAAAATACTAAGATATACAAAATTATTATTTTTAAACAAAATAACAAATAATAATAAATACAATTTGTTAAAATAACAGATTTACTTTTTATGTTATTCTTATTAGGTAGTTATTATTTATAGCCGATTTTCCCATAATATTTACTATTTAGTCTAAAAAAATAACTGCAATACAAATTAGTTATACCTAACTAGATATGAGTATGTACTAGGTATTATTTATCGGCGTTGTTATTCATCAACCGCAAACACTATCAGTAATAACGATTTAAAAATAATATTTTTTTTCGGAAATAAAACTACAAAAATTAAATTACTATAAAAAAAAAAAAAAAAAAATAGGTTATTCTGAAATACAATATAAAAGGCATAACTACATAAATATACATAAATAAGAATATATTAGAACAAATGAGCACTCAGTGATATGTTTAAAACCTCAAATATTTAAAGAAACTGAACTATAAAATAGTTTTGTCCAAATTTATTATCTCATACGAAGTAATAAAATACATATACATACATTAAATTCATAGCCATGATAGTACTTAGTAACGGCTATCATTTGACTAGTGATAGTTATAAATAGAATTTCTATGTACGGTTTTGTAATATATTTATTAGCTTGGTTTAACTGATATTTTATTCGATTTATTATGCAGGACGGGATTATGAGATGTTGTTTGTTAAAAGTAATTTATCATATTATGCATAATAATTATAGATCGTGATTCGCAAACAAGAGAACGGTATTAATAATTTTTTGTATCGCTTTTTTTACACTTTTCAAAATGTACGTTATCTCTGGCTTCTTGCTCAAAAGTCAAAATAAAAGTGTAAGAAAACCCCAAAAAAATCATTTTTACCCTAGAATCTCCATTAAAAGCCCAATCAGCTAAAGTAAAGAAAAAAATTAACTCAATTGTATAAACTGAGTATATCTATAATACGACTATATACGGACTATACACTATGCGATGATTCAACAAGCGGCTCTCACCCACCCCCATATTATAAAAAAATTTGAAAATTTACAGTAAAAGTAGATGGTCAACATTTGGCAAAAAAAGCTTACATAGACCACACCGCACTTCTTAAATTGCGTTAAGATTTAAGTATTTAAAAATTTAGCTCCTGTATATGTATAAGTATAACCTATTAGTACCTAGTCTTAACCAGAAGAGATTACAGTTTTAAAATCATCCCCCCCAGAAATATTAGACGAACATTTGACCAAAGAAATTATGATTCCTTGTGAAATCTACCCTCTTTTATTAATGAATTTTATAGCTCTCCCCTACTTCCCAATAACCTGGCAGTAGCACTGCCCACAAGTATGTATACTTAAATTTCCGAAATTCAACATTTGAGTAGATTTTTTACTAAATAAAAAATATGAGGGAGGTGAACTCCCTGATGCTGGTAAATCACTCTGTTTATTAGATATATAAGTAGTAGGTACTAACCCGATATAGGTGGCAAAGTCTGATCGTCCTCTAAGCTCTCCTTTAACTTCTGGATTTCGTCTAACGTGAGCTCCGGATATTTGCTCTGCTCTACTTGCAGGTATTCACTGAACGGCGTCAACGGGGAATACGCCATGTCGATGAGTTAACAATACGTATTATAGACTAAAGTCACACTATATAAAATATAGAAGGTAGCTATTTTAACCGATAGTCACGAAATAAAATACAACAAATTTTTAGTTATTTGCAGTTGTACGCATAAAATTGGCATGTGTCAAACGCTAAATTTTCTGATTGTATATGAACCGCATTCAAAACCGTCCGCGATGTTATTGAAAATCGTGTCCGGTATAATAAAATATAAATTATTATCGTTTTGTGAATCGCATCCTAGTCTGACGAACGACCAAGTCAGTCTGCGAGTCAATCTTTAACCAGTTTATCGGCAGATATACGTATTATTGTAATATAATAATATATTGTATATATATACTATATACCAACTTGGAGAAGGGCAAGGTCAACATGGACGCCGCCGTGATAATATGAGCAAGAGACAATGGATCTCATTCAATACGTATAACGTACTTGCGTACATAAAAATATCGAAAAGTACTTACCTCTTTTATCGAATGAGTATATTTTTTATTAATAGTGTCGCGTTGATTTTTTTAATATATTTTTTAAGATTCTGAACACATCGTTAAACAATGTTGTTTATATTATTTTTTTTATATATATATATATTATATATAGTATGTATTTGAAACTCTATATAATTAAAAAAATTCTACCTTTAATTTCCAGGTGGTATCCGTAAATAAATTGTGTCTATATTTGATACTTTGGGGTATAAAATGAACAATTTAGCGTACTTTCTTTATAGGTATTCAAAAAAAAACTAAAAAAAAAAAACATTATCACGAATATTTCAAATTTTCAAATTTTCATCGAGTATAATACTTTTTTAGACATACTACCTATAATTATTAAAATATTTTGGCTCTTTTTGACCTATTTATTATTAACATTTATAATTTTATAATATACACGTATATTATTTTATTTTCACATATAAAATATAAATATTATCCTCTACCAAAAACCTCGAAAATGCAGTACAAAGTTAATCACGAGTTGCATTTATGATAATTTAAGTTACAAATGCTCAATTTTTTTTTATAACCATTTACAATTATTAAAATGTTGACAAAACTGGATAATTAAACGAAAAAATTGTGATTGTTTTAGTTATTTTATTGTACCTAATTCAAAATTACCTATTATAGTAGGAACTCGACACTTATATGTATATTTTTATTTATTATACCTAATACATTTTTCAAGATTAACTTTAATATATGAATACTATATAAACCTACTCACCGCACAGTATGTATTTTTCAATACTAAAATACTTAAGTATTGAGTCCTTATCTACTTTTTCAATATCACGCACCACGCGCGTAGTTATTATGCAATTTGTTGTAGTCATATAGAACACTGACAGGGACTTTAATGACTTATTTTAAGAATTTTTTTGTTAAATATGAACTTACAATGACTCATGTTATACACGTTCAGACCGCAAAGTATAATACTATATAGATATAAATATTTCAAATTTTAGATAATACAAGAATGTAACAAACAAAAAGTAGGTAATACCAATGAAAAAATAGTTAGCAGTTATAACAAAATAATTAATGTAAGTGATTTAAAATCAATTTAGTTAATCTACATGAATTCGATGCACGTATTTTAGAATTTATTTCACATAATATAATGTATTTTATACATTTTATTAATATTGTTAAGGCACTAAATATATGGGTATGCTAAACCGCCATTTTGTGACTCGTTTATCAATGATAGAATGAACGCGGCAATTTCGTAGTTCTATAAAATTTTATGTGATAAATGAGTCGCAAAATGGTGGCTTAGCATACCTATTGTTTCTAGTGTCCTAATATTGTTCGTTTGTTAACCATACGTTTTACTTCCAAACTTTTGGAATTTTTATCCCAATTTACACATCCTTCTGTTTATCTTAAATAGTAGATTATCACATCTAGTTTGAAAATCGTTCAACTATGACTCCTATAATATATAAAACTAGTAAATAATCGAGCTATAGTCTATAGATATCTAATTATGGACCAATCTCAATACCACCAAAATTGTTTTAAAAACTAATAAGATGCAAACTTTCAAGTTTTATTAAAAATATCTTTATTAATAACTTATATGATTTTTGGAAAACAGAAATCAATTGATACAAATATGATTTTAGTATTTTACACTAATCTATATTCTATATTGTCTCAAATCGTGACCAAGTCGATACCATCTACACAGACTTAAAAAGAAGTCATTTAACTCCGTTGACCATATAATTGTAATTAAAAATTAAAAACCTATTGAGTACATAAAAATACATTTAACAATGGCTGTAGTTATACTTCTCTAAAAGAACGTAAATAATAAAAATGTATTATTCCACATCCATAGTTCAATAGTTGTTGTATCTTTTGGTGTGCCCCGAGATGAACATTTGTCACCACTTTATTTTTAATATTTATAAATAGGTAGGTACTTAAATATATAATCTTTCAACATTGTAAATATTTACTATATTATGCAGATGATCTAAAAATATATTTTTGCGTTAATAATTAAATAAGTGATTTTTCTAAAATAAAAAATGACAAATTACGTATAATAAATGGTTAGCAAGAGATTGCATGACAGTAGGTAAATACTGAAAAATACTTGCAAAATTAATTTTTCCATAACCAAAATTTTATTATATTTCTTTAAACATTACTAAACGGTAAAGATGGGCGTGTCATCTTAATGTGCTAAACAAGATTAATTTTAGTGATTAATTCCACCTGTATACGTACAAATATTTTTCACGTATTATAAATTGTAAACAAAATGTTGTTCTAAACATTCCAATAGATCGTATTATAACCTAACCTTGTCTAACCAGACTATAAGAAAATACACTTAAACAATTTTGAGATTTTTCTAAAATATGTTAATTTATTAAACCTTATTATACTTGATTTGTGAACAGAGTTGTATACAAAAATTAAAACTTAATCTATATAGGTACTCTCTATCTATTTGGGCGTAATGAAAATTAAAATGAATATCATTCTGAATTAGATTGAATAAAATGATATCGTAATTATTCAATGCTTTTAATAAATAACTATTAATTATTAGTATACCTAAATAGATTGGTAAAATATGTATAATAACTATTGTGGTAGAAAATGTTAGTAAATATAAAGTTGATAAAAAATTTTGATAAACATAATTTTGATCTATATTAAATATGTATTTAATAAAAACAAACACATTGATGGCTCTAAAGAGCTACCATTATTATTAAATAAACGTAGATACAATTACGTGATATTGAGCGTACAGTATCAAGGAAAACTACTTGTTTCAGTTTTTTCGTTGATATGGTTTTGCGTTCTAAATATTTTTATATTATATTATTGTAGAAACATTTTTTATGTATAGGGCAGGTAGAAATTTCAGAACCAGAATTAAATTAATTATTTATTTGACTATGCGTAAGCAATTTTATAATTTATTAATGATCAGCAAAACATCTGCAAGTAGAGATTATTTTTATAGAATGATATATGAATATAATATTTACAAGATAGATTTTAGTATACAACTTAGAGTATTCTACATTGAAATTTTGGGCAATAGTTAATTTTTCTTCCTTTGTTGAAAAGCAATCAAGGTTAAAATTTCTAAGGAATAAAAGCTCTATCTTTATAAAAAACTAACGGATAAGATGCAAAATTCAAAAATAGTCTATTAAAAAATTTTAATATTATAATAATATAATATATTATGATAATAATTAATTCATTCCCAAATAAGAAAATAAATAAAACAAAATATTAAGTAAAAATAATAATTGTATACATCATTTAATGCACTATTATAATATTGTCACACTATACGATGGTAGAATACAAACATAATTATTATTAATTATATTTTACAATAATCACGTCTGTTAACAAAGGATTATAGGTAATCAGTGACTCTTCTACATCGTTGTAAACATAAAAAATAACACTATTAATCATAAAAACATTAATATACAATATTTTTGGTTTGAAAAAACTTTAATTTCTATTGTGACGTACGATATAAATACTTAACCTAGGAGGATAAATGACCAAAATTTATATACTTAATTTTGAAAAAATTTATTTCGGTTTTTTCATTTTTGGCTCATAAAAAATAATAACATCGAAAACTTGAACTGGAACTGTTCACTAATTATTCATTATTCATATTATAGCAAAGAAAGTACAAATTTTCAAATATTTTGGATCTTTTTGAGCTGTTAAAAATATGGAAAACAAACACAAATTTTTAATAGATTTATTAAAATTAAAAATTTAACATAAATCGATATTCCAATGTCAAATATATTGATTCTCTCTCAAATAATTTTAGTTAGTGATAATTATTTTACTTTTATAGATCTCAAACGAGGATATAACTATGTAATGTAAATCATATTATCTTCAATTATGATTGACGCATTAATGCAGAATCTTGTATTACTATTTACTTATTCAAATCCAACGTACATAACCGGAAACATAAGCAATATAGGTACGACATGAACGAATGAAATATTAGGTACGCTGAACACTCGTTCAATGTGTTTTATTTATATAGGTACCTGTAAACATTTCGCTATTGATCATTAATATTATATAATTTTGTAATTTAATTTAAATTCAATAAGTTAACATAGGAATTTTTTATATGAACTTATTGCGCAAGTATCGTAAAATTAAATATTCAATACACAATTTTAAATTGATTGCGATAAATGTAAAAAAAATAATCGTTAAAGCAAAATACCTACCATGTTTAAATTTAGGTTCATAATTTTAAACCACACATGAATTTTAAAATTATAAGACTATGGTTAGGTACTACGTACTCCGTTTTAAATTTTAAACCAAACCAGTTTTGAATAAATTTTTTTATAATTGTTATTAAAATTAAATTACAATTTATACAAGTTTATGTACAATAAGTAATCATGGTGACAAAAAATTTGTTATAGCAGAATATAAGATAAGTAAACATTATAGACCTTATATAAGATCAATAGTAAACATGCTGTAGTGTCACCCACTCACCCAACAGGTTAGAATATTTTTTTAAAATAATAATTTAAAAGTTTCTTTTACATTGTTAAACGTAGATATGTTTTGAACATTGCGATTACCAATTTCACCTACCTAATTTAAAAAACATGATCTTATTCTACTATAGTACAATAATTAAAATATTCAACTATTACCTTTAATTAAACTATTAATTAAAATAACTATAATTTGTTTAAACAAATTAATTCAATTTTTACATACTTACGTGAAAGGTTTAACGTAAAATCTTGCTAAACTAGTATGTTTATGTTTATTCAAGGCTGAGAGCTTATAAGTTTTTTATCATATTTAAGATTTTCATACTTTATTTTAATTATTATAATAACCTTCATTTGAATTTCAGTACCTATTGGATTTGATACTATAAACTATATACTATTTTATATCATTGTTTCATACATAATAAATTTCGACTTCAAATTTTATAATTATAAATAGGTACTTGCTAAATTAGTTGAATTATTATAATAATTTATACATAAATATTAATTACGGCATGACTTTAATATTAGTTTTATAATTTTAACCATTATTTTAAAAAATTATCATAGATTAAATTATATTGTACTATAAAAAATTATGTAATCATACACAGTAGTTAGTTGTTTGTATACGTAAGTAAATATATGTATTGATATGGGTATTAATTATGTAGTTATAACGTTTAATCATGATAATAATTTATATTTATGAACAAACCATTAGACGTCATTTGATAAAGGTGTTGGCGGTATTGCATAAATATTTCTTTATTTTGTAGTTCCCTGCAATTATTATTAAGTACTGGACATTTTGTACTTTAAAATAAATAATAGATACAATTTTCTACAGCAACTACTAACAATAATTAAAATTATAGTGCTTTAAATAGAACGTCATAAAAAACATTCGCTATTGTAAAATCAACCATTCGTGCTCCACTGTAAGAACCAAATATATTTTATATAGGTAAAAAATATTTATGAATTTTACGTAGATTCATAGTTGAACTATTTTTAAACATTTTAATATGTCAATATACACAAATAAAGAAGATTATTTATTCTTATAAAAGCTTTTGAGTTGAACAATAAATGTATTGATTTTATAATGACATTGTGTGTTTTTACAAAAATATTTAAAACTTCACACGAGTAGCTATTTTTGATAATTTTTATTATCATTACTACAACAATACAATTATTAAACTATATTAAATAAATATACAAATTAAAATTATCAAAAAAATATACATTATTTGTCAATTAATTAAAAAAATTATAAAATCGAATTATATTTTATACCACCTTAGGTTAGGTAAATATATTATTTAATATTAATATTTTATAACTTTAATGTACACAATATTTTGAAAAATTATATTGAATAAGTCATTTTTTTTTTTTGTTTAAAAAAAAAATATTGTATTTAATGATTCATTAAACTCCGATAGACGTTTGTGTAACCCATCATAAATAATATAATAGCTTTTACTCGTAATAAGTTCTATAATTTCAACTAAAAATGTTAAAATACACTAATAATTTATATCTACTCCGTAAAATTTCTTCGTAAGCCCATTATTAAAAATAAAAATAAAATTTGAAGTACTAATTCAGGGACAAAAAAAAATCACGAGCAGAAATCATTTTTTGATACGTTTCTTCTGCAAATACCAAAAAAAAAAAAAGATTAAAAATAAAGTTTATCCACATAATTTTAATTCATATATAGTATTGTTTTGAATTACCGCAATATTCATAATGTGATTTTCCATTACCCCCTATTTCTAACGGCATTAAATCGATTGGCATGTGATTGAAAATGTCTGTCGAATCTTCTGGAAATATTTTCAACTAAAACACAAAACAAATCTCACTAATACATAATTAGACCATAGCACAAATATAATCTTTAATGTTTATGTTTATACTTGTGATACAATAAAATATTAAAATTAAAAACAACTGTTACATATTTAATCATTTAAATATTGTTGCTGCCGTTCTATTCCGCTTTACTATGAGTATTCTTCGCGTGTTTTCTGCGGTATTATACTAAATCTTTAATTTTTAATACCACAAAATATGTAGTGTGTGTTTATTACATTGTAATATATGTTATATAAATAAAACTTAAATAAATATACTATTGTTGGTTCATTTTTTTAGTCTCTCACAAAAAGTAGGGTAAGTAAACACGTTAGATGGTAATTTAGCACAGATACTTGTAATTTGTAAATACTCGTATATAATAAGGTTAAGGAAATTTCAATAAAAACATCTAAACAGCTTTCGAAGAAAAGAAAATATTTTAAAACATATCACATTTTAAAATTGTTTTTTGAGCTTGCCCCTTATTTATGAATAAAATAAAACGAATATACTCACCAGGTTCATAAGATTACTTCTCATAAACGGTTTAATTATGCTAAACAGCATAGAAATAATCGATCCAGCATTTAAAACATGCACTTCTTTAAGTCGCACTGGTAATGCTTCCTTAAAAACAAAATAAAGTTACAATGTTTTGGTTATTTTTTATACTTTTAGCTAATATGTATAGTATTATATTTTATCAAACATTTAATTTTTTCCAGAAAACCAACATATCATAATATGTAGCTATGAATTTGAAACGATGTAGAATGGCGTGTGATGTGAATAACAAAGGTAATTTAATAGCTAAATTATATTTAACAAATATTTTATAAAACCTAAAAAATTGTGCAATAGAAGGTTATAGGTTATATGAGTACATTAAACAGCATAAACTACGTCATAGTTTAGGTTGTACACTGAGTTTAGGTTCATAGTTGCTACAGCATACAACAGTATATAGTCTTAAGATTTTCAGATTTATGATATTATTCATGGTGAATAAATATGTATAAATTATATTATAAAGGGTCAAAGAGGAATATTTATTTATATTTTAACCATAATATATACTTTTTGGAACGTTAAAGAGCTCTAAGAGATTTATAAACTTCAATACTAATAAATAATAACTAACTGCAGATTTATATTATTATTATTATTATTATTTATGAACGATACAAGTGGTGGATCTCTTATATGATTTCGACCATACAATCTAGTACCGATTACTGTCTTATTACGAATATAGTAAAAAAAATTTAAAATTAACAGCTTTTAATAGTTTCAAAATATATGAAAATTAATGAAAACAATTTTATGAAAAAAGTTTGCCTTATTTTTAACTTAATTGCCCATTAAAATTTAATGTATAGTCTATTATATAGGAGGTATAATATTATATACACGTTACAGTATACAGTATAGAATACTGTATAAAAATTACTTTTGTGTCTATACACTCTGTAAGATAAATGCACATTGTACGTTTACGGTAGGTACCTATATGATTTTTAACGATATTTTTCACTATTCGCCTGTTTTTAGATCGTTATAATTATAAATGCAGTTATAATGTAGCTCTATGTATATCTATAAATTATAGTTTATACCTACCTACAATATGAACAACTTTTAGCTTATCATAAGCTACACTCGCGGCCACATACTATGAAATACACTACTTTACTGAATAATCGTATAGTGATGATCATGTATAATATTATTTTTTCATAATCATTAAAGTCCTTAATATATTATAGAAATTTGAATGGTCCAAAAAATTAAAACCAAACAGTTTTCGTTCTACGTACTTGTACGAATCCGAGTAATCTTTTCATCGTATTCATCGGCGTCTTGGTGATATGCCGCCAACTTACGCCTTTACTGTTCATTGTCAATACCACTCCATCGAAAGTACCACTTGTAACCATCAAATATTCTAACATCATAAAAAAGTACCTACAACAGCGAACGTAGTCGTACTCTCGAGGATCGGTATTTTTGAAATTTGTGTATAGGATGCGCTCTTGTTTGCCACTACTAGGATTTAACACTATACAAATACTCCTAAATAAATAAATTAAATAAATCAAAAATCAATGTCCGTAATTTGTTCAGATATGAATATGGATAATTACTTATAATAGATAGTTTAAAGAGGATGTATAATTTTGATTATTTTAGTTATAATCCTTATTCAATTGTAAGTAAAAAAATATATATGCGTAGTTTTGAACTTCAGAAATTGATCGTTTAGGTTTAAAAATTAAAGTGTTTAAACGGTTTTATAATCAAGTCAAATATAATTATAAAATAGAAAAATAATTATTTTAAATGATCGATCAGATGTAATTATATTATGCCTCTGACAATTTAAATTATTTTATTAATATATATATATATCTTAAATGTCTATAACTATTTTATAAAACAATAGATTTAAGTTGAAGATTTATGAAGTTAATTTTCATTAGATTATTATAATGTATAAATGGCGATTATATTTCGGTTTATATATGCGATGTTCTAAGAATGTACCTAAAACTACAACCCATATTCGTGTTATATAGTACTTACATATTATCGAATACCTGTTTCATCTCTTCAGACGATGGATCATAATTTTCAAAAACTTGTGGAAGTTCTTTACGGTACTTGCAATAATTAGTGATTGTTTTGTACGCCTCGTCGACATTGAAGTAACTACTATGGAGGAACATGACGATTAATTTTGCTACAAAAAAAACGAGAAATAAGTGAATTAGGAAAACGAATATCGAAAAATGTATAAAGACTTTTAAATAATATAAACACATTATACAGTTATAATTCATATCGCATTTGATGAATATATTATAAAACTATATAACTTATTTACCAATATATTAATGAATTATTATCATTTAATTCTATAACATGTATTTAAAGTAGCTCCAATACTACAAAAAGTTATTCTATAAAATCGTACCTCGTAAAGGAGGTAAGTCAACATTTGCTTTCAAACGTTCTGTTAGCACCTCGATGTCTTTTAAATTTAATTCCGGATACTTTTCTTGTTCAGACTTCAAAAAATCTTCATAACTTGTTTCCGGTTGATACATTTTGTCGGACCCTAAATAATTACAATAAATCAATTGTATAACAAGTAATTGATTACAATCTTCGACAAACATATCAACAATCAGGTATTGATACATATTATGAATAAACATAAATCGTACCTAATAACATCGTTCCTTTAATATTTAAATTATTTAAAATGTACAAAAATATTTATTTAAATCATTATTTATATTTATAATTTTACAATATATTATTTATACATATATAATCATTATTTAAATTATAATATTAATTATTATGCATAATATTGTATTAATACATATTTAACGTTCACAAGTTATAAACACTGCGTGTCAAGTTATAATATTTTATTCATCAATATGTTTTTTTAATGAATAGGTACGGTGCCTATAATAATATTTGAAATGTATAGTATTCATATATATTTTTAGCAGTATAGAGCTAAAAATATAATATATAATTTATGATTATGCTTCGTAACTATTAACATCAGAAAGAAATTACTTTTTTAATCTAAATGAAAATTTTTATGTATCACCAAGTATAATTATATTAAACAGTATGATCGAAAATAAAGATAGTACAAAATATTTTGAACGCAAACCCTTTAATGTGATTTGTGTTCTTTTACTTCATAGTTCATTTCATAATATTACAATTTTTTACATTTATTCTGCAAATCTGCAGCAAAACAATATATATATATTTTTTTAATTTTAAATTTATACATGGATTTATCAATTTTTTTTAAAAGACTATGATTTAAAAAAATTAAAATTGTATCAACTTTAACAAGAATAACTTTGAACAATTTACCTGTGTAAACATTATATAATATATTACAAACAAGGTATAAAATATTTAATTAAATTTCGAAAAATTGAACAATTAATATTTTATACTTCTGCAGTTGATAATGTATTATGCGGTCAACAACCTCATAATTGATAAAATGTAAGAAAGCAATTTCACCTTTAGTAACATTGTTATTTCTTCAAACAATCATTTAAATGAAAAACTTATTCGTCTCTATATGTGTTATACATTAACTGTTAAAGTTAGTTCGTGTTAAAGTTTAACACTCTTGAAACAGCAATATTAAACGTTTAAAATTTGTACTAATTAAAATACCAATTATAATTAGCTAAATTGATAAATAATGTATAAATATATAAATCAATGCAAATAATATAAAACATTTAGTTAATGATGCTGAAAAATATTTTAAAAATATAAAAAGATTATAAATTAAATTGTTGAACGTTATCTATAACTACACTCCAACGTGTATCAAACGTGACTACGCATACTCAACGTGTATTCAGTATACACAGACAACACAATATAGGTATTATTTCTAATTAACAATTAAAATAACAGTTTACATTAATTCTTTTCTTAATCAATTGATGTCACGTACGAGCAGAGGGATCTGCAGTTATAAAATATAAAAAAAATTGTATCCAACCCAAAAACGTACTTAAGTTAACATTTTTGATGAATTTTTCAAAATTTTAATTTAAATGCTAATAATAAAAAATTAATAAATGTTTAACATTTTTTAGAAAATAAACCAAAAACACTCTAGTCACTAGAGTAGTGGAGTTTAGTGATAAAACCCTATGAGAAATCTTACAAAAAATAATCAAGCTTTACATAAATTAAAAATACTAAGAAATTTTAATTATAAAGTATTTGAATATTTTTATGATTATATTAAATTTTATAAAAAATAAACCTAACCTACAATAATAACACCGAATAGAATCGAATTTTCTATCACTGCAATTAGTATCATCATTATAGTAATTATAGGCATACATAGTTACAATTGCCGGTGTATAAGTACAGTTTTAATTTTGTTATTGTTTATAAATAATATATTTCCGGGTAATTCGCAGTAATAACTTTACTATAGAGTACCTACCTATGTTTTGAAAACAAGATTAATGAATATAGTTAAAAAAATTAAAACAGTTAAAATAAAGAAAAATAACTTTAACCGGTTAGTGGTATACTGGTAAATTACTCAGGAATTATACCCATTATAATAATTATATCGAATGATCATTTCCGGTTTCATGGTTGGTACAAAATATACGATTCGCGATGCATCTACGCCGGACCTGTAGGTTTTCATAATTTATATAATCATGCAAATAGTAATAACATTTACACAAGACTCAGGGTCATCTATATAACATGTGTAAGAACCCGTGATGCCTCTTATAGTCTTATATCTGTAACCTGAAATATTTAAAAGGTTTGATTTGGATTAAAAATAAAGGAAGATACTAAAATAACTCATAAACAAAAATGTAAATTTTAATCACTGCAGTATACGCTTAAATTCAAATTAACATAAATTTACATTTTTTTTATTATAGGTAATGATAGAAAAATAATTGCAATAAAATCTTAATAATTAATACTATTTAGGTTCCTTTACAAAGATCGAAAAATAGATAATATGACATTTTACAAGGCCTACTAATTTGAGACCTCAATTATGATAAATCGTTCGAAGTCAAATCACTGAATTAACCCGCCCCCGCATGACATGCTTTAAGACGTGTTTCAATTACACGAAATATCATACGAAGTAGCCAATAACACTGTAATGAAAATATGACAATAAAAATAAAAATTTAGTTTAAACATACGTAATCGTCAAAAATCTCAAAAATGGCCAAGCTCGTATAAAGTTAACAAACTGCAATATTCTATCATTTACACACACCTATAATATAGTATACAGCCACCGAATAGCCTTAATTCAATACGTTTTATAACACCTTAACAAAATATCAACGAAGTACAATAAAACTATAGTTTTGAAGGTTTAAAAACTATATATTTTTAATTTTCTTACGTCATCCTAAAATGAAACTACGTCTTACTTATCGATTAAATTTTTTAATTAAGGAAATCTACTGTCAACACTACACCACGTATGACGAACATCGTACGTGTATATTGTATAGAATATGGCATTTGCTGTTATTATTTGTGAACGGTGCAATGGGAGAATTGTTACTGGAAAACAATCATTTTATTTTGAAAAATATTTGTTTTTCACATAATTTTGACTCACAAAAAAAAAAAAATAGAACCTACTATGGCTATTTTTTTTTATCGTAATCAAAGTTTATTACTTTTTTAAATGAAAGCATACGTTTTTAATTTCGTATTCCAAAGCAGAAAAGCAGAATATTTTTCTGAGAATTTTGAAAAAATAAGTTTATTCATTATACAATGAGCTACTCCGCTCTACTCATCTAAACTCAAAAATTTATAACAATAGGTAATAAAATACCAACTCATTCAACATTTTTAAAATTTAAACTTTGAACTTTGAAGTTACATTTTTATAAAAAAAAATTTCAGAAAAATATTTTGCTTCGGGGCATATGAAATTGAAAATGTATCTGTGTATATTATCATTCAAAAAATTCAAAAATATAATATTTAAAGATCCTGTTTCATAATAACTTCAAAATTCAAGCTATAGGAATACAAAACAAAATACCAAAAACATTATTACTGCTAAAAGAATCACCGAGTGACCACTGACCACTGGCCAGTATATACATATACATAATAAATAAAATAGTGTTATCACGACTTTAACCTATAGGTATACGAGTATGACTCATTAATCATTAGTTTATGAATAAAAGTACAGAGGACGTCAACACGCGCTCTTCGTCCTCCGTGGAAAATTCCATTTTCGCTACCACAATCGTAATGGTTGAATGCCATGAACCTGTGATGTTGATACGACAACAATTTAATTTAGGTAATGTAGTTTGTGTGTATGTGTAAATTATCACTTATTATTACTATCACGTTAATTACTGCTGTCTTTCACGCATAAAACACAGTAAAAACAAGTTTGTGATGATTTGACATATACCTAATCATAAAAATAGATTGAACATAGTGATTTTAAAGATAAATCTAATATCATCATTTATCATCGATTTTCTGATATTTTCTAAAACATTTAACATAACCTTTTTCATTATTAGTACTAAATAAGTAGGTAAACATTTTTATCGATACCTGTTCGACAGTAGTTCAGAAGTATGAGAATTAACTTTTTTGTTAGTAGCTGTTCATTCATTTTTTTTAATGAAAACGTAGTGTTTTGTTGTATTATAAAATTAAATATAACTTCATGAATCTTTTTTTGCTATGGGTACTTTACATTTCTATGTACGACATACGTGATGAGAGTAAACAACATTAGTATTTAATGTGATTTCAGATTTTGTAACGTAGATACTAGATACTTAAAATAATATTTTTTGTAATAATAATAATAAAATACAAAAACAACCACGATATTACAATAGTTTTATATACATTTGTATCTAATTATAGATATAGCATACCTACGGAATAATTATAGATATTTAATAGTAGTATACATAAGTATCGTATACATTACACTAGAGCGTACGTACCTAGTAATAAACGTGATTATAGCAAGTACATAATATATTATACTTGATTCTGATACTCTTACAATGACGTCAAATAAGTTTTCATCATAATTTAAACCTTTTTTCATTTAACAGAAAAATAACACATAAGACGTGTTGGGTAGGTACTTATATCACTAGACGTCAATAAATATTAAAAAACAACTATTGTACAATAAATGCGTATGATTAGGTATTGATTACTACATAATATAGTGTATTGAAATTTAAAAATATAATAAACCAATGGCTAGTAGCGTCAGTTTTCCATGAAAGTGGAGATTGAACCTAACCTATGTCCAAAAAAGGAAGCATCTTAAATCAGTTATGAAATTCCCTAAAAAAAATGTGTATATAATTATAATTTTCAGTGAGACTAAATCCTTCAATTTTAGGCCTAATTACGCGTAGGTACCTAAATTTATACAATTACACACCAAATGTAGTTATATTATATTAAGTGTTACAATTTTAATTTTTGTATTTTAATGACAATGAAAAATCAAATTTAGCGACTAAACTACATGAAAATGATTATACAATTCAAACAAAAAGGCATTAAAAAATCATTTTAGAGTAAAAACGCATCATTTAAAAGGTTTATATTATAATATTTCGGAGACAAACACAAATGTTAATTATTGAAAAATAAAAAAAAAATTTTTTGAAAATTACATCATTTATAAAAAAATTCTAACATGAAACTTTGATGAAGATTTAAAATATCTACGGTTGTTTAAAATTTTAAAATATAGCCAATAAATAAGAAAATCAATTTTGTCAAATAGTAATTTTTTGTGCAAAAATTTCAATTTTTCACTTTTGTCTTCAAGAAAAAATGTCTTCAGATACAAAATAAAAACCCTATTTTTGAAAAATCAATAGGTACATTCATCATTTCACCAATAACATGAAATCACATTAGATGAGTGTTTATTCAAATTTAGTCTTCATTGTGGATTGATATCACTTGATTACCTGAGTATGTAATGCCTATACTATTTGTAAAAAATTAAAAAAATTACTTTTATCAATTATTGTTATACATTTCTACGATGAAAACATAATAAATAAAAACATTTTTTTAATCTAACAATGAACAAGTTTTATGAGACATATATATTGGACCATAATGTTTAATATGTTAACGTTTTACATTTACAACGAACGAGTAATAAATAATAATGTACCTAATTATAAAAAATTAACAATTTAAAAATAAAAAAGTATATCACCAAAAAATTACGAAAATATTCCAATATATAATAATATTGGTGATAACTTGACTCATTTTATTTACCTTTGAATTTCGACGACGCTGACAAGGAATAGGTTACCTACCTGGCGATAAGTAACTGGCAGACAAACACTTTTCAACACTGCTAAAACGTTTATGCAGTATGCATAACTCACAATCAACGGCTATAAGTAAAATGCCGTGTCAGAGATAAAGGTATAGCTTAATATATTCAGTAATAATCTTCGATCAAATACCATTGTGTTGTACCAACATTGGACTTTGAATTAATAGAAAATAAAACTATGTCACTATATATTAAACAGATTTGCTTTTTATACACAATATTATTATTAGTATACAGATTATAAATTAAAATATACAATATAAATAGGCACTTATCATTCACAGACATGATGATATATTATTATCATTTTTTTAATCAAAAATTATGTAATGAAATAACATGTTATACCCTATTAATATAATAAGTAAGTAATTATTATTGTAGGCACCAAACTTTTTTTTTTAATTAAAACACCCCATCATCTGGAGACAAATTCTCAAAACGTATAATAATAACAACCGAATAAAATTTAAAAATAATTATAAATCGATATTATAGACTTGTACATTATAGCTAATACGAGACTAGTGATACTATAAATATTATATATATGCACTAGCATTCAATAAATAATAATTACTGAAACTTTTTCGTGTTTTGTCGAATATTTAGTTATATTATTTTAAATCTATTCTATAATACTAATTTATTATTGTCGTATTACTTGAAGTTTAATACCAGTAACTAGTGTATTTAACTATTATCAAACCTATTCATAATCTAGTATTTTAATACATTTAAATAACATTTAGAACAATCGTTTCGAGATCCGAACTTAGAAGTTTATTACAAGTTAACGTGGCAATTATACATGTAAATAGTTATTAAGAACTAGTATTTTTAACAAACTCATCAGAAACTATAATAACTATTGCTGTGTTACGAAGAAAAAAGTTGAAAATATGTGATATTTAAATAATAATAAATAATATTATGTATATTCTATGTACAATGTGCAAGACTAAAACTTGTAAGATATCTAATTATTATAATTATTATTTATATTTAAAAAAAAAAAATTGTACAAAAACTAAAATAAACACTAAATAAAATAATAATTTAATTTAATTTAGATAATTTAATTGATAATATATTTTACAAAATTTTCATTATTTTTTGAAAAATTAACAAATATCAACAAAAAAAGCATTGGAACTGTCTGTAGATTTCTAAAAATAATTTAGTATGTCGTTGTAATGGGTGTGTTAAATTTGAATTTTACAATTCAATAATAAATCATCATTGTATGTATATGAAAACAATCTGTGTATGTTCCCCTCTAATAAATTCTAAAAGTGTTTAATAATTTATTTATATTACTAAAATCAATTTATTTTTCTACCAGTAATACTTAACTAATATTGAAATAATTTTCGATAAAATCATTGTACAATTTATTACATTTCTTAATTTCTATAAAATATTTATAATTATATTAAGTATTAATGTAATATATTCTATGTCACTACCGACTTACCAACTCTAGTCTCTAGAATGATGTGAATAATTTTGGGTTATAAATAACTAAAAATGTGTCAAACTATTTGGAAATTTCATTACGGAATTGCGAAAAGTTTCAAGTCTCTACGATTAATATTTTTTGAATTACCTACAACAAAATAAATAAAATCGTTAGAGGAATAATCATTTTCTTTTTTTTAATTTTTGAGTATCCGACTTTTTAAAAATTTTAAATTCAAAGGTACATGAAACATATTTACTATACTTTTGAATTTCTAACAGAAAAATGTATAAATATGAGCTTTGCTTATCAACTTAAAAAAAAACATTTCATCAACTCAATCAACTATGTTGAAAATTCAAAATATCACAAATTCGTTATACACTTATACGAGATATAGTTTCTGGCGAAATCTATGATAGCAGATTATTTAAGTACAAAAAAATGTACTAATATCAGAGCAGCAATTAGGTAGATATTAAAGTTCTATAAATATGATATCTAAATAGGCACGTTTGGTTTATACGAAATATATAATGGCTAGGTACAGGTACCCATTACCTACAGTTGTTATATTATGATCTAGCCACCAATAAGCTATCTATTATACCTATGGTTACATAAGATTAAGGAACTATTAGACTGGCCTTAGTGTCACGGTCAAATTTACTATATTTACATTTTTACTATTTCCTTCCCTGCATGTTTTGCACCTTTTTATCTTCGTCGACGTTTCTGCAGCTTCTTTTAAATAATTTAGTTATCAAATTATTTTAATTCTTGGCAATGATTAATCTCACTTAAGTTAATTTATTGTATACTTTCTTGTACTTGTGTCATTATTACCCTACTTTAATAACCCATTACACGATATATATAATGTGTATTTATTATTTTATTAATAAAAATAGAATATTAAAACTGTGCTTGCTTTATCTATTACATACCTACTTATTGACCTATAGTATTATTATACTATTATATGGTAATATAGGTACCTACTTAATA
This sequence comes from Aphis gossypii, assembly GCF_020184175.1. NCBI lineage: Eukaryota > Metazoa > Arthropoda > Insecta > Hemiptera > Aphididae > Aphis > Aphis gossypii. The sequence goes on from NC_065530.1 coordinate 81,467,392, forward strand.
TACATAAATTATATGATGTGTATTACATTTGTTAGGGCAAGCTATTTTCTGCAAAGATACACTAATAAAACATTGTAAGTTCAAACTAATACTTCAAAGTTTAAATACCATAAAAGTATGTTAATAAATAAAATATGTAATAAGTATTAATAATCTAATAGTTTCTGGTGCCTACAATATACACATATATATATAATTTATGAGCTTAAAATAAGATAATAATATAGTCTATAAAAATGCCAAATTCAAATTAAATATCATATTCTAATTTAAATTACCGTATTAAAACGGTAACACGAGATGAATACTATACCTACTTAGCCACTTAGATATAATTGTTTTATGAAATACTGTAAATTACCTATATTATGAGTTCATTATTAAAGAAACACGAAATAATTTAATCAATTTAATAACATAAAATAATAATAAATTATATTTAATATGTAAGGTAAGTACCTGCCTACTTTAATATAAATATTTTTTTACAAAATCAATAATTCTTATACATATAATATGTATTCTGGTATTCATGATACATAAATTTGTAACCAATAATCACGACAACGAGTCAAGTCAAACACAATTAATAGGTAGGTATATTATAATTTATACTAGTATGAAAAGTATACTTGTGCAGCAAAAAAAAATAATACAATAATATATAAGCCATGTATATCAGAACATTTTCAGAACAACCCAATGTTATAAAATATAATTTTGATTTTAATGTTTGAATGTGATTATTGAGTAATCTCCGTACCTATGAATAAATATAAATAAATATTTCCTAATTTTTAATATTTTAAAATGTATATTATTTAAATTTTAGTTGGAATTATTTAAGTAAATGTTAATATAATATTGCATGATTGTGGTATGTGAAACGTCTTAAAATAATTCATTTTTTGCACTTTCTAAGTGAAATAAACTTTGAGAAATTGAGACTACGGTACTCTCGAGGTTATTAAGAAATATTGAATATTTTTACATACCTATGTATAACATAATTTAGTATAATTATTTACACCTATCTATTAATTTACATAAAAAATTATACATAGGTACTATAAAACAAAAATAATATATACTTATTTTGTTTCATTTTATTTATGTTGTATTTTATACAATATTCGGTATTGAAAGTACATAATGCCGAATAAAATATTCTCATATGTTATTGGTGTTAACTGGTAACAATATATCATTATTATTTACTATTTCATCCCCTGAAATTAAACACATGTCCATCTTTACATGGTCGTACAGATCATACTAAGTACTTAAATCTCTAACAGTGTTTCATTTTTCGACGACAATACAAATAAAACTAATAATAGGTTGTATTACGCTTTATATTATTTTTATGTTGTACCCATAAAGTATAAGGCATAAAAATATGTATACTATAATATAATGTCAACAGAATAAAACAATAATAAATTTGGGGACTTGGCTACTCACATAATTAAAGCGACTTTCATTATTAATTTTTATTTTTTAACAAACAATTAATAACTCATAAATATGAAACTTTAGCCATAAAATTTTAATTCAATAATAAATCAGGATTTTAATTATTATTCATTTCTTCATAAAAAAGAATATTAATATAATTTTAACTTCCTTATAACTAATAAATATAAAAATATTAACTTAACCTAACCTATTAAAATACTAAACAGTACAAATTATCTTAATTTTCTGTAAGCTAGTTAATATGGACCAAATGAACATGCATGTTTTAGTATATTGTTTTACATTTCTTAACAGAAAGTTTGGAGTTTTGAACAATATAACAATAAATCAAAATATGAAACTTAAATCTTACAACTTTTTGACAACAAATAAAAGGTACTTGTAAGTGATTTAATTGAAAACTTAATGTTAAATTGAAAAAATGTTTGAAGTGAGTATGGTGCAAAGTTCCCCCAAGTTCATATTTGAAAATGACTCGACCAACTTAAATGTGTTGATTTGGTTATGTAACTCGACTAATTTTTAATAAGTAAAATACAAAATTGAAATAGTTCTCCATAAGTACAAGTTATGTTATTAACAATAATATACTACTATACTTTATATACCTAATAATACTACTGACAGAGTAAAGAATATAGACTACAACCTACATGTATATATTATAATTTATAAATTATATTACCAATGAATTATGTTGATTTATTGTATGTACATCATACTGAGTGCAAAGAGTACATTACTTAGAAATTTGACTCATATTACTTTTCATTATTTCTTTGTGCAGGATTGAGTTGTCTATGCATGGCTTGATCTTAAAATTATTTTTCTCCTGTTGGCCATAATATCTAGATTACAATCGTGGCATTGCCACTAATTAAAACATAATATTGGATTACTTGATACTTCATGACATGTATAATTGTAAAGGTAATTCAATGTAATCAAGGTACAGACTTAGGTTAGGATTTGGACAAAAGTATTAAGTTCTAACACAAAAAATACAATTCAGTTAATATAAAATGTTCATATATTATTATATTTTGTTCTACAATTGTAACTAACTCGGTTCATTCATTTTTACTCATAAAACCAATTATCTTTGTTTTGTTTTTTCTTAATTTTTGTACAAGGTAATAATATAATCATAATCGATTTCCTGCATGTTTAGTACAATTGAAATCTTGTTTTTGTTTTAAATATAATTTAAACTTACAATTTAAATCGGGTATAAATGTATAATAATAGTGATATATAAATATTATTAAACCTTAACTCTCTATATAACAGCATAAATGATAGGCTACATACACACACAGACATATATAATAAATACATATATATGTCTGTATGTGTATATAATGTATATAATTATTTATATTTAATTTACTATATAATATTATGCTTTTAATATTAATATTTTTTATTTAGTTTATAATAATCAAGAAAGCGCACCAGGAAAAAAATAATAATAATAAAAGAAAATTAAACAAAAAAATTAGAGAGTGAAAAATGTTGAAAATAATAAATTCTTTAATTATAATATAAAAAGAAAAAAAATAATAATGATTGTCAGTGGTATTATTATTTTTTTTTTTTTATACGTCTAGAACGAGATTTTAGTTTTACGTTCATACAATAAAAATAAACTGTGGTAAGCGACACAAGACGAAAAACAAATTAATAATAATAATTAAAATTAATATAAGTAATACAATGTAAAAAATAAAAAACAAATTGGTGTTCATAATTGTCACGGTACTACAGACTAATTGACTCAACAATATTATATATTTATATATAAAAAAAATTATTCTTAGGTTTCATTTAAAACCAAAAAAACACTTTACATAACAAATTTATGGTTAATATTTATTTTTTTTGCTTGGTATTACACACATTTAAAAAATATTCTTCATTATGTTGTATAAAAATAAAAAATTGGGCACCGAATAATAATTGAAAACAATATGAAATTAACTGTCAAACACACACACAGACATACACTCAATTTTTATTGCATTTGTGTTAGTATTAAAAATTATTTTGGAAATTTTTACAAGAAAAAAATCATCAACAGGCTGAATACTAGTGGCAAAGCACACAGAAAATATTTTTTTTTTACTTATATAGTAATAATTTTGATGATAATTATTAATTATTGTTAAAGAATGAAAAATATTTTTTGTGTGTTTAGCCACTGGTTGAACATTCAGTCTTGGTATTTTAGAATATCAATCGGCAACTAAAAATTACTAATAATACAACAAATAGTTTGAATAATATATTATATGTGCATACATACATAAATTATATAATTTTTTTTTTTTTTGTTTAAATTTTTTTTTAAATTTTATGTCAACAACACAATAATAATAATAATAATAATAATAATAATAATAATAGTAATAATAATAATAATAATTTTACAGACCAAACTGGTTATAATTTAAACAATTCTAAAGGTATGTATATATATATAAATATTTATATATATTTGTATATAATAATGATAATTATTATTTGTTCAAAAGCATATTATTATTATTTACAATAAATAAATAATTTAATTATTTGGGCGCATTTATTTTTAAAAATAACCTCAAGTAATTATTATATTTGTTTTTTTATATTAGAAAACCATCACAGGGCGGTTTCCTTACTGAAACCTTAAACAAACTTTTAGCTAATGTTGTAAAATTGCTGTTATGGCAACAAAAACAGAAAAAAAAAAAACAACAAGAAAACAAAAAGAAGAAAATCATCAGGGAGCCACTCGCTTTGGAAACGTATGCAAGAATAACTAGTTGAGATCAAACGAGGTTGTTCCCCCCATGGGTATTTTTTCATCTTTTTTAAGGATTTTCAATATCATTTCACAAAATTAAGTATTTTCATTTTTTGCTGACCATCATTTGGTAACTTGGGTTAATTATTTTAGTTGCATGTTCACAACTAATATAATGACCTATTTAATGTGTAAGGTGGTAATTGAATAATAACTACTCGGTACCTCTTTCAAAATACACATTACAATTAATTAATTATAGCATTGTACCAGGTTAAGTAAAATATAGATGACAATATATGCGCTGTTGACATCCCATAAATCAATACCTTAACTCGTTGAGTGGTAACAATATAATTTTGTATGTAAGTTGTACAGTAGAAACAAAGTAAGAAAGAAAAAGAGAAGTAGGAACAAAATGTCGTATTTGACATTTACCTTTCTAAATAGTTATAAAATACAATTTAAATAATATGTCTTTCAAGTTTTTAGGCTAATAGTAGAGTTATTTTGTACAGCCTATGTAGCTTTGACTTTGCACTGGAACAACATACTTTATACTGGTTATTAAAAACGATTGTTGAATCATAAACAAATTTATTGAAATGTTTTAAAAACTATACTTAAGAATTAAACTTTACTTAGTTAAAGTAAACTAACATTTTAAAATAAAAATTATGAGTTTTGATTTAAGCTACATTGGCCGTAGTGCAACTTTAAAAAACAATATGATCGAGTTCATAGTCATTATCACAGGCATTAATTATCGATCTAGATTAAGGTATCAGTGTCTAACACAATACTATAAAAACGTTTAATGAGCATCAAGGAAATCAAAGTTAAAATCACCAAACGTTTGTTGTTTGTTGTTAAAACCATTCTTATTATCACTAGCGAGTGGCTGATCAAGGAAATCAAAATTGAAATCACTGGGACTAAATGAATTACGAGGCGGTAATCCATTATTAGTATTTAGCATAGCTGTTTGATTTGCAACAGGTGCAGGTTGCATTGCTGTGCTTGTTGGCTGGTACTGCTGTTGATGTGGGTTTGCTCCGTAGCCAGCAGCCATGTTACGCTGGTATGGATTGCCAGTATTCATTGTTGCCTGCTGTTGTTGCTGTTGGGTGAACGACTGTTGTTGCTGTGTTCGCATCATGGACGGATGCTGCTGGGGTGTAGGTTGTTGTTGCTGATGATGATGCTGTGGATGTTGAGAGTGTTGTGGGTGTTGAGGGTGTTGTGGATGTGATGGATGTTGAGGTTGTTGTTGCTGTGATTGCTGAGAAACCATCTGTGCATTACTGGTCATACGACTCTGGCCACCTCCACCCATTTTAACATTCATCGCTTGGGACATATGAAGATTTACTGACATCTGAAAACATTTCAACATTAAAATTAATTTTAATCAAGATTACCTTTTAGGTAAAAGTTTCTAATTTTTTTTAAAGTTTTTAAATATAAAGATATGGTTTTGAAATAATAAATATAAAATAGTAATATCAATTACTTGATTGTTTTGTGACTGCATACTAATATTGGCATGTTGCTGCTGCGTCATTGTTTGCTGTCCATTAGCCATTCTGGCGGACATGTGCTGCATTTGTCCAGCCATCAAGTGAACATTGTTCGGTCCCGTTTGGCATGTATTAATATTTGGATTAGCACCACCGTAACCTCCACCAATATTGTTTACTGGAGTGTTACCTGCTTGGTTTAAATTGCCAACTACAAAAAAAGTACATTTATTAGAAAAAACAAATAATATAAATAATACTATTGATTAGTATCGACAACCATAATAAATCAGTATAAGTAATTACTTGAAGCTTGGGAAACTGTTGGTCTAAATTGATGCTGTTGGTGCTGGTGTGGTTGAGGTTGTTGTTGTTGATGTGGTTGATGTGGTTGTTGTTGGTGCTGCTGTTGTTGGTGTTGGTGTTGTTGCTGTTGCTGATGCTGTTGTTGTTGTTGTTGTTGTCTTGCTGCTAAAAGTTGTTGCCAATCACTGTTAAATGCTTCTGAACTAGGTGTGACATTTGGTGGTCGTTGAAGATTTCCTGAGCCTGGATACATCATATTTCTTTGAACTGATGACATATTACGATCATAGCCACCAGCCATTGGACCTCCACCACCAGTATTAGCCATTTGTGATCGTAGCATAGGCCCTAAAAATGAATTAAAATCTTTAATATATACTCTACCAGTTATTAAAATATAAAGCATTTTCTTACCTGAAGGTGGAATAGGTTGCTGTTGTATAGGGCGTCTAGATTGAGCGCCTTGAGGTAAAGACTGCCGTGCTGATGGTATGTATCCTTGTGCAGGAAACTGGGTTTGGCACATACCCATATTTTGGGCAACATTTAGTTTGTATTCAGGAGGAGGTGGTCGACATCCACCAGGACCCATCATATTCATCTGGTTCTAAATACGTACAAAAATATCAACCAAATTAAATACAAGTTATGTTTAAAAAGTAATAAATTATGATAATAATCAATGTTAGTGTACACTTACAGGTGTCCTATTCATGTGCTGAGGTAACATGTGATGTTCATTATTCATATTGGGCTGCTGTACATTAGTTGGTGGTCGAATATTGGTTGGGCTAGCTCCTGCACTAAGCAGTCTGGCACGCTGTTGTGAAAATGTCATACTCTGTGACTGAGTCATATGCATATAAGACTGTTGTCCATTGTCTCCACAATTCGTATTATTATAATATTGCTGAATGGAAGCACCACAATTTGGCGCTGTTGTCGAAGCGACTGAAGCGTTGGTCATAAGTCTGTCTTGAATGGCCTGTCCTTGACCAAAAGCCTACAATAAATAACATAATTAGAATGTCTCAAAAACGACATCATGACACAGTTAATATAACTCTCAACTAAAATTATTAAAATAATTTTCATTATACATAGACATTTGGGATAACAATTGGAAAATTTAATTTTTAACATACATCGCCGGTTGTTGTTTTTAAGTATCTCGACAACTGTGGTCTATTGAACATAATATTTTCAAAATATATACAATTCAAAAACGAAACCAAAATATGGTTAAGAATAATAGTAGTTAGGTACTATTGCAATATTGTTGCAACAACTTAAAGAAACTACAATGTATCAATATCCACATTTTCACGAGTTAACGTCAATAGTTTTGAACCGCGACAATATCTTGTCGAAACACACACAAGGAGAACAGTGTCAAACGTTTTTATGTACCTAGTAGAAGTTTACCAATCGACCGTAAATAATTGAACTGGGCGAGGTTTAATGGTCTTCTTATAATTAGTTTTCATTTTCAACTAATCGTATGCAATATGTGTTATTAAAAATAAAAGGAAGACTAATAATAACAACGCTCTAAATTACGCCACGTAACACGCTATTACTAAAACAATATTGTCATTTGTTTCAGTAATTATTATTTATTACCAGACAAAAACAATAATTTTATTATAATATGCGTAACGTTATTTTTATCGGAGACTAACGTAACACACTTAGACGCGTGGTATTCGAAATGATAAAATACAATAAAATATAATAATAATAATATAATATTGAATTATCTATCATAATATTATAATATACGACCACCTAATAATACGGCAATAATCATTGGGTGCAAAACAATTGCAATGATATTATAGGTTATATAAGGGAAAAAACGAAAGAAATTTTTCCGGTTTGTTTCAACGTGAACGCGGGCATTATAGTAACAATAATAGTATAACGGCTTGGAGCGGGAAAAGGAGTGGACAACGATAAACACACACCACTGGAGAGTCCGAATAATGTTATATTTTCGATTCAAAACGCACGCGCGCTTTTTTTTTTAATGAACCGATCGCCACACCACATCAAGGACGGGAATCGAAAATTATTTTTCTGTATTTGCGCACCTGTGGGAATTAATAAAAGATGGAAAAAAAAGTGTCGGTATTGGTTTCGATATTCCGGCGGATAATTATTATCCTTGAACGTTGCAGTTAATTTATGTCAACGAACGAGCGAGGTGATAGGTAGGAACGACGATTTTCGACCAACAGTTTTATAAAATAATTTTTATTATTATTTTTTTTTTTTTAATCGCGTGTATAATTTTTTTTTATTCCTGAACGCGACAGCAAATGGTAGTCGCGTTATTATAATAAATAAATGCAGGAAGTCGACATTGTCTTGCATAATAAGCCATCGATGGCTAATGCTGTGGAGGTGGAGGTGGTGGTGGCGGTGGTGACTGGTGGTGATGGCAGTGACGGTACCCGCGCGCGTATACACCGCGAGCACATAATACACGCGCGTTACAAATATTACACTGTTGCCAACACACACCCGCCGCCGCAACTCGGATGACACTTGGATTTAATTAAAAAACCATTACGCACACGGTGACACGGCCCCCGCGCAAGTCTTGTCCTATGCGTGTAGTAAAAAGTACGTATGTGTGTTACACGGAGTTTTGATAGACTCTTAAAACGCACACACACGTGTGGCCGTTGGACCAGTGGTTTTTTCTTTAGTGATGTTCATTTTTTTAACAGCCAAACTATTTAGGCCAAAATAATTAAGCTAATAATAATAATCCTAATCGAACGGGAGACTATAATATTATGTAGGTAGTGTGCGGAGCGACGAGAGAGAGAGAGAGAGAGAGAGAGAGTAAACGAAATACCGTGTTGCCATGTGCCCCCTCTTCCATCCTAACACGAAATCCTTCCGTCGCTGGTGCCGAAGTCATGATGACGGCGACAGCGATGCGATTAGCACGGCCGAAACGTGAACTATTTTTTCTCTCAATACATACAATATACATGTATATAATATGCGTGAGTTGAATAACTGCTGTTACTTCATCCGAGAGGAGAAAGCCGACACAGGAAGTGGACTAGAAGAAAAAATAATACACACAAACCACATAGTGTACACACGAATAACATCGCATGATTCGCCGTACGAGACGACATTACTCCGAGTGTCCGAGATACACAATACGAGCGTTGCGCATATACCAATAAACTTTGGATAACATTATGGAATATATGGTCAGCTCAGAAGTGAGATGTATAATACGGCGGGGGTGGGTGTGGGAGAGAGTCGAAGAGAGAAACGCGTGCGGATTGAAGAGGTATACGACGAATACACACAACGCTTCGCCCACTCGAACCTCTACGATGTTATATCGATAATAATATGACTTTCGAGTGGATAACATAGCACAACACACAGTGCACGAACTAAACAATATTATTATATAATGTACACATGGACCACCACTCGAACGAAAAGTATACCTAATAGAATTATACGACGACACAAACGATCTTAATCGTTTTCATAGTGGACCGAAGTATATTATTATGGAATACACTACATAATATTATAATATTGTTACTAAATTTCAACGGTGTTGTCCGACCTATCGAAATTTTTTTTATATTTTTTTTTAATAAAAAATTAGTAAATCGGGTACAAGAGCTGACGTGAAATCGAAAATGTTGGCAACAAAAATAATAACGTCAACAAATATTATATTTTTCTTTTCGTATATTATCAAAACAAAAAATTGTGAAGAGGACACCACACCCAAATATGTTGTCTCAGTCTTAGAAACGTATGACAAGATAAATTTGTAATCAGCTGACCGTTCTATTGGTAATAAACTTTAATAAAAGAGTAAATTAATCTAATATCAAATTTCAAGGTAAGACTATCGGTTCTCATAGGATTTAACGATATTTTTTAAGCGAGTTATGAGTGTGTAAAATATTAAAATTTAAAAATTCTCGTTTCACATAAAAATTAAAAATCGTAAAAAATTTCACGAAAAAACACGGATAATGCTGTTACATGAAAGTTTGATAATAGGCCAATACTGTGTGTTATTAACGTTTACTACGCGAAATTGGAATTGTTGAATACAAATTTACCAAGTCCTATACGACGGAAAGACAACACGTACGGCGTCATCTTAATTATTAATTGTTTACGGTTTACAAGACTGTTATAATTACCTGTTGTTGGCCTTGTTGACTGACGTGCACTTGTTGGGACTGGGCCATTTGGAACGAGTTGGTCACTACGTCCGGGCTGGCAGCGTTGGGCTGCTGCGGAGACAGGACGCCCGCCGAGGCTGCACCCGGCGATGGCGTAATCCTGCGGGCCGCCGACACGGGATACTGAGGACTTCCGTGACCGTTATACTGGTTGTACCGGGACTGTGGCGACTGGAGGGGTTGTTGTTGCTGCTGTTGTGACGTGGGTGGCGGTGGCAACTGTTGTTTCTGTTGTCGCTGTGTCGCCACCGTCGGTTGCTGTTGCTGTTGCTGTGGTTGTTGTTGTTGCTGTTGCGGTTGCTGCTGCTGCTGCTGTTGCTTCATCCTGGGCTTGGGTGGTTCCTGAGGATGGTAATAGTTGTTGTTTTCCTGCTGCTGCTTTTCCTGTTGTTGCTGCTGCTGGTGGTACATTGAGTTAACCGGTGACATCATGTTATAACCGTTCGGGTTGGGAGTACCCACAGGAGTGCTGGGCGAGTGTATAAAGTCGGGCACGGAACCGGGTGACTGGTAAGGGAAATCGTAACCGCACTTTTCCGGCCTTTGCTGCTGGTTATTGTGTTGTTCGGCTAATTGTTTTAGCGTCTCGGCGGCCACACAATTTGAATAATTATTGTTGCCGCCGCCGCCGCCACCACCTCCAACAACGCCACGTTGCTGCTGCTGGTGTTGCTGCTGTTGCTGTTGTTGATGTTGTTGTTGGTGTACTTGCTGCTGCTGGTGGTGTTGATCGTAAGGCGACTTAACCGGTGGTGTGCACCTAGCATCGGGTTCTGTCTTAATGGACCGCTTGTCACACAGATCCACCTGGTTGAAGTCGGCCGGCGTGATACCTTCACTGTTGAGATCGGATATGATCTCAGTTAACGTGTCCGTATCGACATCTAACATGGGTTCGTTAGTGTTATTGTTTATGAATGACAAGTCATTCAAGTCACCGTCGCCCGGGAAGTCCATCAGATCCGGCTGCTCTTGCTTACATTCATGCATTGGGTGGTCGGTCGGCGGGCCGGCTGCACCCGCTGCACTTCCTGCAGGAATTCCACCACCACCAGACGCAGTGGGCACAGTACCACCACCAGCGCCTGGGCCTCCACCTGCCGACTGTTTAGTGGTCACGTCGCTCTGCACTGACGTGTTGACCGACGTGAGAGTCAGGTTGGTGGAGATCTGAGCGTTATGCTGATGTTCACTGGTGCTAAACTCAAGTTCCTGCACGATTTTCACACTAAACTTAGCATTGTTACTCGCGTCGTTTTTGGCATGAGGAGACTGTTGCTGTTGCTGCTGCTGCTGTTGTTGTTGCTGCTGCTGCTGTTGCTGCTGCTGAGGACCGCCGCCGACACCATTGTTACCGCACGGCGGGATGGGTACGCACTTGGGCGGTGCCGGCATACCATCGTGGTATACGCCGTCCGACCCATCCATGTCTTCACTGGATGGTCTCTTGGTGCCGAATTTCTGCAAAAAGAGTAAAAAAAAACCTTTTAATAACCGATAATAGTTTATATATATAACGCAAAATTGATGTATATTTGTGCATGCGTATTGTTTGAAAAAGGTACGGTACAGTGATAAAAGTTCGAAAGTTTTTTCTTGTTATTTGGCAGTTCCGGAACGTGACACAAAGGACATATCTAACTATATTATACTATTATAGTGTAATAACACTACTTTCACCGTGAACGGACATAACGGTCGTCGTTGGGGGAGTGAAGACGACGATGTATCGTTCTCTATATGAATGTATGTGTATATAGTAATAACATACGCATATAATCATATATATAAAACCCGTAATTAATCCATAAATATATAAGTCGTAGAGATTTTTTTAATACATAGATATATTGTGAACGAATAGCGAGATTTAATTAATGATTGAGCAGTTATGCAAAACGCCAAAGAATGTTGGCCTACTTTTTGTCACAAGCCAGTGTACTGTTCCCGCGCAATCATATATACAATGTTATTATACAGTGTTCCCCAGTTGAATGTTGAAACGCCGTGAACAAATGGACAATATCATATACAACAGTTATACGTATACCAGACACAATACTCGGATAACGTTTTAGGACACATATTATTCTAGTATAAATGTTAAAAAGATTTTCCCCATCACTGGTTTACCACTAGTTAACTATGAGTGGATAGACATTATTGATTTACTGGGTAAACACACCAGAAGACGATTGTCTTATTATTATACTAATAGCGTACCGGTAGCACCAGAGCTGTTAAACGGTCATCAACCTGCACATAGACAGAGAGATGGTAGTAGTGGCAGCGGTGGCTGCCGCTTGCATACAATTTTTTTTCTAACAAGTCAATTTCTTACGGTTGCCCTCATAATTATAATTATAGGAATTGCAAACACAAAAAAATCCTGATAATACAGAGAATATATAAAATTTTGATTTTAATAAAAATTAAAAAAAAAAAAAAGATTTTAGAATAAGAAATTATTTTAAACACATTTTAATACTCATTATAATATGCATATACGTTAAAATAAAATTCTACAATGTTTTAATATCGATTAAACAGAGTACAATGATGACTTTGGCGGGAACTTTTTTGCGCGCAAACCTTTTTTGGCATCATGAAACCATGAATGGTTTCAAACGAACCGCGGTCAAGTCAGTCATGTCAGTTATACACTTATACCTAATAACTCTGATAATAAGTCTCTCTCTCTCTTTCACACTCATACACACACACACACACACACACACACACACACATAAATACATATTTTTTATCGAAAACCTAAGTAGGTCATATACGTTATAAGAATTCACATTTTCATTCACCGGACACACATAACATACACACACTAAGTACACGACCGTTACCTTGCTGGAAGGTTCGTTTTTTTATTTCTAGCGTGTATGTATAATATCGTAACACGGTGCAGTTATTATAAATATATACGTTCTGCATGTGTAATGGTCGTCGCGAATGACGCGCTACACACACACACACACACATCGTATATTATATATATATATAATATATATATATATAAATATATACACAACTATATGTATATATATATATATACATAGTAACGCCGCGCAGAGGGTTAATCAATACCGGTCGACTGAGGCGGCGGAGCTTTCCGTCTTTATGTATATACGGCGGCGGCGGCAGCGTCGTCGCCGTCGCGCGTCGTCCGTCTGTTCGTCCAACCCTACTCACCCCACGCGAGCGACCGCGCGTGTGCATATATATATATAGGCCTGACGGGGTGAAATCCCGTTCACGTATACATACAATATTTTACTAAAACGAATATCGAAACGAATTTAATTTCCCGTCCGCCGTAATGACTAAGTCCCCCACCCTTAGGTGATTATAAGACACGATCGCAACGACATTACATGTCGATCGACAGAAATAAAACAACGATCGACGTACATCGCGCGATTTATACGCGGCGGTGCGGGGTCGGTGTTGTCGTATTGAACCGAATAATATTTTAGTATATTATATTTGGCACGAGACGACGACAATATCATTATCGTGCTTATATCACGATATACATGATATATACACACGATTACGTGACCAAGACACGATTTTTCATTGGCGAGCGCTAATGGATTTTCCTACTGTTTTTATAAAAAAAAAAACATGTTTTCTTCGCGGAAATTCGATTTGAATTTAAAAAAAAAAAGAACAAACGACGCGTGCCTTACACGGTTACGGTCCTCGCACAGTTCGTACACGCGGCACCACACGTGTGGCGTCATGTGGTCCGTCCATCCGTCCGGCGTCGTCGTCGTTTCTCGCGGTACAGCGCAAGCGTCTTGTGCGCATCGGCCGTGTGTCGACGTCTCCTATAACCACCGCTAACGCCACCACCACCGCCGACGCCAAAACCCCCGCGCGCGACGCCACATATCGTCGCCGAGACAACCACCCCGCCGCCGGACCGACCGTAACTGTTGCCTACACGGCGCGCCGTCCAATTACGCATATTGACGCCACAGCCGCCGCCGCCGCCGCCACCACTCATTCAACGACGGCGTCGGGCGAGAGAGACTGCGTCAGGAAGAGAGCACGCTGGCGCACTAGACATCGGTTTGTGTTTTCGCACGACCGTGAAACGTCCGAGTCCGAATTTAAAACACGACGATAAAAGTCGAAATCAATCGATGCGAGGGAGTAGAGAAAAAAACAAATGAAGAAAAAAGAGATCAAGAGAAATTCGACGTCTCTGTAACCGGAAAACGAGTTTTTATCCAATCAATTTTTTTATAATTATATCACTGTCGACGGCTAATTTTTCGATACCGATTTCTTGACGAGCTACATGGCTTGTATAGGTATACAAATATAACAGCTTCACAAACAATGTGCGGTATTATATTTATAGCACCCGCCTACACCGGGAGAGTTGAGATCACACATGTACGTCATCCAGACTATACGATAAGTGAAGGCAATTGAAGTGTGTTAAACAAAAAAAAAACACGATTTAAATTTTAAAAAAATTAGGTACAAATTGTACAAAAAAAAATGGCTTCAATAACATCGAAACATTTATAACCAAAGTATTAAACTAAACTTCTATCGAGGAAAGAAAAAATATTGGATTTAATTACGTAAATATGGCTGTATAGATTAATAAAAAATATAACATTTATCTATTGATGAAATGTAACAAATCAATTATCACGTACTCATGCATGATGAGCGACTAGCTATTAGTTAATATATAACGTTACCCGCAGACTAAATCATTTTAAGACACATAACTAAAGTCTATATCATAAGTGAACGTTAATAAAAAAAATATATTCACTCTACGTATACTATGGTATTATATTATATAATGAGCCATTTGGTATAAATGGATATTCTTTAGAATTGTCATTTCTTTTTAATTGCCTACGACGAAACTTCTTTCTGTTCTGGTGATATAAAATTAAAAGTCTTGGCAAGTGCTGCTCTTGACAGTATTTGAAATTAATTGACTATCATTACAATAAGAAAAAACTTAAATAAAATGAACAAATTGAAATAAAAGGGTAAAAAAGAGTCTGAAGAAAATGGTTTCGGTAAAAAAATTAACTTCACCATAGTAACGTTCTTTCATAAAATGTATGTTTATTCAAGTTTGCTTGAGGTACGTAGGCACACCACGTGAAAAAATATTACTAGATTGTAACATTACCTATTGAACACTGGTTCATATTGAAATATTCATAAAAAAAAACTGTTTGCACAATACCTACTATATACAATTATTAATAATATATGTAGAGATTATTGTAAAGGCTTTATATACAGACTACCTCAGGTATTTTCTTTCCAATACTGGCATTGACCACTTATATGTGTAATTCTAATCATAATACGTACTACACAAATACCAAATACGAGTATAAACTAAAAAATATATGTTTGCTAAATGGTAATCGAATTGGTGGGTGTACAAAAATTGAAAAACGAAAATAGATTAGCGATACTTTTGACATTTTTATGAACAGTTTTTATTTATTTTCTCTCAATATACAATGTTACTAAACCATATATTATAAACACAGACATTAAAAAGCCCACAAAATGTAACGATTTTCATTGGCTAATAATGTGAGTTAATTTTATTTTACACATAATACGAGAACAAATTTATTTTTGAAATCCAAAATCGTTGATATTAATATTATAACATTATAAATTGTTGATATTTTAATTGAAATAAGTATTTGTATAGATACTTAAAAATACTAGATTAAAGGTGATTGAAAAAATATTTTTCATGTATATCAAAAACAAATAACAAATAAATATATATAATATTCAATTTGTTTAAACTAAAAAAAAATAACCTACAATGTCGGTGATAAATAGAAATGGGATTAAGATTATTATAGTATGTATAATCATACTCAGGAGAAAGGTACCTGCGCAATATGCTCAATGTGCGTACAAGACGATATAAATTTCTTAGTAGGTACCTACATAATATATTATACCGTTAACTTATTTCTGGTCGCTAAAATCTGATACGAATAATATCGTAGTTTATAGTATACTTAGATATTATTATAAATTCAAGATGATTATTAAAAATAATTATTGACTAACTATACAGCAACTTTTGAAAACATTTCCTACTGCTACTAGGTACGATTTTATTCCTTATAATATTTAAATAATTAATAAATACGATATTAAGTTTGGTGCCCGAAAATTAAAAAAATATATATTTACAATCATATTGGTCAGCGATTATTAATAGCGTTTTGCCGTTTTCGCAAGATTATATTTTCGTGCACGCTGTTTATCTAATGCATAGACGTTTTAAAGCATGTTTATAAAAAAAAAATCCGTTCGTTACCGTCTATATAGAATCGAAGAAAATGAGAATTGATGCCAGTTTATTATTTTAAACTATGACTGAACATTATACATCGATAAAGTTTTGCAAAGATAATTTGCATGTAATATAGATTCCATTATAGAAGTACTGATAGAAAACCACGCGTATCAGACTGCAATTTAAATCTTAAGAGCTAAAGGGGATTTATCGAGGCTACTTTTAATCTTTTATAATATTCGTAATGTTTCTATGTATACGTTTTAAAATAATTATTTTATACTCCCGCACGTGTTGTTTTCACGTCAATGCGTACCTATCATACAATAATAATCGAGTTATATGGCTGCAGATAAAACAGTTCCTTAAATAGTAAAGCTTAAAGAGTACTGTTAACACACTTGATGTATATACAATAAGCATATTAAGGTAAATTTTTTGTGGAAATCTTCAAGCAGTTTTTGTCAACAAAAATACATCTTCTACTATATTGTATGGTTATGTGTGAACGCAGTTTACGATTAAACGATATCACTTGATAATATTACATTATATTTTGTGGGGATGACGAGGACGGGCATAGTATAAGTACACTATAGTGTACTATATACTGGTAAAGTAGGTATCATCGAGAGGGACTGCCGCCGAGTGGCTTTTCGCGTTCAACAGTGAGGGGAGAGCACGCTCGAAAATGTATTATATTATATACACACAAGTAATACAAAGGTTAACACAATAATTGTATCTCTCAAACGCACATACCAATAATATAATATAACAGCTACCACCAAGCCATATACCACACACACGGATTGGCCAACTGGGAAAATTTAAATACAAGCACAACACGACGACGTAATATTTGTTTTCCGCTCGAAAGTCAAACAGACGTAATCATTTTTTCATTTTTATTTTTTTTTAAACGCTGTCGACGCGTCACCGCCAACGTCATCATTACGACTTTTATACACCTATATACCTATATAAGCCCTATAACATGATGACATTATATAAATTATTATATTATATTGTTATTATTACTATTTGAACGAAAATCGTACGCAAAATTACAAAATTCGTTATTTTCTCTTCCAAACACCGTGCAGTTATTGTCTTTTAACCTCGGACTGTTTAAACACAGTTGCGACACTTCCCCACCACCCCCGCGTACCTCGATCGTCGCACAGTTTCGTGTATAATATTATGAGTGTGTCGCAACCTCGACCGCGGCGCGCAACGTAATTTCATTTCATTTTTTAAATCCATAGTAATTTATATTATGCGCGCACACTTGTGTACATATATTATATTGAAGTACGCCGTAATATTTATATCATAATATAAAAATGACGTTATAAAATTATATTTCTATATAATGATCGAAATTTGGCAAAACGCTACACCACTATAAAGCGGCACAATAAAAATCGGGATAAATCTCTGTTCGTTGCGTCTCTCTAATCTCTATATATATATATGGCACACGAAAGGTCGGAAAATCAAGGAAATCATCGTCGACCGGAGGCACCTGTTTGGTGGATTTTCGTTGCCTATACGGGCGCCGCCGTGCACGATCGCGATCATCGATATTATTCATAATATAGGTTCCTTCTTCTAGAAATTTCGTATTTTATAATATTATTATTGTTATGTTACGAGGGCTTGTTGAATGCATCGCAGTGCACACGCAGCAGACACGGACGGACGGACGGAAAACGACGGCGGTGACGAATCACAATAAAAACGAACGTCGCGTTATTGTATTACGTCGAAGGGGATGTGTGTGTGTGTGGCGGAGAGTGAGCTCAGCTCCGCTGCAGCTGCGGATATTCAATATTGGCACCCTTTGACCCCCACCTATTAACAAGGAGGATAATAACATGTGTGCGCACAGAGTGCTGCCGGCGACCGCGACGACGACGGCGGCGGCGGATTTGCCCGGCGCGGACGATCGCTCTGTATACAGTGTGTCGGCGACGGTCCCCTTCTTCCCGGCCGCGTACACGATATACGGAGAGAGCGCCGCGCGCGCACGCACACACAATACTCTGCTGCGGGTACGGTACGCGCGCCATAATATACGACTATAATATATTATAATAATAATAATAACACACACACACGGGAGCGCGCGGCTTGCGAGTACGCATAATAATAATATATTATAACGACGACGACGACAAAGGGAACATACACAGACTCGCGCACGCGCAGATATTATATTAGAGTACACCTCTTCGCCACCCAAAGTCCGAAGAGGGTAAATGATATTATATTATACTATTATTTTATTTTACACGGTAAATCCACACCGACGGAGAGGAGAAACACATTTCGACCGACCGTCTCCGTCGTAATCATATTGTGTGCGGCGCGCGTGTGTTTACCCGTAGCCGCATACCTGAGGTCGTAGTAGGCATAAAATATTATTTCGTCTTCTGTACCTTCGACGTAAGTACCGACGACTACGACGGAACGAGTGCATGACGTAAATCGACGACCGATTTCGATGTATTATAGTAATAATATTACCTACACAATCTTGTGGATTGTTTCGACGTATAGGTCAGATACGAGGCGAGGGATAAGAAAGACTCGTGTTGTTCTAGTTGTGCGAGTTTACCCTACTGTGCCAAAACACACGAATCGCTATTGTAAACACGCTGTTATTGTTATTATAACTGGACAGAGAACATAATGATATTGTTTTTATTATTTTGTTAAAAAAATCAATAATAACCCTAAAGAACTTACGCGATTAAACCCCCTAATTAATATAAAAAATAAATTAAAGAAATCGACCAACCACCACGTCAAGGCTTAAGGGCTTTTAAGCAATCAAACGGTTTGGTCGCGGGTAAGTTAAGTTTGTCTTCTTGACGAACGTAACGATTACACGTTATCTAAGAGAAAACGTAAAAAAATAGTCCAAAATAATAATAAGAAATTTAAAATAAAAAAAAATACCAAAATATACAACATAAAATTATAAATCTGGCTTTGACTCAATATAAAAACGAATTTGTTTCTGACTTTTTTTTACCGATTGCGCAAAACAAATATACAAATGCTACAAGTCCTGTGCCCTAATTATCATTATTATATTTATATAATATACAAGTGTGTAATACGTATGTAACCGAGCGCGCAGCGGCCCGTAAACGCGACACACTGGCAAGCAAATGAGTGGGAAAAAAAAAATTAAAAACCATTTTCGATTCGATCCGAGTCGAATAATAATATAATGGTATAGTAATAGTTATATTGTTATTTATTTATTTATTTTCGAACCCGATCGGCCGGCTTTACGGCGCACGATGACGGCAGCGACACACGCGACGTCATCGGAACTACAACACAACGACGTTCGTTCGGCAAACAACTCCGCGGCGGCGGCATCATCGTGAAACACCGTTATCACCGCGCAAAAATGTGATACACCGGGCCGGTGGAAATCGTCGGAAACGCACTGAATACTGAATACTGATAAACGTTCGAAAAAGACGAACGCAATTATTACAATGTTATATAATAATTATTTAAATACACATTATACAGATGATCGCTATTAAAAAATGATTCTAACCTTCGTCGAAGCCAACAGTATAATATTATAATATTAATTATAAATAGAACAGAAATCAACAAACGTAACAGACGAGAAAAGTGTGACGTAGTTGTGTTAAAATGTAATAATTATAATTTTAATTTATAAGATAAAAAAAATAAACCTATATATATATATAATATATATATATATATTATCCATTATATTCCTACAAAAACGTGAAAATTAATTTTTTTAAATCAGAGGTCTCTTCCGGCAACTGTTCAGTTTTGCTTTCTCCAAAAACAACTGTTGTTTAAGTGCTATACATCCGTTAATACTACACCGTTAATAATAGTAATAGTAATAGCCTTTCTAGAAACAATCCATACGGAAAATTAGTTTATCACAAACGAAATATGAATACTCTTGAATACTCTTGTACACCAAAATTTAAAATAATTCTTACTATAACGAATAATTTAGTATTTCAGTCACACAATTGTACTCTAGTCCGACTACATAGAGGATCTTCAATCGACGCTGCTAAACGTAAATAACACTAATTGCATATGTACGTCATGAGATGCATTTTACTTATTTTAATCTTTCCAACAGTTCAAATAATTCAATAAGCTATATTATAAAGCCATTATTACCTATTTAATTAATGAAAAAAAATAGTTATGATAATAATATATTAATATGAGAATATAAATGTTTTATTAAACAGTTTAAACGTATATTATTCTAAAATTAAAATATTACTTATTATTAGTAATGGTTATAGTTATTACTAATAACTAATAAATAATAATTTATAGTTTTAATCAAAATAAATCCTAATGAAGACTTAAGACGCGAATATGAGGCAAAGGTCAGTCTAAAGTATAAAACCGAAATATGATTTTGAATTACTTAGTTTAAAGAAAAAATATATTTATATTATTATTTAATATATCTTAAATATCAATTTAATATTAACACGTTAGCAAAATGACATTCAATTTAATCTTTAATTGTACAAATAATCAATATAATCGCGGTTACAGCATGAAATAAAAAAAGTGGCGCTTAAATGGCGTACGGACTCACATATAATTCACATGTAATGCTTTGTCAAGTATTCTTGGGATACGCGTGATAGGATGAAAACTATTTTTTTTTGTTCCTTGAAAATATTTTATTTTAATTATTTTTGTTTTATTAATGTCCTACAATATAAAATAATGATTTTATTTGAATTTTGAAATTCTATCGTACTAGAAACAAATTCTTTGTATAACAGTGAAATAAATATATTTCACGCATTTGATCATCAACGAAGCGTAAAATGGTTTTTGATAAGTAGAATCTATTTTTATCAATTTGATTTAAAATAAAATAAAAAATAAATATAATATTAATGCATAAAGAAAAAAAATACATTGAATAAAACAACTATAAGTCAATTCGGTATCGTACAGTGATAGGAAATAAAACATTTATATAATCATCTATAATCTATACAAGCTAAATGTAGTAAAAACACAGTGAACTTATTACTATACATTAAAAAAAAATGCATCCCACATTTTTATGCCCCAAAGGAAACTCATTTGCTTTGATTATTTTTAAAGATATTTTCAATTATTCAACTTCTATTAAAAATTTGAATTTGTTAAGTCGAAATGAATTCGAAACACTCATATTATAATATATAATATATATATAACATACCACTACGGCCAGTCTTCGTCACAAAGTTCACATCATTTTTCCCCTCCAGACCGTGCATTATCATCATCAAACAAACCTACAATTTAATTTATGGATCTTCACAAACACACACACATATACACCGTATAGATAATATTATATACATGTATAGCTGATAAGACAACGGTGACAACATTTTTCTTTGTCGAAGTCACGTTTACGTTTCCGATTAGATTACACACAGCGGGAAAAGAGGGTATCGCCAACGGAGAGGATGAGGAGGAAGAAGAACAGCGGTAGTGGCAAGTAAGCATCCTACTTGTGTGAATCCGTTTCAAGGATCACTATAAAAATAAATCACTAAACATTTTTCTGAAAAAAAAAACCGATAAGACTAATGACGCCAACGATAATATTATTATCGATCGGGGCCGGTTGCTGGCAACAATCCGTGTTTACGAGAACACAAGACGTGTGAGCGAGTGTGTCGGATTTTGTTGTAATAATAACACCACAACTACGGTGGCGAAACACACACCGTAAAAACTCGAAACGAGCAATTTCTTTCTATTTCGATCTCGTCGTCGTCACCTTCTAGGTAGTTAAGTATAAAAATCTACAGAAGAAGAGAACCAAAAAAAAAAAAAAAATTAAAAATATAAACGTCCGAAAGAGGACGACGAACGCGCGATGGAATCAACCTGCAAAGGTCCCGGACGTCCGCAGTCAGTAATACGTGTTTTAGCGTAAGGTCTTTATCTGAGATGTAAAATATCATGTAACCAAATATCGAAGATACACGCTATATAAATCGATGGAAAAAAATGAAAACAATTTTGATTCGAGATGTACATGATATTTTATTATCTTATATTTTTGTCTCATTATTTTGACGATATAGCGATGGTCGTGAAGAAGAGCAGAGAGGAGCTCGCGAGATTCTTTTGCCGCCGCCGGGGCAGTCTCGCACGGGCCAGACGAGACAACAATATTAAAGCTGCGCGCCTTGTAATGTGTGCGCCGCCCGCGTATAATATGTGGTCCGTCCCCGCCAGTCTTTCTTCTTCCTCTGCCTCTATCGCTCGTGGCGTTTACGGCGGCGGCGGCGGTGAAGAGAGATTCTCATCCGGTGACGATGCTCAAGAGACGGAGGAGAATACACGACGACGACGACGACGACAAAGCGACGGCGAGGGAGTATAATAGCAGCAGAGAGAGGAGAGCATAAGAGAGACGGACGGATGAAAAAAAGCAGGTGTTTGACCCGTAAAACATTGACCAATGAACACCAACAAGTGAGAGAGGTGAGAAGGTACACAATTTGACCCTCCCCACCACCACCGCCGCCGCCACCGCCGAGACCAATGCCACCGGTGCAGCGAAAAGGACATACCACACCGGTGTACACTCCGGAGGCGAGAGCGACGTATGTGTGTGTGTGTGTGTGGACAAGCCGCGTCGTGTACAGGAGGAGTGCGGTAACAACAACATCGGCGCACATCCTGTGGCACATATTATTACGATCACGAGCAATCGGCTGGCGCGATCGACTCCCAAGTATACAATATTATTATTATTATTATTATATAGGTACACCGCGACCGCTACCTACTGCACACACACGACCTAACCGATACGACACGAGCGCGCAGTACGGCAAACAACAACAGCTACACTGTGACAGTGTAAAAAAATGATTTCGTAGTCTCCCGAAACGCGACTCTGCCAGCAGCTATGTGGAGTCTGGTACGGACGAAATCATAAGACCCGAACACTCCGCCCGTACCGCAAACGCAGACTATACGGTGGCGATCGTCATCGTCGAAAGAGGGTGGTGTGTATACGGGGTTGTAGATAAATAGGCACGACGAGGGAGTTTATAAATAGCGTCGTACGGTTGAGAACCACTGGCACAATATTACATTTTATATGACGGTGTACGCACACATCACATATTATTACACATATATATATATATTATGTATAATAGTATAGTAGTAATAATAATAATAAATCGTACGCGAGCTATACCGTAGCGGACACGACTGTGGAGGGGTTACGCAAAGAAGTAATGTGTGTGTGTAGTTTGGTACCCGCGTGTAATAGCGGCGGCGCGGCGGCGGTAGAGTGACGGACGGTCGGAGAGAAAGAGTGATGGAGCGAGCCGAACGCGCGCGCGGTGGGTATATAATACCGATCCAAAAAACAAAACTGTGCCTGCACTGCGGCGAGGCACGAGCGCCTTCGTTACAGTGTTACCGAGGGCCGCGAACCCGATGACCGTGTACACCGCGTATCGGCGACATATACGTCGGCCGTTACGCGTGTACACGGTAATATTATATCACAGTACGATATTATTATTATAATGAAAATAGTAAAATAATATACAACGATATCGTACGATATTATGGTGCGGTAATAATATTATTCTACACGATCGCGCGCGCAGGTGGTCCGGACGCGACGACGACGGTGCCCACCGTCGTACGTATTATTACGATGATATGATTACGTGCGTACGAGACGATTTTTTTTTTTTTTGTTCGCGACCACTACGACACCCACCACCGTGCCAGAGCATTATATTGTTATTACGTATATGGTATATAATGTGTATGATGTGTTATTATGTAAAAAGCATGAATTTTTTTTTTTTTTCAAGAAGAACTCGGGTCTTCTCTCGAACGTCCGGCGAGCACAAACACACACACACACGATGAGACCAATTAAATGAATGAGTAATAAAAGAAGAAAAATAATATAATAATAATAAACGACCCGCAATGAAGTGGAATGCAAGTGTATGCGTGCGAGTGTGTGTGTGTGTCTGCTGTTGATGAGCTTCGCTCGGACAACGACGTATTATTGGAAGGTAAAATTCCAAGGATTGCTCGCGATCTCAGACCCAGGGTCACAATACGATCGCGCGCGCGCGTGTGTGTGACACGATTGCCAGTATATAATAAATGCACGGAGTAGTAGTGTTTAAAAATACTCGACGCTTTTTATTGAAACCATATTTTTCGCGGACGCAAAACATCACGCTGATGAATTATTGTTTTGGGTACAAATATATTATAACGAGTTGAAACACATGATAATAAGTCGATACTGGATATTCGAATACGGTCGGATACGACGATGGCTGAGAGTTGGCGCGAAACAGAACCGATTTTTAAAAGCTTCAGAGCTTAAAAACCGCGATTTGATGTAGCTTACGAACTTAAAAACGTGTATAATATCGAAACTATAATATTATACTACAATATACCTATTGTATATTATTATTATTAAAACGCGTTCGTTATTATAAACTGTCCGCGAGTCTTGACGACTAGTGCGCAAAGCATTCACTCCAAGGACGACAATTATTTAGGTATGCGACGTGCCTTACGCTAAAACAAACATCGAGACGCATAATACCATTAATACCTCACATACGACGTATGTATCGCGACACATCACGTCATGGTAAAAACCTCTGACATCGATCGAATTTTCAAGAAAAAAAAACGAAAAAATATTTGTTTTCGACTACAATATATTGTCGAGCACATAGTTCGTTCACTAAACGCTACAGCATAATATTTAAATTGCCGTAATCAGCTGCTGGTAATGTTGTTACCGGCGAGACATGTGAACTGTAGTAGACGCATAACACGGCCGTGTCCGATCATCACTCGTTTCGGATAACACATCTGCCAGCACTATCAGTGGGTGTTGCTTTAGGGATTACTAAAGATACGTAATATCATATAAAAGGCCAAACAATATTTATGATTATCGTGATTCGAAAAAAAATGAACGATAACGTCCGTCTTATCGTAAATTCCGCATTATTACATTATGTGTTTTAAATCTAAATAATTTGAAAACTAATAGGTAACGTGTGCGCCAACGCTGCTGTAGATCGTTGTTCTCGAATGTATTTTCCCAATACGACAACAGTTTATCGAAAATCGCTTATCTTCTTCGGCAAGTGGTTTTTAATTTATTGATGTCCATATACACCATTAATCAAACACACGCACCGCATGTGTCACAGATCTATCTCTCTTCAACTAGACCTACACGAACACAACACAAACCGACACCAAAGAGAGTCGTTTTCCTTTTCAATTTTTATTCCTCTCGTCCGGATCAAAGATCACCCGATACATAAATATTGTATTATATGCACTTATAGTGACACAGAACTGTATACACTCTTTTGTAGCGCGTGCGACTTTTAACCTTGTCCGGATTATCGATAACGACCTTCAATAAGATAACAGCAATAAATAATATACACAACTACTCATTTATCACCATGCACACACATACGTACGTGCGCTGTTCTCGGAGACTTCACGACGGACGAAACGTTAGTTTACTCATCATAGTTAATAATGTTCATAAATATTCAACAATATAGGAAAAACTACGGATCTTTGAAAGGTGTTTATCTTAATGGTATCAACATTTCATTCGAATAATTCAAAAAATCGTTAAAATGAGTCTAACGGAACCGAATTAAGTTCGACTGATTCAAAAACTAATAGTGGCTTGCTCCAAATAATATTGTCGTCGTCCTAACAAACACCACGACACGACGGACGGCGGAGACACCGTCCCACGCACGCGTCTGCCTCTGCGGCAAATGGCAAACACACAATTAACTATAATATTATGCTCGTACGATATAAACCACACAGACGGACAGCGACGACGACACATCGCCGACGGAATATATTATTATTAATATTATATTCAGTAGAAAACAAACGACGGACAAAATAAAAAAATAACCGGACACGCTGCAGTGGCAGTATTATGTATATATATATACCTGTTTGATTATGCATGCTACAGTTTTGGGGTGAACACAAGTTCAAGGTCTTGTGCATACACTCAGGAAAAAAAACCTCTACAAACATCATACAATGCGAAGAGACGATACACCGATGAGCGCGTAACAACGACGTCGGGTAGCCATAAAACACACACACACACACGCTCACGAGCGATATAATATGATGTACCTAAGCGTATAGTTTCGTGTCAACGTGAATATTATGTGGCCGAGGCAACCGGTGCACCGGAAATCGACCGTTCCCCTTAACATACACGACGACTGTACAACATATTATATAAGTATTATACGCGTTTTACCACTGTTGAGTATATTACAACAATGCTCGAAAGGTGTTTTACGAACCGTCTCGAGTAATATAATGAGATAATACTCAGTCGACGACGTTTTTCAGACGAATAATATAATATAATGATAGTAAATATAATTCAATTTTTCAATTGCAGGGCCATTTCTACGCTCTCGTTCGGCCCCCGCCGGTGGCTGTTGCACCGGAGGAGAGTGTATGACACACACACTCCAGACCGGAGAGAGGTCGTCGAAACACCCGCGGATAGTATATAGTCATAATCGACGATATACATTTTCAGGGACGACATACGGTGATGACGACGCCGCCGCCGACGACGACGACGACGGCTGTTAGGAGAAGCGACGGCGACCGAACGCGATCGCATCTGTCCCCTGTCTCGACCGCCGGTCCACCGACACGCACACGCACACACACACACACACACGTGAGCGCCAACGCATCGCGCGCACACACATTATATTATACACACAACACGCCGAGCTTACTTACTTACTTACGGTGTATTGTATACCAAAACAAAAATCGATTAATTTATTAAATAAAAGGGGGAAGAAGTCCTCTGGAAACGAAACGGTCCGTAATAAGCAATAACGTTTGCACTATATGACGATGTATGACATTATAGAAATCTGCCAGAAGTAGATTTTAATGCCAAAAAAAAAAAAAAAAAACGATAAGACGTGAACAGACCGAAATTTTGCAAACCATATAATCGTATACAGGGTCGCCGTCTCGTTTGCGCGATTATCGAAATCTCAACGATGCAGTCGATGCGAATTTATCGATTTTTGAGCGGACGTCGAACGTCGACTATAGACCGCTAACTGCCGAGTAC
The DNA here is from genome assembly GCF_020184175.1 of Aphis gossypii. Taxonomy (NCBI): domain Eukaryota; kingdom Metazoa; phylum Arthropoda; class Insecta; order Hemiptera; family Aphididae; genus Aphis; species Aphis gossypii. The sequence goes on from NC_065530.1 coordinate 81,495,314, forward strand.
ATTTCGCAAGATCGATCGATACCAGTCGCATACAATAAAATATATATTATGTGTGTACGTATTAAATACGAAACGGTACGGTGGAGAAAACAAACGTTATAATTTATAAACGTTAACAGTCCACTGATAACGTCATTTTACGCAACGGCAATAATATAATATCGACCTACAAACGAATAACGCGGAACACCTGTGCGCGGCGAGACTATATATATATATTACGTATATTGCTGTACGTACGTATTACTCAAACGCTATTACGATTATTTTTTTACTCATTACGCACAGCGTCAATCTGTATACGGTAAAGGTTTTTTTTTTTTAAACGCATTTTTTTCCGGCAGCTCTGCCGTTTTCGTACGATTCCTAAACGTCGTCAAACAGAAGATGATGGTCTACGATCCGCGAACAGAGTATTATTATATACCCAAAGATACCGTTACCGCGGGTCGTGCGTTGCTGATGCGACGCAACAACGTTATCGAATTATCCCGCCAATGGGTTACCATTATACTATGTACATATATATATGTTTATATACTCGTTTTACTCGCATTATTACTATATATACATTATGTATATAACTTACAAAAAGCACCCACACACCCACATATACGTACGTTATAAGTGCCGCAGTGGCGCGTCGTAGGACGGCGGTTTGGGGTGGGGGTTGAAGGGTGAGCGCGGCGGCGACATCGCGGACACGCGCGTCGTCCACAGCGTGCGCGCGACGGTGGCGCGTATACGTATACGTCAAAATCACGGTGGCGGCGGTGAGGCGGGCGGGCGCGCGGTGAGTATGGCCGTACGGGGGCGGCCACCCGCGCGCGCCGGCCACCGATATTACATGAGCGGAACAACACGCTACGGTGGCGGTAAGGGTGACGCCGAACGGGTGTAGGAGAGAGAGAATGAGAGATCGGTATCGATTCGCTGGCATCACCTCCCTCGCCGCGCCGCGTCTACCCGCCGCCACCTCACCTTTGGCCGGGACCGCCGCCACCACCACCGCCGCTGCCGCGCCGCCGTACGAATAATCCAGAGGGTTAAACACCCTTGAAACAAACAAATAACCACCGCCGACGCTGCCGGGATGACAAATATATATACGCACATGTGTATATAATACGACGCAGTGCGATTTTTTCAAAAAGATTTAATTTTTTTTTGTTTAATAAACATTTTGTAAAAAAACGGAAGTCGTTTTTAACACGGGCATCACAAGTTCCGAGAACTTGCGCCCACCCTGGGAACCCATCCGCGCCCTAAGTATACAGTATCACCTAGTCTCTCGAAGACCACTTGACTTTCTGCAAACAATCGATTTATACATAGGAATCGTAATATTTTGACGCACGCGATACCGCGTTAAATCGTTTATTCGAATTTATCGAAATATAACACGTCTTTGGGGTGCATTTTATTTCAAATAATATTCATTACTTTATTTGAAAATATCCTTAGCGAAGCCGGTTTTAATTTATAAGTATAATAATATTTGAAACCACACTATTCTCGGCGTGTATCACACATTATTATAATATGATATAGTCGTTCAAAAATCGAAAGTCAAGTATTTATTATTAATTAAGTATGTTTGACATTCTAAAAACAATATTAACCCAACGCTTTTGACATACGAACAGGCTCACCCGCTCACCCTATTGCAGAACATCCAACGCGCATCAATGTTTATTTAAGTCCCAATAATATCATGCAAATGCTCATAACGCGATTATTTTTATACTTAGGGTTTTGTTTGAACAGCACAATGCAGTTATGGATAGTTATACCAACCCCAAGTTGAAGGACTTCTCATACTTCTACATCCGCGTAAAATTGGCCGCAGTAATGGGTTTAATATTTCCAAACGACCGCGCGTTAACAAGAAATCTCGGAAATGCCGTTAAATGATAACGATTTAAAATTTAAAACCAAAATAAAAGGCAAAAGAAAATAAACCTTTATGTGAGCAATAATAGCATCGTGGGGGTCATTAGAGTGTGCTAAGAGGAACACGTGCATACAAACAGCATACAGGAAAGAGGAAAAACTTGTAGGTGATTGACGAGGAGTTTATTTCTAAGCGTTTAAATTTCGTGTAGGACGATATCAATTTAAAAGGAAAAAATAGAAATATTATTAACGATTCCGTTTTTTAAATTGTTATTCGCCTTTTGTTGTTGTACCGATTTAGACTTTCACGCGGAATATAACGGCCGACACCAACACATTATTCGTCAAATAAACGCACGGATTATATCATGACGTCTACTCTTCAACCGTCCCAAGGTAACTAGTTATACAATGGTGTTTCAGAAACGAACACAAGTACAATAACAATATAATAGCCAATTATCGAATATCAGTCTTTAATTATTGAGTAGGCAAACCAACGGAAAACGCAATATTTTCTAATGTTATGCAACGACGATAAAATCGAATAACAGCACATCGAGAGGCATCGACCACTACCATCGCCTACAGGCGGTCGAAAATAACAGTAAAGTAAGCAATAACTAATAATAGTAGAATATTTAACAGATATTATCGCGCCCTTAAAACATAAAAATCGTCGACAGATGAATTAATATTATATATAATACATCAGATTTACGAGTAATCGGAGGAAAAATAGTGAGAAAGCTCGTAATCCAAACGCGGTTATTATTATTAATAATATCGATAATTATTAAAAGAAAATATAAAATACGTTTAAAGTACGTAACGTCGCGGTGGTCGGGTGGTATGGGGGCGGCATCGTCGACGGGGCGCAACTTGTTGCCGACGTAACTCCGGCGCGACGCGGACACGATTTGAGACCGTACAAGAACCCAAAAACCTCAAAGCGTGTACAAAAATGGGGGGGAGGAGGGCGCGAAAAACACGTTGCTCTGATTACGCGCGGTGTACCACCACCGCGACGACCCACATGTTCGTGTCGACGCGCGTCTCCGTCGACTCGGTCGCGCGCGCGACACGGCGATGCGTGGGCGCGCACCGCGTGCGTCGCGCGGCCGCCGCCGACGGCCACTTGCGAGCGTTGCGCGCGTCAACGCTTTCCCACACCGTTCGCGGTGCATTGGTGTGCGCGCGCGAAGTGGCCGTCGTGTGCCGTCGGTTTTATTACGTACCGATGATTATTACACCACCGCCGCGTTACCAGTGCTGCGGTTGCGGGCGAAGTAACGGCGGCGGCGGCGGCGGTTACGGTCGGTCGTCCGCGGGGGGAGGGGGCACATGTCAATCACGAGCAACGGGATCGCTCGCACGCAATGTATTTCGCCCGTTCGCCGCCGCCGCTGCCGTTAACCGGTTACCTCGCGCACAATTATTATTGTATTATACGAAATGCGTTTCGCGCGCCGCCCGGCCTTGGACTTTTGACTTTGCACACTTTTTATTTATTCTCTCGGATCGAAAATTTCTATTCGCCTTTCCTGCGACACGACGACATCGCGCACGCGACGCGACACGTCGGTTTCGATTTTCGCATCGGATCGTCGTCGGCAGATCGAACCCCTACCGATAATGATGGGAATAATAAATTAATATTATTCGTACACCGCGGAGACGTTTTCTCGGAATAAAAAAAAAAAAACCCGATAAAATTGAGTTCGACGATGAACACACACGGTGACAAAATTACTACAGCCGATAGTAAAATTACCTGTTATTAAATTTAAGTATAGATTATTATTAAATATTATTATTATGCGTTGGCGCAAATGTGTTTACGAGCCACCTGCAAGGATGATATTATTATTGCGTGTTTCCGACGATAACAATGGACGAGCGGCGCGACGGTCTTATCGCTAAATAATAATATCGGAATCGAAGGACTGCCGTTAATAAAAACGACTTCGCTGCGCACGTAACCTAAAAATCTAAAGAAATTCACCAACGTAAACGATGATCATAAATTCACAATAATATCAAATAATATGCGTATTTGTTGATCGTTCGCAGCTTTAACCGTATTATAATATAATTATGGTTATTGTATATCATTGATTTCGTACGTGAACAATACAATGTTTTCTCGTCATGCCAGAAAAACCAAATTCAAATCCAAAAGAGAAAGGAATCGACGTTTGTACCGTGTTTATGGTTTCTCGATTAGGAAATAATTTACTAATAAAAGTACGAAATTTGCGAACGATACGCCATCTGGACGTTAACGTCCGAATCGCAAGAGTATCTGACGCTCGCTCTCTTTCTCTCTCCGCGCGTAAACAATAACAGTAAATTCACAAACTCATTCACGTCGGGGTTTTTCAATGTTTGTAATGTTTATTTATTACCATCGTCCATCCTTATTTTCTCGAAACCCAAAGTTTTTCATCTTAAACAAAAAAACATTGTTAATTCTCTACTATAATAGCAATTCAAGGGCAAAATCCAAAACCTGCATATAAGTTAATTTCATATTATAGCCAATAGCCATAGGTATTAATATAGTGCACGTACACTAATAGTCGCAAATATATATTATTATTCCATAACGTTAAATAATCCCAACAAATTAATGTATTCGAATATAATATATAATACATTACATATAAGTAATACCTATCTCGGTGTTCATTTCTAGGTTGATTTTTTTTTTGTCGTAAGTTGTTATCTAAAAAAAATATTCAAATTGCGCAAACAGTGCGCGACGACGACATCGAGAATTATAATTATTTTGTTTGCAGATAAGCTATTGTGAAAAATGTTCTGACGAGTAATTTAATATCAAATACATAAATATTGTGTTATTTGAAAAAAAAAAGAGATTGTTAAGCACTAGATGATAAAAATAAAATAAAAATTTCCATTCGAACGAATATTACACACGATGCAACAACGCGCGCATGTCCATTTGTTTTACTTTAAAGATTGTGATTTCGTCCGAGCTCATAGTTTCCTTTCACCGATAAGTAACTGTACGGGGCTCAGTTACGGGAGCATTGTTATCCTAACTGGGCCATCTCCACGTGAAATACTTTACTGCTTTACTTCTTGTTTATTTTATTATACAATTTGATCAAGTTTGCAGGAGATTAAACGAACGTTCAATGACATTAAATAAGTAACGAATGTTTTAGGAAGTACATTAAAATTTAAATGAAAAATCATTCATGTACATTAAAACCTAAGGAGTTTAATTCCCCAATAAATGTTGTTATACATTATTTCGGTTGTAATAAGCATTTTAAATCAATTGAATCACAGTAAAACTAAGAATGTCGCAGTCAAAGTATTTGCAAAATAAAATTTTCGCAATTTCAGATTAGGAATTCAGGAAATTGGCCATGAAATTATACAGTCCATCGATGATTTCATAATAAACAAATTACCTACTAAAGTAGTTTCTATCAGGCGAAAAAAATGTTAGTGCTTCAACAAATACTTCATACGTTTTGTTCTACTCATTAAAATCACTAAATATACAGTTTTTTCTTCACCAATCACTGGGTTTTCTTATAATACATTAAACCTAAAATAATAAGAAATAACCAACTGTAAACTTTGAATTTAAACTCATACCAAAAATCAATTTTTTTCATCATATAGATACATAGTTAATAAAATAAACATAAAATGTAACACTTGAAGAATATACCTAACTAATCTGATTTTATTTCACATAAAATAAGTCAGTAAATCATATACCAATAAAATTGATAAGCACATTATATAATTTTTTAAATTATAATTTATAATTTCAATAGTCACATTTCTCTTTGCCTAGCTCATTGACAATCAATAATTTTATTTTATTTGTTCGTCTGTAGAATAGGGTAATTGACCTCTAAAAACCAATTCAACTAATTAAAAAAAAAACCAATGAATACTATTTTTTAGTCCAAGATAATTTTTTGTTATACTTGAACAAATATTCTAAATTTTAATCTCAACAATACTAAAAATTCCTGTTTCTCTTATTATTTTGTGGATGAAAATATGTATTATCATAGATCAATAACTATTATTATGAATTTATACTACAGTGCAATTTAAATTTAAACTAAATTGTATTTGATTTTAATACCGTATGATGAAAAATATAGAAAGACTATTTGGTTAGATAAGAATATTATCTATAATTTTAGCACAACATCAATCATCAAGTCCCCAGAATATACCAACATCAGCAATTATCAACCTTGAAATGTTTGATAATAAAACGCTTATAAACAACCGGATGAAAATGTCTGTCCCGAAATTAATTATTATATTATATTAAGTAGCTACAATTATTTGAAAATGTTGATAAAATAATAAATAATTTAAAAATATACTTGTAGGAAGGCTAAAGTTAAAATGTATTTGAAACCTAAATAATTAAAGTGTTATATAAAAATAAATGTACATTTGTAAAAAATGACAGTTAAATAATTATTTTAGAAATTATACAAAACAATTTACCTACACATCCTAACTAAAAATATTTTAAAAATGTATATAATAAACTTACCGGCATAGCATTTCCATTTTCCATTGGTTTTTTGTCATTCTTTTTAACATTTCTTTTGGTCTTTGTTTCCATGTATTTTTGTTTGAGCATTAATGTTTCTTGTACATTTTGCTGTTCTGCGAATGCGTTGCTATAGCGCGGAACGCAGTCTTGGTTATGCCTCCTGTACCCTTCCATTCGTCTCTTTAGTCTGTCAATAACCGCTTGTCGCTTATGGACAACGACATCGGCCATGCCGGGGGCGGCGGATTGTTGCTGCAACACACCACAGCCGCCCCCTAACAATGCACCTTGGTCCAATCCTTCAGGACCGCAATTCAGATGGTAGCTCGCCAGTTTAGTAGAATGAATTTGATCAGCTACTCACATTTGCACTACAATCAACAAAGATTAAATTGTAAACAAATCAACAGTTCATGCAAGGGTTCATGCTGATAAAGCAATAAAATATTATATAGGTAGATTTGTATAACAATTTATTATTTTAAAAATACTTTTAAAAAAACGAAACTAATTTTCTATGAGAATTTTCATTATTACTTGATACTAAAATGTTTTTTTAAGAATTTTAAATAATACTGATAAGAAACTGGTAAATAAATATTGGTGGCTAGTAGGTTATCTGTTATGGTAAACAACGATTTGTTGAAGAAACTAAGCAAGATTACAGACTATTCAACAGGTATTAACATTAAATAATGTAACAAAAATGTTTAATGTAAGTACAGCCGATCGAGATCTAGAAAGATGAGCAACATAAACAACTGATAACAAAGTGCAATTCAACTGGTTTCTGACTGGACAAATTATTCCATAGTCTATATTTAACGGAATAATTTCAAATTTCAATCAAGATGAGAACGATTCGTTAACTAATAATTGGGCATCGAGTAAATAGCTATTGCAAATATTGCAATCGACCGTTAAAAAGAATCAAAATACGCACTCATCATCAATATTAGAAGTGGTCCAGTGGACGGTCGTCAATGATTGGGTCCGTGTTCACGTCAGGTCGACGTACATTGTGACCGGTCCTAAATGGCTATGATGGCAATAACGAGTCGAAAATTGATCACAGAGTATCAAACACACACTCACAAACACTAAACACTTTAGTCACAGAGATCGAACCCTAACCGATCTAAGGTGTCTGTACGGGTTGTCGTCGGTATCGCCACCGATAAACAGTCATAATTGTAATATTGCGATTGTCACGAAAAAACCGTAACGTCCACACCGTCGGTATACGCACCGGGAGCAAAAAATTCAAATAGATACAAATCGCAGGACGAATATTCGATCGGATTCGCGATGAAAATCAACAAATCGCTTGTGCGTAAAGCGGACGGCGGTGCAACGTACGGTGTGCCGGTTCGAGACGCGTCATACGACTGCCGCCATTGTTTTCAGTTAGGAAACGGACGGACCATGCCGCCGCCGCCGCCGCCGACGACGATCAACACATATATACAGACGTCGAACAGTGTTACCACCCGACGGCGGCGGCGGCGACCGTACGCTATCAATCCGCGGTCGTCGTGTGCGATGCGCTACACGGTCACAATAATAATAAATAATATATAATATATATATGAATATTATGTTATTTTATGTATATCGTGTCACGGCCGTGTTTACGGCGACAATAAGATAAATGCCGAAAGACCCGAAAGGCCCGTCAAAGGTCCGTCGTCGTCGTATCCGTTTACGAACGATGTGTCGTGTTCGCGATTTTTCCGTCTACGGAGGACGTTTTCGAACGGCAAACGATGTCGATAATTTTTCGTCGCCGTTTTTATCGTAAACTCGGGGCGGCCGATAACGTTTGGAATCTCGTGTCGGCGGCGGCGGTGAGGGCGATCGGTGAGTGGTGGCGGCGGCGGTCGTGGTAGTGGTGGTGTCGTGTATACGGCACTACGGCAGTGGCGGCGGCGACGACGGGCAACCGGAAATTTCACCAAGTTCACCGCCACCGCCACCGAACGGTCCCAAGTCGATCGTGCGCGCGGTGCAAACGCACTCACTCACACACACACACGCGCGCACCGGTGTCGGCGATGGACGCCGGTGGATAGGACGAATCATCGGCGGCGAAGGGGAAAACGGTTTTCGACGTTCCGCAGTGGAATATTATAACGATAATATGGTATATAATAATATAAAATAATATTACAGGAAAGTAAAATAGAGAAAAAACCGATCTGGTTTCGAAATCGCGTTTTTGTGCGTAATATTATACCTCGTACTTCTCAATAATAATAATAATCTCAAAAACTATATTATTTGTGTTATGGTTATACACTATAGATTATAATTTCAAATAATTTTTCTCGAACGTTTTAAGTGTTATTTCGTTCTACTTTATACGTAGAGATACCTACTACCTATATATAGATTTGGGGTTTTCAACCCGCACGTCACCGGTTGATTGTTTAGGGGAATTCTGTCCGACAGTAGATTATGCAGAGTTGTTTATTTTATTATTATATCGTTGTTCGTATGGGAACGCCGTTTTAAATTGCTTTCAAAATCGGAAAATCCGTGTACCCAAAAAGGTTGAAAACCTCTGCTATAGATAATGATTTTACACAAAACGGTACGTCACCTCCGCCGATTGGTCACGTAGACTTTCTTCGCGGAAATCACTGTTTGCATTGATATATTATTCATTTTTACATTTTTCCGAACAAGAACGGGATGCGTTGTTTATCGTTTACTATGTTTCCTTGCAAACGATAGAATAATATTCGTAATTATCCGCCGCGCGTCGAAGCAAAAGTATGGTCATGCCCTATATATAGGTGACCTGCTCAAAACGATAGGGATTTTGATACACGCAAAACGTAACGGAACGAGTGTTACGTGTTTAACTAAATAGTGTACACTCAAACCGATGGACTTATGTCTTATTGTATACTATTATTAGGTTACTTATTTATACGATAATATGGATAACAGTAGAATGACGAATACTCAACTGTTTTAAATTGTGTAGGTATATTCTAATGTTATGAATTATTTTAAATTATTATTCTAAATATTTTAGAAATAAATTTAGACGTTAGTCGATATTTCCATTATTGTCTATTTATAATGTGTCATCAAACAAAATTAAATTACATAATTTTTTTTTTAAATATTTCGAAACAAAACTAAGGACAAGGCCATATATGTATACAACCTTGGACTTAAAATATCATACAATTTTTTTATCATATTTTAAAATAAAATGCATATTTATGAATACTGTTTTTGCTGTAAAATTGATTAAAAAATTGTATTCCTTATCGTAAGCAGTATACATTTATACAATTTACGGGAACCCCAATGGCCAGTATTACAATACAATTATATAACTTTAAAATAATTTAATGTCTGTATTGGTAAATGGTAAAAACAATTTATAAAACTTCATTAGCACATTTATTTATTCGAAATAAGTAATAACATGCATCATTCGCATGTATTCTGCACTAAAAATATTATGTTATCCGCATTTTAAAATTTGATGAATTAATGTATGGTAATATTATTTAAAAACTCATAATTGCATGATTTTTTAAAACTTACAATAATAAAAGAAAAATTGTGATGATATCCTTCCTGATCAAGAAAAAGAATCGACACGGAATTCTAAAGATTAAAACTTCCAATATTTATGTACTCAATTGTTTAATTAACAAAAATAATCAAGAAAAATATTAAAACAGTTTTGAAGAAATTTTGGTACTGCAAAAAATTCTATAATTTAGATTTAAGGAAGGAATAAAAATAGTACTAATAGTAGAACTTGATGCAAAACAAAATAATATATAAGTAGGTATTATACAAAATCATAATTAATAATTTTTTCTAGTAATATTTTATTGAAATTATAATTTAACAGCAAAATATTTCACGAACGACTAAATATTATGTAAGTATCTACTCCTAAAAATGTAAGTATAATGTAATAAAAATATAAATCAATAGTAACTGCTAACAAATATCAAAAAAAATTATATAATTATAACAAAATTCATAACATATTAAGTCATACCTATCTATTGACTTATTTATTTTCTATTAATTTTGCACCTTTGAAAAACATTAATGTGACATTTATAATTATCTATTATGTTTTTAATATTATTCTTTGTTAGCTAAAAATATAGAATACCTAATTCAACAATTATTTAATTAACGTTATTAATTATTGTAATTTGTTCGTACATTTGCTAAATATTTATATACTAAAAATAATAATCTAGTTAGTAGTTAATATCAGCAAAAAATTAATTAACCTTGGGTCATAACAAAATTCCAAGTATATTTTTGTATAATTAAAAAATATATTCATGTTGATTACTTATAACTTATAAGCTATAATAAATACATCAATGTTTATTGTTTTTAATTTATAGTGAATAAATGTTAAATTAAAATTATTTTTATAATTAAGCTTTACAGGTTCTTTTATACTTCTTAATATTTAATAATAGAAAATAAACTTCAATTTATTATAACCTTATATAATTAATAAAAGTTCTTGGAAATATGCGAAGACCTAAAATAAAAAGAATTCTGAAATTTCTCAGCCGTAATTATTAAAATAATATTTGTTACAATAATTAAAAATCCAATCAAATTTTAAAATAACTAAAACAATATAAAATATAAAAATACAAATAACACAAGAATTATTTATACATCCGCTACATACTATATAGTATATATACCTAGTTTATTAATACAGTCGTACAGAAGTTCTAGAACTGTATAAGGAAATTAGTTTTCCGGTTTAAAATAAAAAATTAAGGTAAGTACTTACAAAAGTTACAAATTATCAAATGCTCCTAGATTTTAAAAAAAAAACTTTTATTTATGACTAAATTTATATAGTTTGTTCGTAATCATAACATTATGCTTCTTATTTAAAATACTTACTTTAGTATATCCATAAAAATAATTAATTATAAGCCAAGTTTACTGTTTTGTTTAATTTTTTCTTTATTTATTAAAACCTAGTATAAATTTTAATAAAATGCAAGCAGAGCAGTTTTTAATTCGCTTATAATTGGTTGTACAATATAATAATATATTATTGCATAAATTAATGTAGAGGAAGATTCAAGTCTCTAACCACGTATATAATAATATAATCTATAATAACTTTTAAAAATATTTATGCATTATGTTATTTATAATTAAAATACTAAAATTATTTGTTATAGCTTTAGGTCAGGACTTATTGTACAAAAATCTTTTTGCCATGCAATCAAAATTACAAATAAGTATTTGAAAATATATTCAACGAAAATGTTTTTATTTGAAAAACACCCATTAAACATATTATAAAAATGTTAAATAATTGACAATTGATGAATTAATAAATTGGTTAACTTGCCCTACAAAGTACAACTTAGTACATGCAGATATATATTGATAAATACGACTATTATTTGATATTTTAGATATAATTAAAAAACAACATAGTTAAAAAAAATGTAATGGGTTCGCTGCGCATTAGACTCAGATATGAAATAATAACGATTGCTACTTTTATATAAACAAGTGTAATCCAGTAATGGGTATTGATTTATTTATCTTCGTATAAAATATCATTTTAGTTACTCTGAATCTATATTTCTAATCCATACTTCATGTCATACAACCATCGATAGCATACATGGTCGATAATATCCACTAGACATTCTTCGATGAGATAAACTAGATGAAGCAATGAAGCATCTGCGTACTTCAGCCGATTGCTTATGCTACATCACATTGCATACAGTAGAAATTCACTGTATTTCAAGAAAGAGGACAAACAAATCCAGGGAGTTCTGAAGCAGAGAAGCGTTCTGGGTTGTACATCTCATGGGAAACTGACCAACATATCATACATAGGCTACGGCCTACGAGATTCTACACTTCTGAAACTGGGATATAAATAAAATCAATAGACAAAGTCAACCAGGCTGGTAAGATTGAATCTAAATTTCTGTATTGTAATTAGATTTGTAGGCCAAAGACCACCAATGGCCTTAGGCCTAACTATAATTTTTTATTGTGTATTACTAGCGAAATGACCAAATCTACTAATACTGTAGTCATACACAAATAATACATATGATAATCTCAGCTTGAAACATTTAAAACCATTAATAAAACTAAATGTAACTTTTAATTCTCTTATTTTAATATTTTTCAAAGAAAATGTTAGCGGTATTTTTTTTTCTTTGGCCCACGCCGCAATTTGAAAAAATGCATTCACGCAAAATATTTTTATTTTTATTGTTTTTAAGTAACTTAAATACTTCGATAATAATACTTTGAATACATTTTTGTCTAAGATACGCGTGGGCCAGACTGCCATAGAACAAACAGTAAGTACGACTGACATCCTCATCACGTTAACTTAATTACTAACATTTAAGTTCTAATGACTAAAATAAAATAAGTAATTACATTGACTTTGAATATAAATATTGTAGTATTAACATTAGTGTATATTTATACTATAGATCTACACAGTACTTGAAGAAAAACTAAGAATAGGCATTGACAATATAATATAATATTTAAGCCTATACTTGGCAATTAAGTTCCAATATCAGTAAAATGTCAAAATAATTACTTTATCAATATTATAATAATTATATATCGATTACAGGTTAACTTATTTATGGAAAATATTATAAATGTCTTAATTTATCAACAATACCAACATGGGTAACTACCATAATTACAAATTAGTAATTACGATTATAATAATTAATAACAAACTAACCAAGTCGTACCTTTGGTCAAATGAAAAATATTTCGCTAAAAATTACTCTTAAAGATTACATTTTTATTTCTAAAACTATATTCATACATGCATTTACTGTAAAAAAAAACAAGTATTTGCTGTTCATTTAAGATTTTTAATATTAAGATATTTAGTATTAGATAGCCTTACAATTCTATCTGTACCTACTTACATAGCTAGTTAGCAGCACAAAGTATACCTAAAAACTAAAAATGTACACGATAAAAAATCTTATGTATATTGTATATTAAGTATAAATATATATAGTTAGAAGAATTATTTAAGTTATTTTAATCCAAATCAAACGTTATAAGTATGAACTTATGAGTTATGACTTTCGACTTGCACGAACGTCTCACCCTGCATGTGTATTGTCTCTGTCAAACGTGCAACATAGCAACTATACAATCAGCAAAACCAATATTCTGTAATGCGAGTATTAGACTAATGGCTTATTACTATATCAAACTTGATAAAATTCAAGTCTAACCTCGAGTCTTTTAAAATTATAACTCAATACACATGCACAAAACAAGACGCACGATATATTTTATAAAAATTGTATTTATTCTTCATTTTATAAATAAACAAAAACTTAAAATTATAAATAATTTAAATAATTAATTATCTTCTCCATTTTATCAAGTCTTACATATAAATAAATAATGATAGTTATCGAAACGAATAAATTGCTTGGTGATTAAACCGTTTTAATTTATATTTCTATGCATACATCGTTAAACCAAATAAATTTATCTAATGACTTAACTTTTTTTATACCATTTAATTCATTAGTAATTTACTTACTGCCTACTTTCTTAAATTTTTATCAAAGAAATTAGTAATTACCTATTCATCTCACATTCCCACAGGACTCATCTTCTTGCGTTTGAACTGTTTGAAGATTCGATAATCGACATCCTAAACGGATGTCATCATAAATCATAACTATAGAAATTATTATTATTTAATCACATTTATTTTTTGTTAAATACTTATAAATTAATTATAGTGGTATACTTACTATTTAGTAACTTCGAATTTTTTTAAACAACTAAAGACTACAGACTGGAGAGATTGATTGACATTATTTAGTTACAAAATATATAATTCAAAAATGAAATTTCCTTTTCAAAATTTTAAATTCTTAAAAATATTACAAGGATTGAAGAATAGCTATATTAAGAAATTAGAATTGTTTTGTTTAAATCATAAAAAATATTGGCATAATTAAAAAATATCGTAATTGATTATATCATGTATGATAATATTTCAGAATTAAAAGCAATTAACTATTAAGTAAGGGCATGTAAACATGTAATATTTTATATAAAAAGTGAAAGATCCTCAAGTCATCCCAACCATCCAATAAAATTAACTTTATATAAACTTTGGCATAAACCAAAGACTCCCAAATGTGGTCCTTGGTGAACCGTCATTATAGGAGAGCCACGATATAATATTATCTGATCGAATAAGAAATTGGAAATTATAAAAAGCTAAAAAGACTACGGATTCTTTATGATTAGTAATAGTTTGACTTAAGAAAACGTTTGGGAAGCGTTTAAAAATATAATAATTTATACTAATTACATAATTTTTAAACGTTGTGCAAAGATTAAATTATTATACATAATAATATATTAGATATTTCTAAATTATTTAGTCTTAACTTTTAAGTTAGGTGTCAAGATTTCCGATAAAAATTTAATTAACAATTTAATGATAGTATAAAGTTTAAACTTAAAAGCTATTATACAGGTAAATAATGTAAGTACAAGTAATAAGTAACAAGTTTATTAAAAAGGTTCAATTTTAAGGGATTTTAATTTTTTTTAATACTATGAATTCAAAGATTAATTTTTAAATGTAATTTAAAAGAAGAGTATTATTAGCTTTTATTTGAATCACTGGTTTTAAATTTTAAATACTGAAGTATTTAAAGCTTATATAATAATGCATCAATATAATATATAATTATAAAAATGATTTTTTCATAGATATATTTACTTCTAAACCAAGCTTCTTTAAAATAATTATATATTATATATTTATGTTTATTATGTTTAAAATTAAAAAATTAAAAAAAGGGGGGGAAGTAGGTAACCGCTCTATTGTAGGTTTAGTATGTCGAAATCTAGTCGAATATATTTCGTATATACTACGTCATTGAGTACATTACTATAACGTAGGTATGTGTTAAATTTGAATTTAATTTTTGAGCGCGAAGACAGACCTTCAGCCTATATTAATATTACCAAATATTTAATGTTGTGTTATTTAATAGGTATTACTAATAGTTACTAATTTTTTTATTAATATAGAAAATACTTCTAATACTGCGTATTACAGCAGGCTAATTAAGTTTATACCGAAAACAGAATTTACTATTTAATTATTATAATGGTTTTTATTTATTTAGGAAATGTATTATTGTAATTAGCTTTTGAATCAATACCGCCTTATCATAAAATAGTATGAATGGGTTCGTGGTATAAGTAAGAGCTTAAAATTAAACTTAATATTTTGAAAATTACATGTATATAAAATATAATATAATACAATATGTAAGTAATAAGTATAGGTAAGTTTCAATTTTCAAGTTGCTATGAATAATATTTTTATGGGGCAGCTTCTATTACATTTTCAAGATATTTGACTAAATGGAAATTTTTTTAACTTATCCATATTAACTATAAAAAAAAACAAAAGTATCAAATGCCTATAAATAGCTTTAAAAAGCCAAAATATTTTGAAAATCTTAACATGTAAACATAATACTAAAATAAAAATTTGATGAAAATGTCAAGTATTAGTTATTCATGTTAAATTTACTCAATTACAAAAAAAAAAAAAATTAAAAAAATGATTCTGTTGAAATTCTGGCTTATATAAAAATCACCATTTCTTATTAATTGCTACTTGTTTTTTGTTTTTTCTCGAGTAATAGTAAGAAAAGTACTGGATATTTTTTAGGTCGTCTGTATTTCCCCCCCCCCTGACCACTAAAAAAATTACCAACTAGTTTCACTTTAATACCAGAAAAGATATTGAAGTTGATTGAAAATCCAGCTTTTTTACTATCAAAAGGTGATGATAGACATAACAAAAAAAAAAAACACACATCATTGTAAAATCAATAGATAGAAGCGATGAGCATTGCTCAGAATTTAAAATGAATAAAAGAAATGCTGTTGTTTTTGCAGATAATAAAACTTATTAAAAAATGTCCTGCACTTAGAAACTAAGTAAAAACCAAATTATATATAATTTATTATGATTCTATATGCATTGTCTACACTTTTCGTCTTAATATAATTTATTTGCAGATGTATAATAATTACACAAAAGATACTAAAATAATTATAACAACTTTTGGTATTATTTTGTCTTATTTTAGAGATACACAAATAATAATTAAGTTCTTTTTTTTCTTTTTTAGATTAATTGAACTAGGTATGATAATTTAAAGAACTAAATTTGTGCTTTTTTTATACTCACAAATGACCTAATTACATTCTTTAATTATTTCCATTATACAGTACAAATTGTACTAGTTTATTTCTATGATTACTATTATTAATATTCTAGAATAATACTACTCCATTAATTATATTTTTTAATCTCAATTTTTATTTATTAACGTCTACAATTCGCGGCATTATGAATTTTACTTAATATTTTACTAGACTAACTACGTCCGAGGAGAGTATTTGTTTTCTATATAGACTATATAAAATACATTATAATGTTCTCGAAAAATGCTTTATTGCCATTTTAACGATCCTCGGACAGTCAGACCGCATTATAACGATGCATTTGACATAATATGGTTATAATTTCGCACACATATAATATAATAGTGTATGTATGTAGTTCTTATGGACCAACTCGACGAATACGCAGTGTTTGTCAATTGGTGGAATTGAATTTCAAGTAAATCGACACCACCGGAGTAGGTTATAAAGGTACTATATATTATATTAATATTTCGAAATATAATCGTCACAGCTTATAATAATATATACGATATTATATGCGAATAGCGTCCAAGCAGCAAGTTGTATTCGGTGTACGCAGAAAACTAGGGGTTAAAACGAATTCACCACAATCGTGATACATAGTATTATAATAATTAATATGTATACGCTAAGGAAAAAAAATGCACATAATTGTATTATTATAATACATGGCATACATTAAAAAGAAAAAAAAATGATATTTTACACTATTATATATTATATATAGTACAATAGTATAATATATATATAGTGCCTATACACGACGTTCCAACGTTCGATTTTACTTTGTTGTTTTTTAATTATTATTATTATTATTATTTTCTTATTATTATAAAGATGATTTACATAATATCAATTATAAACGTACCCGAACGGCTGTCAACGGCTACGCGTAATTATTATTCGTTTTAATTGCGCACAATTCGTTTGCGTGAATTGTGAATATTATAATAATACTATATTATTATTACTATTATTATTATAGATCGGCGCGCAGACGTCATCGAAGAAAACCATCAAACGACACACGCTACTCGACATTCATACGGTGCGCATTTACTCTGTCAAAACGCACGCGCACGCACGGGCACGGCACGGTATATATCACACGCGTAGCAGTGAACTCGGGGCCGCCGATCGCAGGATTATCGGCCAAATGAGACGGGCCGGACGCGTAATCCGTGCCGTTTAGAGTCGAATAAGTAATATTCGACTTGTTACGACGCTTTACCGACATAATAATAAATATGTATATAGTTATTATAGGTGTGTTCTGTGTATATTACATTGAATATTATATATATACGGAACACGGCACGTATGGTGAACCGGACTTAACCGATATTAGTATATATTGTTAAAATCGTTAAGTACATCATGAACTGTGATTATTATTACTACCGGCTGGTTCACTACGGTCCACGAGGCGCGTCATTCGAAGGGGACAGTGCAGATGACGGTGTGCATTTCCTCCTTTTGCCTAACCAAAAACGAATGAAATTAAAGCGCTGACACGACGAATGTCTTAAAATCCTAACGTTCGGTCCGCAGTCAACGTTTTTTATTTTCTAATAAATCTAATGTTATTTATTTTTGCTGCGGTTCAACAATTGCTCATGCGGAGTGCCGAACGAAAATTGATAACACACCATTGTCACTATAATATACTGCAGTCGGTATATTTATGCTATGACTAACGAGTGATATATTTTATCAAAAAGAATAAAAAATAATAAGAAGAAGATAATTACCCACAAGGTTTTCGTTTATATACTATATTATATGCATTCGATTTTAGTGATTTTACCAAGAACGAACTGAAAGGTCCTAATCGTTAAATAGTGATAACGCAAAATCACAACGGTTTTTTAATTTTTCGTCAGATTTTGGCACCGAAAATATTAATAAAAAACTGAAATGACAGTCCTGGTTCACACTTCATCGGTCGTGTTCCGTATTTATATACACGGGTTACAAAATGTTGTTAACAAGTCACTTACAAGTAGAACATATTTTTCGATTCCTACACGCACGACACGGTGTAGTGAGAACCCGACTCGCTCGTTTTTTTTTCTGTTGCGTATACGAATTAGGTAGGTCGTATTTTTGACAAACGTCGTACACTATAATATGATCATCTATCGCCGGCCACGACGCAAAAATATCATTATTATTATTATATTATGTTACAATAACACATAATACGAGAGAATTTCCGACACACAAACAGTTCAATAGTAGCGAAAAACAAAACAATTCACGGTCTTAGCTCGACGGTAAGGACGTGAGGTCATTTAAATACGGTACATATATAGTGTTGTATTATAGGTATATTATGTGTTTCAATGCAAATAAAACCGAGTCAAACGAGGTTGGTTAAAATCGATAACACAATATAACACCATACAATGATTATACTATATTATGCGTCGTCGCTCGCGATGGATACAATATTTAATAACATTTTCTCGCGTATAACGCGTTAATACACGTTCATAAACAAGGACTGAGACGAGTCTTATGACGTGTGATGTGTATTACAGCCCGAGACTCGTTCGCGTATATTATTAATTGTTATTTGACTTTACCTACGGCGCACGTGTACCACGACCGTTTATATACATACCTATATGGTATAATCCAATATCATACTTATACGTATAATATAGGTAAGAGCGAGCGAGTTGGCGAAGTAGTTACCTATATATCGTATAGTAGCCGAGTGTCCGCGACGAGAAACCCGAAATAGTATAAGATACACTAAATACTAAATATATATAGGTCAGTTATACAATAGTATTTTGCTAAACACATTTTTCAATATTACCATGATAATAATATTGATTACAAATTAGTATTTTGTAGGTGCTATTTACTGCAAATGTATAATATTATTATACATTTATTGGTATTCAAATAATTAGAAATCTATGTTTTTCAACTTCGACATGCTTGAAAGTGTCTCTATGAATTATTCACGCATAAGTAGTAGTACTTGATGTCGATAATAATTAATAGGTATGGTGTTTTTTATGGTATTATATAAGTAGGTATAGACTGTTAGATTTAACTGTTTTTAAGTAATAATTATATGTTCTACATCTTTTGTTTCGAAGAATGGACTTGCAGGTGGTTTCCTATCGCATTCTATTTGTTCTAGTAATGTCTATCAAACGCCAATTATCATTGTATTATAGGTTCTTATATGTCATTTGCGATTTATCTGAATCAGATATAGTTATCAAATGGGCCCCCCTTTGCAATAACCCGTCATAAAGGTACCTAACCATATTATGCAATATTTTCAATTATTTTAAATTAAATAATACAGATATATATATATGAACGTTTTGCTAACAAATTAAAGGAAATAATATATTTTTTTTTAAAGTCTAAGTTTACAAAAATTATACAAAAAAGTTATCGTGTTACCATGTATTTAAAATAAATTGCCCATCATCTCTATATCATATAATATTATCACCGAACATTGCAGTAGTATAGGTATAACTGTAAAATAGTATAACGGGCTATTTTTACTCTGATACTTTTTTTTTCATTAAGAAATAGGCATGTCAATAAACTACTATTACTCATTGATGATACAAGAGTTATTGAAACGTTAGTTACAAAGTAGTGATCTTTCACCATTACACTACAATATAATTCAATATGCGACATTCCCAAAACTCCAATTTACAAATACTTCTCAAGCTACCTTCGCTGATATACAATAATCTATAAGTGTCCAATAATGATCTGTTTACTACAACTGAACAAGTACCTACCTACAACACCATCTTGACTTGATATTTTCCTGAATTACAAAGCCAAATCAATTTAAGCAAACTTTACTTTAAATCAAAAATAATGTCCTCTACTTATTTTAAGCAATTATCCCTCGCTAACCTCGAACCTAATATAATAACTTGGAATAACTATTGAAAAAAGACTCGGTCAAAAAGATTTTTTGTACTAAAAATAAAAGAAAACAATATTACTGATACCTTTACTTTCTTTGTCTAATCCTTGAGTCTAAATTTTGTCTCCAAAACAAAATGATTATATCTATACAGCTATTTAATGTAGCTGCCATTTGATTATATGACAGCCAAATCTATTAGGGACAAGAAAAACTACCCAACATTCGCCTACAAGAATAAGAATTTCTGGTGATAGCTTACTACTAACTACTAGATGCTCATAGTAGGTACATCTTTAACCTTTATATTTTATACACAATGATCTCTAAAATCCCTACATTCAAAGAACTAACTCGCCAATATTAGGTATAATATATTTCACAACAAATTTACCAATTACAAAATTCTTTTTATCTTTCAAATTATCTCCAATTATTCCAAAAAATCACATTAAAAAGTAGAAGACTAAAAATAAATTTATCTTTTTTAAAAAAAATTAAAATGAATGATACTAAAGGGTCCTTTTATGTCTTTATGCATATATTGTTTTTTTGTTTATACCTATACTAATTTTAAGTGTATAATAAATCACGACACGAGGTTCTTCTTTTTAAGTTTAAGGAACGTTCTAAGGATCACTAAGTATGAATTGGATATAATGTAATATGAAGGGGAGTGGTGAAAGTGACTTTTTAAGCATGTATAGTATGTTGGCATTAAACAACAGATAATGTGATGTATATAAATTCACTCATGGACTTTGCAAGTAATTAAAATCGGTGAAACCCAAAAGCGCAAATTAACCTTTTTTTCGATAACTCAAAAGCGCAAAATGGATTTGCGCTTTTGTACCTTGGTAGTGGGATAAAAGCGCAAAAATAAATTGTATTACTTGATACAATATTTTACTGACCTAACATGCAACGCTCGACGCTTTCCATATACGTACGCGTGGCCTTACCCGTCCCACGACTGCAGATTGCAGTAACAGATCGCGACGGTTATTGCATTTGTTTAATTAATTTAAAATAATACTCATAATTATATTTTTTATTTTTTACCGATTTTTATTAGTTATTATTAGTTTTTTTTTTTAATTTATAACTATTTCAAAAATAAAACTTATAGTAGGTACTCATATTTTGGAAATAAAAAAAATTTTGAATATTTCCTATATTTGGGTTAAGAATTGTACGTACGTCATCGTATATTATTATCTTGTGTACAAAAGCCGCGCGTCTTGTTCCTCCAACGCGACTCTCATTGCCACGAATCCGAATGACAAATACTGTTTCGATCGACTATATATTAGGTACAACTAATATTTTTTTAAGTCGCGAGTGTCACATCAATACGCATCAGATGAAAGTTTTCAGCTACCAATACGTTTGTACGAATAACATTTTATTATAAATGCAATTCGTACTAATGCCAATATGCATTAATCCTGCTCAGTCTCGGTGTAATCTATATATAATAATATAGGCATATAACCTCTGCTTTTGCAGTACTACAGTCGTATATTAAGATTCATGATTTCAGACAAATTATTCTGATGATAGAGCATAATATAATACGCATCTGTCCGTAATATATACATATATCAATATAATATGACATATTAAATATGTCGTACCTATATATACATTATACCAACACAATATAATATAATTCCAAGTACGTGGTATGCGACTGTATGAGGTATTGAGGTCCTGGTGGCCGGTGCTGCGGAACAACTACAGTTGTGGCGAGCGGTAACAACTAACAACGCATGTCGTTAGATTTTGCCCATGTACTCATAAGATGCGAAAAATAATAGTAAAAAAATTGCAAACAAACAATGATTACAATAACATTTAAAGGGCCCAATTCACGATAAATGTTATATATTAAAATAATATTATTGACCTCGTATTGATCGTGTTTAGGCCGTATAGGGCGTAGTATTCAATTTATTATAAAAAAATATCAAAACCATGTTGATATTTATTGATACAATAAAATTCATCGTTCAATATATACCTTTCTGTACCTATCATAAGTTTAAAAATTATTTTGGTGTTTTTCTAGAAAAAAAAACCTACTTGGAAAATCCATATTATCAAAACACGTAAGATTATACCAGAATAAAAACTATCTATATCTATCTATATCTTTTAATAAATTACAAATCTACACTATTGTTATCCAACTGAATAGTACGGACATTATTCACCTTCGTCTGCCCAGACAGCCATAAAAATTTAAAAATCCCTCTAAAACAAATTTCCGCCGGATAAGTTTAATGGCTTCCGTCGTGGTTCATGATCGTGAGGAATAGTTAAATACACAACTTCATACAATTCCATTTCTTAAAAAATGGATTAAAACCCAATTGAAAAACGTCCATAAAAAACTCAAAACATTAGAAGGAGCCTGGAACCATAAGGATTAAGGATTCGAAACAATGCAAAAAATATACATTTACGACCCAGACTGTCACAGGACGTAGGTACTCCACTCCTGGAAATCCTTCTAAATCTCACGACGACGAATAAAATATATTTGCACACAAAACCTATTGTATTTTTATACTTATTAATCCTATGCCTATTGTCACATAATATAATCAATAGTGCAGAGGCGTCGTTTCATTTTTTTTCGGGCGTGTGAGCTTTTAGGCAGGCCCATTATTTTACAATTTCACCAGGCCATTTAATAATTAATATATAGGTATATAATTATAGGTGCGTAAATATTGTACATGAGACAGATACCTATGTCATACGCATCAGTATAATATAATACCAATACGGCACGATTAATTAGGTGTTCGTGACATTTGGCGCGTATAGGCATAATGTACATAATAATATTATTCATATTTAAATTCATATAGAAATGTAGAATATCATAGATACTTTCATAATATTATTATTACCATTATATACTCTGTGATATTGTATTATTAATAATCGCTATGATTTCGTTTTGATAACGATTAGACTCATAGTTGTTAACATTGTTGTGTACCTAGGTATTATTTGTATTTTACAATAACATTGTTGCGCGTATTTGCGTACCAGCCGAGCATCGCGTACGGGAAACACCTGTGACATTATTAATTCATCGTTGCCGTCGAGTATGTTGTACAATATCATATCGTAATAATTATACCGATCAGACAAAGAAATTATTTTTTCCCTGCAGTATTCACCATACTTTAATCATATTGAGACATTAAGTATTACATATTTAATAATATAACGTTATATTTTGATAATCGTACTACAACACTCCTACCCCACCACAACCATCACTAGAATATACATATTATTATTATCGGGGAAATTGTTGGCAATCGCGGCTGCGACGATCAACTCGAGAGTCAACACATATTATACGCGATACATACTGTTATTTATAATATAATTTTAGTACGTGGGAAATTACGTGTATACCTGCGTTATGGTAATCGTTCCAACGGTCATTAATATAGTCACTATAACAGCAGAAATTTTACGAGCTACAACATATTTTTACATTATTCAAGTCCCGGCTCAACAAGACTACGCGTCTAATTAGCGAACGATTCCTACGAAGAAGTGGATACGAAAAATAATATTATATTGATAATGATATGATTATAAACTAAACGATATTCTCGATTAAACAAGAATACCTAATATGAGTAATTACTGCTGCCAACCACGACTCTATCTTGGCTCACAATCATAATAGATACCTACCTACGTACCTATATGATATTATAACATTAATAAATATAGATTATAGGTAACGATTAAAACGTACAGCATTATTAATCAGTACACACTTGATCCGATATTATAATGCGTATAATAATCTTTGGACGATCGGTAGGTAATTAATCGATTCGTTAAAATAATAAAATATACACATATTAATGTAACAATTTAACGTATTATATTATTTAATATTTATTTGTTAATTTTCTATTAAAAAAAACCGAAAACAGCAATCTTAACATTAAATATAATTTGATTAAATTAAAACCTTCAAATTTGTTGTAAAATAAGTAAAACACTATTCGGATATTCATAATAATATAATTAAATTATTAAAAACAAAAATTTAAGTTTGAAAATTAAAATTACAAGATAAATATGAGACGTAACGTATGTAACATGTATGAACTATAGTATTATATTATGGTACCTAAGTAGAATAATATCGACTAACAAAAAAGATGAAAACGTGCTATAGACTATAGAAATGTAATGCTGGAGAAAATAAAATGAAATCGAGATAAAAACAAACTAAGAAGTGTTAAATTTAGTTAAAGAAGAATTAACTTTGTTCAACAGCATAAGATCAAGACAATGATGTGCGACTGGTCATATGCCGACCACGAACTCCATATCATCATACTAGAGTCTAGAAGGTATCATAGGTACTATTATAGAAAGAAACCGTTGAAGGGAAGGCCGAGAACATATTATTAAACATTATAAAAGTCAAATAATTAAAGATTTACGAGTCGACTAGTTTCGGTTCAGACGACTTAAAGATAAGGCGAACGCAGGTGAATTTTGGAGAGATAATTTTATTGCTAATTTATCTACAAATTGAAAACTAAAACGTAAATATAATTAAAGTATATTGTATAATGCCTATATTGTAATATGTTGAACTTGGACACTAATGGCATACTACTACAAACAGAACACATAGACAAAATATTATGTCAATCGTCAAATGCATTTTTATAGTTCGTACGTATTTTCTTACTTATACAGATCTTTATTAGACGTGATATTTACCACATTGTGTACGATTAAAACAAAACACAAAAAAGAAACAAAATATGACAACTGACAAGAGCATTATGTTCTGTGTATTTTGAAAATTATTTAAGTCAATGCCATCCTATTATTTGCACGATTGATAATAATATAATATTATTATTACTTTGTGTGTTGGTATAATACTAAAATAACGTTTGGTAAACTAACAAATGATATGGAAATGATGTTGCATAAAACTCGAAAAATAAGAGAACAAGACCTTCATTTCGTTGGTGTCAAAATAATAAACAAGAATTACCTACTAAAGATAATGACGACGAACGGAAAACGATTAGGACTCTACAACTACAAGTATTGTGATTGCTCATTATTATTATCTAAAACCTTTTGAAAATAATTAAACTACACATATCAATGTAATAATTATTATGGAAATTGTTTGTATAATGACTGGTCTTTGGTGTGAACTGCAAAGCAAAGCTGGGAAAAAGTATCATTATAAATTGAAATACTAGTTTTTTTTTGTCAATGTCAAATTTTATAGTGCAAGATTAAAATCCTTGATTTGAATATTTATAAATAATATTAAAATCAAGAAAAATAGTCAAGAAGTAAACTTTCTTCTAAACATAACGTACAGTTATAACTACATCTTTGTATAAAAAAAATATCTACAAAAAATTGAAATACTTATAAAAAAAAAATCATTAAAATTTCTATATAAAAAAATCGACATAATAATACATCTATACATATTATATCTATAGATAAGTTATACGTATTATACTAGCTATAACTTATAATTAGTGAGATATAACTTGAATGTTTATTTTATCTAAAATGGAAAAATACTTATGAAGTATATTCTTATTTCCTTTCGACTATATTAATGCTATGTTTTAAAATGTATTAAACTTCATTAATAGCTTACATTTAAAAATTAATTTTTATAACTATTGTGTAGATCTTCACATAATATAAAAATTATGTTATACACTGTATATTATACATGGTACTGCACGTATATTTTTAAAATGTATTGATAATAGTGGTATGATTTTTTTTTTTAAATTTAATTTCAACCATAACATTAATAAGTAATAAAAATAAAGGACAAATTGATTTTTACGCATTCTATACTACTACAAACCAAGAAGCAATAAAAAGTTAACACAAATATGAATAAAATACTAAAATTATATAATATTATAACTTATAAGCATGGCCACCAAGATATTTCTAGTGGTAACAATGGTTTATTATAATATTTTAAAATTAAGTCTATATTGTTTTAGGTATATAGCAATGGTTGGTACGCCTACAAAGTACAAAGGGTTGTTATAAAGGAACTGATGTATCTTTTTTTTTAAATGGTAACCAAACGATAAAAGTAATCCTACATGAACATATGTTTATTGTTCTTATGATTATTATTATTATTATTATTGTTGTTTTTTTTTTGGGTAAACTGATGACCTATTTGAATAATTTCCATAATAATGCGGATGTGGTTAAGCCAACATTAGAAAAAATATAACGTTGACATTATAATATACTGCTCACATAGTCATATCTCAAATGAGTTTATTACTACAGGACTTAAACATAATATTATTCCCATTTTAAATTAACTCATAAATCCTTCCACTTATTATATAGATATGTATGGGTATGGTTTATAAGTTATAATAGGGGGCCAGAATTTAAACATCCGTTGCAGTAAACAATATTTTCTTTAAGACCGTTCAACGTTTTATTAAAAATTTAAGATTTTTAGTTATTATATTATACGAATTCATTAGATGGATTTACAAAATAATGTAACTATAATAGACTTTAAAAATTATTTCTTTTAGAATAAATCCGATAAAAACTTTTACATTTATTTAAATTGTTTTTTACAAACACAATTGTTTGGATTTGTATGCTTGTTTAAAGCTTGACATACAATTATATTTAGAGAAAGCTACAAGTATACAAATATTATATAGTTATTTATGTTAATAACAAATACCTACATGGTGAAAACAAAATTAGTTTTAATATAAAACATAATTGTAGCTCAAATAATAATTTAACAAGTAATGACTATAGTACTGTTCACTACAGTTTATCTAATATAATTATTTAATTTATATAGTATGTTAAGAAATTAAAATAAAAAAAATAACTAGATTCATTTTTAGTTTTAATTTTTTTAATGTTTTCTTTTAAAACCCAATTGCATTCCTTTGTAAAATTATTTAACAAATATAAATTTATAATCCGAAACAAAAATATAATTAAGTATCTATAAATGTTAAACTATAACTGATTCACAGCTTTGTCCATGACAAATTAAATGCTCATGAGTTTATTCCTTCTTAAACTACATTAAGTGTAAACTGCAGAGGTTTTTATTAAAGTTATTTGAATTGTTTTAATTAAATATAAAACATAGATCTAAAAACTAATATCTAATAATAATAACTATTTTATATTCTAGAACCAGTGGTGACAATGTATTAAGTAAAGAAAGTTTTTTGGTTAACTATTTTCAAATTTTAAGCTTTGAAAGGTAAAAAGAAGTACAAAATAACCAATAACACAGTGGCTCTTGATAAATCTATTGACGAAAATGTTATGAATATCATTCAAAAATTGTGAATTTTTAAGTGTCATCTATTTTAGGCTTTTCATTTTATATGTAGTAGACATATTTATTAATTATACTTGATCCTGCACGATGTTGCCACTCGTGACAAATTAAATAATGTCGGTGGATTTACCTTGTCTTAAACCCTTATTTAAATTATACATATATTTTTAAACAGTCATTTAGATTTTAGGTGGTTTTGGCTAAAGGGTATAAAATTATAAACAATTATATTAAATATTTTATATTATGTAACTATAATGATATCTTTATAGAAACAAAAAAAATATTTGTTTTTCGTGAACCAACCAATCCAGTTTGTACTGAGCTGTGTAAGCTTTTCTTTTAAAAAGCGAAATTAAAAAAAATATCTTTAAGGTGCACATCCTCAGGTATAGGATTACCTAAGTACCTACCAAATTTAAAAATCATGAATGTTAGCTGAAATGAAATGGATTACTTACACATACACAAACATTGTTTTTCATTTAATACAATAGGCTAATTAAAATAAATATTTAAAAATTGGAAATATTTTGACAGACATGATTTAACTGATTGAAGGAAAAGATACTTTTAAATAAAAGTATCTAGATACCTATAATAAGTATATGAGTATAATTATTATATGTATACATCAATGTTTAGTTCAAGATACAAAATACAATTAATAAAATACATTCAACATTTTCGACAAATTAGATATACTTAATAAATACTTTTAGAGTATAAGATTTTAAGCGGAGAGATGAATGTATCAATATTAACATATATATTTTTTAAATTTTTAGTTTTTAGATTCTTATAATTCTTATTGGAGTTAATGATGATATGATTTGATACAGTGATGTAGTGATGTGTATTTTTTTTAATTACAATATCTATTATCAACATAATCAACATAATCAATCTTGTTTTTGTGGTTTTAATTTTAAAGTGTTTAACTGTCGAGACTTGCATTTTTATCAACTATGGTTGCCATTTTCTAAACATTATTTTTTATTTTTCCTACTATATTTACGTATAAACATTTAAAATTATTGATTTTATTTTAGTTTTTTTTCGATAATGATAAATATTTTGTTTGTGAGTAAGAAAGATCACAAATTTCACACAAGAATTCTTATAACTTATTCTTATTGCAATTAATAAGTATCGAAAATACATAGTCACAATTTTTTTATAAGCATTTAAAGTATAATTTTTACGAAATTCATTAAAATCAAGAAAATATGTTAATTATTTTGTTACTAAAACTTCTTAAATTTTTCAATTTTACTTTTATTTTGAAAATAGTATACAAAGCTCTTCGTAAATTTTTCTTACACTAACCTAAAAATCTCGAAGATAAAATATTATATTTTTATATAATATATAAAATGTAGGTACATATACATTTTTTTTTATAAAAATTGCATTTCAAACTTGCGGAATTGAGCAATTAAATGATAAAAATACTGGTTTTATAGATTTTTTGATGTAATTAAAAAAATAATTTCTAAAGGAATGTTATCATATTGTTTACGACGTTTACGTATTATGATATTGTTTACTATACTGCACAATAACATTTTCAAAATAGATATTTAAGTAAAGTTCTAAAATACTTTAAAAATACTATTTATTTAACTTCATGTTATAATTATTACTTATTAGTTATTAGTCAATAAATAATTAATATATACTTGTTAATTACCATAAATCATCATAACGATATAACTTTTAAAGATATTAAAATAAGAATGATGAACATTCAATATACCTACCTAGTTGTGAAAATTACATTTTTAATATTATTTGTTTTATAAATTATTTAAGACGTGATACTTTAAATGGTATTTAGTATATAACCTATTCATTTTGTTGATCAAATTTAACTATAAAAATGTATGCCTTTTAAATAAATTATATGATATAATATGGTAGGTACCTATAATCTATATAATATGTATATTATATATATCATATAATTTATATCATGGTTATAAGTGTAGGACTATGTTTAAGACTCTACATGACCCTTATTCTGAAATAAGGAATTTGATGAAAAATGGAATGTATATAAAAACACATCTACACATCCTATTGTTGCAGACATTGAATAAAGAAACCATACGCATTGAATAATGCTGTCTGCGGGAGTGCGGGACTCTTATAGGTTCCTATAATCATCGCAACCCTATCCATATGCGATACCATTACCGACCATCAGGAGCAGGTGTATTGAGGTCACTAACTGTACAATAAAAACCCTGTTTTACGCGTACTCATAAAAATATGATTCTACTCTAAATTTTATTTAAAAATTAAATGTTTAAAAACGAGTAGTGTTCAAATATCCATTTTTTATGCATAACTCAACAACAAATTTCTTTTCTTTTATTCAAAAACATATAGGTGTTTAAGCTATGATGTCATTAATTCAGTGTAGTCATGAATGATAGATAATAAACATAGGTTTAATTATAATTTTGTTTAAACGCGACAAGAAAGCGATGTTAAGTAAAAAAAAACACACATAACATAATTATGAGTTATCTGTAAGAAACTAAAAACAGTTTCCTAGTAATCAGTTAGTAATTTTGTCTACATGTCTTTTTTTTTTCATATCAATAATCAATAATAATATTATGCAATTTACAAACAATAACATAAAAATGTTTTATTTTTTAAATATAATATTTCAAAGCTAATATTTTTTCAAACCTAACTATAATTTTTATTTTAATAAATTAATGCGAGATACTTATTCAGTCAATATACAGTTATGTATTCTACTCGATTTCTTTATTGTGTTTTTACCATCTTCAACGATGTGATCATATCATTTAATTTTTTATATTAGCATAACTAACTAGCATAATAGAGAACAACTATTGCTATCAATATAATTTTAAGAACGTAATTCAAGCAATTTACTGTAACATTTTAAGCATATATTTAGGGACATTCTATTATAATAAGAAACGTCAGTTTAACTAATAAGTAATTTAGAATTCTTTGATTTAATAATTAAGTAATTACTTTTAGATCAATGTACGTTCACTGTACACTATTATCCTACGTCTTTAGTCGATAAACTGAATTATAATTTATAATATAATATACAACAAATGAAAATAATTATTTCAAAGCGTTTAAAATTTTGAGCCATAGATATTGTTTTGTAATATTTGACACATGTGTTAAAAATAAGTGATATTTAGTGATAAGTTATCACTAATAACCATACTAAATTGCTGTTAAAAACCAAAACATTCTCTTTTATTAAATCAAAACATTTAAAATATTTATTTTCTTATAGTTATTGTTTACAAAATATGGTTTGGATTTGTTATTTAAATAATAACAAATACATTTATACAATTAAAATTAAAATAGCGACCTTATATTTTCGTTTTATATAATTTTGTTGTTATTCTAAACTCGAATATTTCACTGGAAAAAAATGTATTATTAAAAAAATTACAACAAGTAAATTTCCAATAATAGTGGTACACACTTGCATTATATATGTATTATTATATTCTTTAAGCATTTAGTATTTATTTATGTATTTTTTTTATTTTGATCGTAAATTAACATTTTGTTTAGAATATAGTTTTCAAAACCTAATTATAGAAGTGGAGGTCATCATATTTTTGAATAGGTAGGTACGGTCGTTAAGGACATTTTCTATCAAATTGTTTATTGTTTTTATTCCAATAGAATTATTAATAATATGCCTAATGATTAAAATCAGATAATCAGCCATTGTCTCGTTTCAAATTAAATAATAAATTATGTTTAAAACTCTTTTTCGTGTATTTTAAAATGAACTATTAAAGTATTGCCAGATATTTATTATTATTGTTATTGTTATTTAAAATTCAAAGTGACTAAACATCTCAAATTGTTCAATAACTCAAGTGCTGTTGTACTGCTGTACAAACGTACAACTAATATAATAATGATATTACTAAATTATATTTTTAATAATCATAGTTAATACATATAATAATAATACCTAGGCCCTATAACTACTAATAAAATACATATTCATGAATACAGACGTAGGTTTAGACGTATACTATTGGTAGATACAATTATACAAATGTACAACACGTATATAGAGAACGTATAGTTGGACCGTATAACGCATATAGTAATTATATTAACAATTATTAATTACGTTTAAACCCGATGACAGGTGTTTTTAAAAATGAAAATTATTTTACGCTTGCGTTTCAGCATTTATACTTTGTATCGTCCGTTGCAATAAAATATAATAGTATAAAAATCATAAAAAATATTATGAAAGTATAGTAGGTATAGCATGGCAATTGGCAAGCATAATAACATTATTGTTATAGTAGCAGCTACCATTATAATAACGTGTGTTTCCTCGCACAGAGTGCGCCGCATTATCGCTTCTGCGCTCCCGGTCGGAATGGTTTTTACTTTTTTTTACGCTTCGATCGGTCGCCGGTGGGCAGTAATGAATAACGATATCGTATACCGTGTACGTCATAATGTCGTTATTACAACGTAGGGATTTTGGCTGAATACAAGATTTTCCACGGAAAACAAATTTTCGATAAGTCTGTCCTGTCCTCGCGTAGGCGTTCTACATAGGTATCGGCGGAATTAATATAAAAATACTATAATGTATAGTATTGTGGGACATGGGCATACAAACCTTTATGGCGTCGTTCTGTAATAAACAACAATAAAATAATAGAGAATTATAGTAACAGTATAATACAGTGTAAAGTGGATATCTACTCTAAAAACCGTACGCCTATAAAGACGTGTGTGCACTACGCGGTTCATCGCCGTCATCGATTCGTCGAGTTCCGCCTACACTCGGTGGATATAATAATATAATATTAAGTATAAATACAACAGAAACGTAAAATATTCTAATATCATAATTACAATTAAGTCTGTAGGCGTTGTCATTATAAATTTAAAAATCGCACGGAACGCGGTGGCGGAAAGCAAATAAAAACGAAATTCCTATTTTACAATAGTAAAATAACGTAATATTACAGTGTCCAATGTACGATATTATTCTTGTTCACTAATATTATTGCGGTACCTATTATATTACATTGTTATTACCGTAATACCAGTTTCTAAGAATAATATTAGTCATTCTTTGTGTTTGTATAATAATGTTTGTACAATAGGCGCCGCCTCTGGGCTATATAACATAAGGAATACACTTATATGTCATATTGTGTACTGCGTAGACTTTATCCAATGATTTTTGACCCTTTGGAGCGGATGTAATCAATATTCTAATATTGCTAGCTCGATACAGTTCGTCGTTACTCGTCGTGTTATCTATAATTGGTTAATAACAATACGATACTACACTATAACAATGTAGTCGATAAAATATTACGATCAAATGCCCATGAACATTGTCGCATAGGTACCACATGGGTGCAACTAGACCTCTAAAACACGGGGTGCTAAAACTGTTAATTTTTCAGAAAAATCGAGTGACTTTTTAATTTCATAATCATAATATTGAATAGATATATATATATTACACATTTTAAATCGACATAATTTTCCGAGTTTTCGGGGTATTTCACTAAGACAATAATAGTTGGGTACAAAAAAAATAAGAGGTGCTAAATTTGCACTAGGGGGGCGCTTAAGACCCTTTTGCACCCCTATAGTTGAAACATTGGGTAGGTTTAGTGTCCACATAGGAAACGTGAAAAATCCAAAATCGTTGACTAACGTAACTTTCGTATTTACCGTTGGTAAAATTTAACGGGCGGACGGTGGGTACTGAGTAGTAATAATAATTTCGGATTCCGAACCGGTAACGGAAAATATCGAATAAATTCGACTTTCGAGAGTCAAGACGATCTCGAGTAAAACATAAAAATATACACTAATCCGTAGGTAATAGGTATATCATTATTATAATTTATATTATACGTACTGACGATAGTCGAACATATCGCATCTACGTATACATACGAATACATATTAATAGTCGTGCGTAAATGCGTATAATAATAGACGAATGACATGCTGAAAATTGAGATTTCCATCACCGCAATAAGCAGAGTGTGACCGTACTGACGTGGTTATTACAGTTTATTACAATTTAGTATTTACAACTGCTGCCTGCCTGCCTATATTATACACACACACACACGACGGACAATTATTACGACACGGCACATATAATAATAATATTATTGTACACAGTGTAGACAGCACCGGTAGGGGAGCAATAATAAGTAAGAATAATATACGATTTGCGCAACGATGCCATGTCGGTTCGCAATGATTGAGTGGCAGAGATTCCGCTGATTTTTATTTATTTAGGTTGATTGTTATTATCGCCTAGCCGCGATATAAATAATTCAAAATATTCTTTGGGATTTGGCACAATATATTATACGAATATAATATATTATGTATTATCATGTACGATATTTTATTATTGCGATTTGTGTGGAGCAAAATTAAATTAAATTAAAATTAAATCACGACGATTATTGTGTTATTAACACATATTAGCTTGTAACTATAGGGACAAGATTTTTATAGTTTTTTCACTTTTTTTAGTGAGGCTGTAATATGCAATATCACTCGGGTGAGGTTTGTCGAAGTATCATTCTACGACAAAATATGTATATACAATATTTTATTTTGCATAAAAATGCAGATAGACGTTAGAGAATATTTTATACATAATGACATGTTTTAGAAATATTCTTTTACTTTAACAATAAACCTAAATAACAAAGCAATTTTTAGAAAAAATAATGTAAAGGAAATGTACATTTTTTTTATGACGTTTTAAAAGTGGTATTAGTATTTACCTAGTAGTATTAGTGCGAAACGTTTTCCTCTCATGACAAACCGTGGCCATTGATCAAATATCATGTTGAAAGTTTAAGTTGAAGCTTTGTAATAGAGATGTATGTATTGTAATAAACAAAATCATTTCCTTTTAGTTAGATTTTTTACAGAACATGTGATCGAATTGTTAATTTTTAGATTCTGAGTGGAGCAATAAATGTATTGATTTTACAGCGATGACGTGAGTTTTATTTTTTTGTATCTGTCGACACCCTCTGGAGCAGTGAAAATGCAACTTTAATATCTCTTCTGGTAAGAAAGTGGATCTAGTTGCGACTGATAGGGTCACGTTTATTAGAACATACATTTTCGGCCTCAATAATTATATCACTCATGTCGTCGAGGACGTAATTTTATAACATTGCATATGAAGAAAACGAACGGACAATATTATAATGTTTTACACACATGACACATAACACATACGTTTGCTTTGGGCACTCGCGCAGTCGCGCTCACACGTCGTGGTAGTGACTATTATACGTTAAGTAATGTAACTATGTAAGATATTTAAATATTGTAAATTATGTACAAGTCTGGTATTACTTTCAACAGATTTCGAGTTTTCGACCTGTATAATATTCAATACGAAACGCATAATCAATATTATCATTACGATTTTGTAATAGTATTGATAATAATATTATATCAATATTATATTCTCAGAACCGTGCGACCATCGTAGGAGTGGCAACATTAACTGTTGAAATATGCCTTTGAATCAAACGGTTATGGTCCATGAATAATATACCAATGGGATAGGTCGGAGTAAGTCGAATAATTCATGACTATCTAAAACTATAAAATTAAATTCAATCAAAGGCGCAAGACTCTGAGGTTAGAATGATAGCTAACTGAGGTGAATTATCAATCGAACATAAGTAACTATAGAGCTACTATATAGTTGTTATCGCATGCCGTGTAGCTCACCTCAGCTTCTTTAAATCCAGTCACGGGTTGGAAATAATAATTATTATGCTAATATAGTAGTATTCTAGCCATTACTTTATTATCTACGGAACGGGAGGATTAAAATAAAAAAATCTGAGTAAAAAATATACCCTAACTACTCGTTTATATTGAGCCAGGAAACGGCAAACGCATAGTTAATGCCAGAGCCGTGATGCCGTAGGAGTCTGTGCTCCGGGCATAAATTTTAAGGGGGTGTCAAAAAAGAAAAATATTAAATAATAAATTAATGGAGGGGAAGAATATTTTTAATTTCGCACTGGACGCCAAATTATGACGACACGGCTGCTATTATTTCATAACTGGTGGTCAGGAACACGGCCTCCGAGACGGAAACAATTTAAGATATCAGCTGTTGTATAGAAACGCATATTATGTCTGACGACGAGGCCGGTCGCTAGTTATCTATTTGATGGGTCGTCCAAGTAATCTTAGTGCGAAATAACACGATGCCCAACTGCCGTGTAATAATAGTACTTACTTTAAAGTAGGTAACGGTTACACAGTTACACCATCGTAATGTCACAATGTCACATGCATATACCGTACCTACACATAGTGGGTACTATCTATCTATTATTATTATTTTATTATTGTTTTTATAATTATTATTATCATATTATATTCGTATATAATACATTATGACGTGTACGTATACGGCAAAGGTATTTTGACTTGTCTTCCGTCACCGTACATTTCCATTATTATTATATTGACGTCTAAACGTTATCAGAATACTACGTCATCGCGATCCACGGTGGAGGTTAATGAATCGTTATTATATTACGACGTAGATATCTACCAATACTATAGGTACTTATTATTTTTGTTGGACTGACAGACAAGTTATTTATGATGGGCATTTAATATAGGTGTTTTTCATTAAGGTCGTTCGTTAAGTCGATTTTGAAATTCTAAGTGATAGACATTAATTATTACCTATAAATTTGTTATCTGAATATTATAAATTATTGTGTTCAATTTTAACGATATATTTTACCATCGATTAATACAATTATTAAAAACAGCGTACAGCGATAGAACGTTTTAAAACAACACTACGAGATTCGAAACACACTGTTTTGCATGCTATACGAACCTTATTTTCAATATCTTACGTACATGGTACATATACTGAATGTTAATCGATTTAATTATACGATATGGATTTTGAAAACAAACTTGGATTCATCGTATTGTCTTGTTAGTTGTTTAGATCTTAATAAAATACCTGCTTGTGGTTTTTTAACAACTTTACTAATCAACATTTGATTTTAAAAATGTACAAATGTAGTATACGTTTTTGCATATACAACAACAACAACAACAACGAAGCTTTTTAAGATAAAAAACGGAAAAAAGTTGTTCATAGGATCTAAACCATAAATACGTTAAGACGTTTAAATCCGTTTTCAATACCACAATGCATAAAATGTTCGATTTTGATACCTGAGATTTGAAAATATATAATACAAAATCCCTAAACTTGATCTTACATGAATCAAAAAAAAGTTTAGTTAAAACTTTAAAGTCACATGACATATTGACATACTTGTCATATTATATTGTGATAGGTAGCTATTGGTTGTCCCCGAATACTATTGCAAGTGGTAACTGTCTGCTTCCCCTAAAATCCGGTGGGTTGCAATTGACCTAGATTCGACATTATTATGTAAAAAAAATGTCACCGATCGTATACTCAAATAATACTTACAAGTACTTACGACTTACCTATTGGCTATTAATAGCTATTATAGAATCGTGTATAAATGGTATATCGCTCCAAGTCGCACACGCTTGTTGTACACTTGTACATCAATATACCTAATACAAAAATATCCGTAATCAATAGTCATTATCGAAATTAAAAAATATTGTTGTTAATCGAGTAAATAGTTCAAAATAAACACATTCATGTTATGACTGCATATTTTGTCACGGCTGGTGTAGTATACCTATTGGCTATTACGTATACGTGGAACAGCAGTGTGACAGTTCTGGATTGATTGACAAATGTTTTTGGTATTTTAAAAGTGTTCGAGTTCACGTTTAAAACTATAGCTACGGCATAAATTATATATTTTGTGTGAAAATCGCAACGAAATCCTGCAGGAAAAAAAATGAATAAATTATTGTTTTACAAAAATAATAGGACGGATGGTATTTTATGATATCTTGTCTATATGGATCGATTTGTATAAAAACGACTGTTGCAGTGTTGCGGCGGGTGAGATCGTATAATATATATATACATAGAGATCAGGGGAAAAATAATAATTTAAAATTATTATATTATATAAAAAAAAAAATACAAATACAAAAAATCTATATACACTGGCGTTGTTGTTCGGAAACGACTGGACGCAAATCGTCCAAATGTCACAACAGTATGCCATCGCGATGAAACTTATACGATTCACCTTGCCTATAATATTATTATTTATTATATATATATAAGTTTATTGCTATTACACCTGATGGTAAGTCGCAAGTAGTACGTTACTGCGAGATTTCGGTATAGGTAATATTGTAAATAAATACAAATATATACAATGTAATATTAATATCGTCATTAAAGTTTATCGAACGTGTTCGAGCAATCGAGTGGCGGGGTCGCTGACTGCCTATTGACTGAGAGTTAAGATTTCAAGAGATATTTCTGTTATCACCTACAGTACATATTGTAAACTTACATAGATACGTAGGTTTTGTTTCCCCTATAGTGTATTTTATATATTATTTGACAATTATAATTATACATCTATATAAAATGAAAAAAATCAATTAAATTAATAAAATCTAAGTTAAAACAACTAGATCACTGTTGTTAACATTGAGCCAAAAGGAAAGTTTATTGATTTCAAACGTAAAATAAAGTCTTGCCGATTTATAGATTGAGATAATTACACATTGTAATCTGACGACATTTCAAATTTATCGAATAAACAAATTTACTAAAACAAAAAATCTAAACCTGATTATATTTATGTAATGATTATATAATTAAATTTAACAAATTAATCTGGTTAGGATAAGAGTATGAAATAATCAATTTCGCAATATGCACTATGGTCCATTGTTCACAGGCCGTGATGTTATAGAAATACATTTTTGTTGATAATTGTTTATTTTGTATTTTGTGAATAAATTATTATTAAGCCAAATACGTACCTAATAATATAAGTATGTAGGTACTACATAATATGATCAACTCTTAATCTAAAATCTAAATCTAACCCTAACATTAACAGAACGTGGGTATTAACATGTGTGATGATGTATAAAATGGTATATTATACATAATATAATGGCTGTTGCATCGGTAAGATATCCGAAATTTCCTATCATAATAACCACCAGATGCCGATAAAAAGATCATTTTTGAATATCCGAATTCCGGTGTTTCAAAAACAGTAGTCACTATCGCGTCTGGAGATCATAAAATCGTAAAAATATGTTCGGCCAAACTAGTTCTCGCAGATTATAGAATAGAACGCCAAGAAAATCTCCTTGTACGGTATAATCGCACAACAATATTGTCGGTTCAAACATATTATTATATATATATATATATATGTATAACTCTCAACTCGCCCACCGCTTTTAAGATCAAAAACGCCAACGTCAATTCGTTTATCGTTTATTCTTCACCACCGATGTTCGTCGGTTCAAATAAGTTAGTAATTCTAGCGCAACATTATTATTATACTCTGCTTAATATAGAATTAATATAATATAATATTATTATTAAAATACTTATTACTTGTTATACTTTGTTCGATGTTACCAGTGATCAGTGGCCTTGATTAGGTCCCACACACAGTGGTCGTAGTGGTTGTGGGTTTGAAGAGGGAGTAATTTCATTTCTTCACTTTTTAATTTTCCATTCTACTACTTATTTAATCAAAAATAACGCATTCCCCTTTAAGAATTATGCCTTTTAAGTGTACGTATTATTGTGCTAGCTTTTATCAAAACGGTATAATATTGATTTCTTGACTTGGAAAATAATACATTTAATTATACAATTGTTATTTTATTTTACAATTAGATTCTATATTTATATCCATTATCAAGTTGAAAGTATTATGTAACACAAATTGCTATTAATAATTTAACATTTAAAATAATTTACCTATATTATATTTGTTTTTATTATTTAATTATTCTTAAATATCTAATTACCCGATGGGGTAGTAGGCCCATTATAAATATTAAATTATTTGTTTATTGTATAGAACAAACCGAGATATAAGATTAACAATGATGTACTTAACTTAACTTTAATTACTAATAACAAGATTTAATCTAAAAATGATAAGTATTTACATTAAGTCAGAAGGGTGTTCGTTGCCTATTGGTAAAAACTAAGATGCATCCATACAGTGGATTGAATGGTTAAACGGACCAAGTTCGTAGTATGATATGAGGTACAGATGAAGCACGGGAGAGTAAGGTGCTCGCGAAAGACTCTAAAATGTACTTGTGAGAAGAGCGATGGTGGTTA
This sequence comes from Aphis gossypii, assembly GCF_020184175.1. Taxonomy (NCBI): domain Eukaryota; kingdom Metazoa; phylum Arthropoda; class Insecta; order Hemiptera; family Aphididae; genus Aphis; species Aphis gossypii. The sequence continues at coordinate 81,535,767 of NC_065530.1, forward strand.
TAGTGGTCGTATGCTGTGCATGGTTATAAACCCCTCAAAATCAGTAATATTAATTTTATTTTTGCACATTGATTATAATAATGAACAATATTTTTTTTATATCATTGGTATCAAGTATCCATTTTCCAATGTTTAAATAACAGTTGTTTAAGGTATGGTTTTGTTATGATTTTATACTTATGATGACCATGTATAAAAGTTTAAAAAAAGTACATTTTATAACTTAGCTGATTAGCTCCTCTTCTGTAGTAATTGTCCAATGCGTATATTATTCTACCCATTTTGTCCATAGGTCCTTCTATAAAAATTGTTTTTATTTTAATCTCATTAGTGATTACTAGGGCTGTGATTTTAAAGCACAAAAACCAACTTAAAAAAACAAAAAATAAGCTTATTTTAAAAAAAAGCATGACCAAAAATTAACATGAACTAGTTATAAAAATGAATAAAAATACATTTCTTACTCCGCTCAGAATCTAAAATTGAAATATTAATATAAATTAAAAAAATTATTAATTACCGTGTATTTCCTTAGGTTTGAAGTAGTGAAACTGACTCTATTGTTTGACAGAATATGTTTGTACATTGAAAACGAACTGTCTACATCCACTGAAGTGATCGGTACATATTCTCTACAAAAGGTTTCAAATTAAAACACTAAATCTTAAATTTTGAAATGGTCAATATCGATGTTATAGGCATACTGACCGTATAGGTACTGCAGGTTATAATATGTAGATCGATTATCTATACCTTTAATACATTTAATAAACAAGCCGATAACGAAAACAATAATAATCCAATATCCGAATTCTGGGTTTTTATGTTTTTCATATTAGTTATTTTTTTTGATTGCAATAGCATATTAAACATACAAAAAATTCACAGCTGTAATAATTTAAAAAAAGCAAAAAAGCATTTACACAAAAAAAAGCAGAAATAAATTGATTTATTTGGAATCAGAATGACGTGAAACGAATTTATGAACAAAAATTAGATTTCTATCTCATATATAAATAGAAAACATATGCTTAAAAATCCGAGCCCCAATGATTACCTTCTCTATTTTTTTTTTTATTGTTATTATCAATTATAAAAATGAATTAATTTAAATTATAATGTCAACTCATTTAATCTTAATGTGTAACTTTATGATGAAATATTTTAAAATTTAAGTAAATTAAAGTAAGCTTAAATTAAAGTATAATTAATATTTAAATTATTTTACCACACTACCAACCAATTAGAATGCATTAGGTCGAACCATAAAATATAAATTAATAATCAAATTATAAAAATCATATATATATATTAACCCATAATATTTTCAAAAAGTACTATTTCATCTACTTAACACTATATTGTTAAGGACACAAGAAAATGCATCATAAAAAAGTTCTGTACTACAAAAAAGAGTATGTCTGGTCACCATATTTTATACAACACAAGTTAGTTTATGTCTCAAGCTCAAAATACTCGTCTTGGTAGCATATCTATATAATATATACAGTATTCTATACTATCTATAAAATAATCTATAAAATGACTGCACTACTGCAGTATGCATTTTTGCATTCGCATACATGTATATTGTATATAGTACATACATAGAGAAAATATGTAATATAGGTGGGTAGTCGAGTTATAAATATTTCTTATCGTTAAATAATTGTTACCAGGACGTCATATAGAATGTGCTCGTTGATTCGGTGTGTACTCGTGACTGTATAGTGTATGTGGACTCTGGGTTCAGTATTGCATAGGTACGCTATCTACCGCCACACATTGATATACGACCGCGTATTACATCGTATTATTTAAAGAATGTAACTTTTGAAAATGGTTTTGTAGGGATCGAGTTTTTGTAGAAAAAATATTTGAAGTTAGCGGACACTTTTATAACTGCAAACGTACTTATATCTAAGGTAGCTTAGAACATTTGAATATGTAGCTGTATTAAGGATGTTCAATGTCAAAAAACTTAGATGCAAATTTAAAATACCAAGGGAACTTTAGTGAATAATTAAATTAGATATATTTTTAAAAGTAACGTATATATTTAGTATATACAACGGTATTTTTGTTACATTTTTCGAAGTATAGGTATAAACTCTAAAGTGATTATTGTTGGCAATTGATATACTACATATAGGTAAGATAGATACCTATAGTATTTATGTATAATTAAATCGATACTGTGGAAGATAAAGGAATACAAAAATAAGCAGTGTTTCTGGTTGAACGTATAGGAACTCTGAAGCTCACTTCCGTAAGTAGACTCTGGAAATCAAAAGAGTTAGACCGAAATGTTGAAAGAAATATACGTTTAGCTGAAAGTTGTCGATCCGCGAGATTAGGTAAACCCAGCATTTGATTTACTGGTGTGTAGTCATGGACCATGGGGTGGACATTTGATATTTAGAATGAAAGAAGCTTCGTGAAAAAAATATTCTCTATGTATAATTATATGTCAGTCATAAGAGAAATATGGATTCCAAATTATAGAATCATCCTCTAGTAAAGGTTTGAAGAGAGTGCAGTAAAGGGTTTTATAAGAAAGGTAGTAAGTTTAAATTGCAAGCAATTTTTAATAAAAACTACAAAGCCAAGGATTTTCAGTGCCTAGAGCAAATTTCTTAAATGAACAAAGTACGTACCTACGGACTAAAATTGAAATTATACTTCAATAGTGAAACCCTAGATTGTAGCAAACAGAACGATATAAAATGAATGGTATAAACAAAATTAGGACAATATTAAGCTGTAAAAATTAAGTGATTCGCCTTAGTGTTTAGTAAACATTGTTAATGGATACTTATGGTTTTAATAGTAAAATTGTATAAATATAATATATTAAAAAAAAAAAAAAAAAAAAATGGGAAGTTAATTTGCTATAAAACAAGTTTTAAATGTAGGTACTACGTTATTAAAGTATATGATTAATAATAAATTCATAAATTCTAAAATCGATTCTGAATGGAGACGATGTTTCAGTATATAAGGATATTTTATAAATGATAAAATATATTAGTAGTACATTACTCTTAACAATTAGGTAGGTGAAATCAATTTTTGACGAAAACATCGTACAAATAAATATACTATAATATAAAAATATAGCTAAAAAAAAGTTTAATATTTATTATTGATATTAATTTTTAAAGTTAATGTCGATGTACCGTACTACTAATATGTTTGTCGTATAATAATATTGTAATTACTAATTAGTGTAAATAGCTTAAAATTAGTTGAAATATTTTGAAAATATTATTATGAACTAGCAAAAGGTTTTAACTGTTTCAAGTTTCTACGATTAATTTTTTTTTTAATTGTAACAAAAATTATTTTAATGTTTAGAAAATTCTATAATTTAAGTATTTGGTAAAATTTTGAGTTTCTAAAGTTACCTATTCATTATTTTTTAAACAACAAAAATACAAAATCAATTTTCTTGAAAATCAATTTCGCGTAAAAATGTTCGTTATTCCCTATTCCCCCTCCATATTATTTAGAGAAGTAAGTACTAGCTTTTTTACTTTTGGCTTTATAGTATATTAGGTATAATTTGTTACCAGAAATCATTCTCAAAAGGTCATAATGGACAAAACATTGTAATATTGTATTGCATAGTATTTTATGATGTATAATTATTTATCGTTACCACGATATGACGAACGGTAATTTCAACACACACGAATAATTGCCAAATTGTTACTATTTTTTTTTTTTTTTTTATTGAGCATTTTTTCTTTTCCAAATGTTATGAAAAAGGTTAAATTATTTATAATCGTTTTAAAAATAGTTATAAAAAAGTGTGTTTGTTGAAAGGTAAAATGTTTGAAAATTTCGTTTACTTCTAAGTGTACATGATTTTAAATAATAAATGTTTGTTAGGGATACTATTTATTTTGTTATTTTCAAGAAAATTATCAAGTATAGATAAGTACAAAGTTATGTTATGTATGACGTGGAACCTTATAACTATATTTTTGTATGCGAGTAGTTAAATATTTATTAAATGGCTGTATTCTTATGTACACTATCGATATATTCTACTTTTATTATTATTATATATTTATATCACTGATCACTACGTTGCTTTTATTCGAGTAAGTTATTAAAAAACAAAAACAATTTGTATGTATATTGTATTGAATAATTTGTCTGGTATATATATATACAATTAGTGAATGTCAGATTGTGTAACTAAAATGTTTACAATTTAATCTGAATAAAAGTTGATACCTGTTTAACTTATAATGTAGGTAACTGCTAATTATTTATTATCATTTTGAAATCGAGAATACTACAGTATAAACGCTTTCTATGTCAAAGTGCATATAACTAATGATACGTACATATAATATATATATATATACTTAACATTATGTTGTATTGTTATATAATGTAAAATTGGTTCATGTTCTAACCAAACACGCATTAATATCTAACTATCAAATATTTTAAGATATGTTATAAAATAAAGTTCGCTATGAAAAAATTTTTGCGGAACTAGTCGTTTATTATTTGATAACCATACGTACATCTTTGATTATTATGATTAATGAATATTAAACTAAAAATAAAATGAATACCTACAAATTAAAAATGGTTGAATAATGCACATGCCATTTTCAACTTAGTTTAAATTAGTAAAATAATATTCGTGGGATTTATGTACATATTATACCCACTATGCAAACACACGTGTTAAGAATTTAGTACTTTGGTAATAAGTTTTCCAATTCGAAATATCTTCATAGAAGATCCCACTTTATAATTACCTAGTACTGTATCGTTGCTAACTAATATTTATTAATGGGCCTTACATAATTTAATAATAATCCAATATTCTAACAATATTACTTACTAAAGAAAAACCAAAAAAAATAGTATTTTGTATAAATAAAGAATTATTAGTATAGGGTACAAACCTATTTCATAAGAAACGTTTATACAGAATGATCACTTCACACTTATAACAACACTTAATAGTTAATATGCTTATACTATTATAGGGTAATAAATCAAAACAACTAAATGTTAAAAAAAATATTTTATCATATTAGATTAATGTCGATTATTGGTATATTAGAAATTTTATTTTGTAATAATATTCATTACATTATTTTGTTACACATCATCACATACTACAAATACCATCATGTTTCATTTATTATTTGGCATTGAAAATATCAAGTATATAAAAACAACCCGTTTCTATTGTTATTAAAATAAATACTAAAATTGCAATAATTGCAAAATGTACCAACTATATATAGGTACTTATAAGATTTAATATAAACTTCTACATAAGCAGTTCTTACTAAAAACTAAAAATATATTGTCATAATTTTTTTTGTAGACACTTGAAGTTTACATTTTGACATTGCAGGAAATTGTTTAAACAAACAATGAATATTTTCGTTATTTTGTCAGAATTCAAATAATCTATTCGTTGGGACTTGAAATTCTATTATATTATTATTAAATTCTATTTTAATATAAGCAATGGCATTTTAAAAATATTTAGATAATTTTTTGTTGTTGTTTATTTAATATATCATATTACCAATAGTTAAATACATTTTTATAATGGCGATAAAAATATAATATTTAGTAAAATATACTTAGGTAGCAATATATGCGAATAGAGGCGATCTGTTTCCATTCTCTGATTTTAATTCGTTTTTCGTATTCAACGATGATTTATTATTGAATTGAAATTCAACACATCCATTATAGTTATTTACTATTACACTCTACACTTGACTCCAGATGTGCTGCAGTGAGGATACTATTGTCTACAACTTGTCATTTTTTAATTTTTTTAATTGTCTTCAACTTTAAAATAAAATTGATTTTAATTTTAAATAATTGAATTTTTATAATAGATACTTAAGAGTAGTAATTAGAACTATATTTTTACTCTTATGGAATATTATTCATAATCAAAATAAATGCTAAAAATATTTTTATTTTGTTTTTCATAATTAGGTTTTTTCAAAACAAAACATGTATGTATGTTATAATAAAAATAAAAAAAACTATCAATGCGTTGAGTTTTAATTTTATCAATTTTTTTGTTTAAAATAAATATTATTCGGAATTTATATTTTTTTTACTTACGATATTTTTTTAATTTGCCATGAATATAATTTACGTAAGTATTTATGTATATTCATAAGTTATAGTAACTACGTATCTATAATAAAAATATACATGTATTATACGAGTATAATTAAGGATTAGCATTCTTAGAATCAATTTTTGTTTTAAGAATTACATTAATTCTTGATTTGTTAGTATATACACTCGAAAGAATGTTAATGAAATATTGTTAAACTCTTAAAATTTAGATAAGTTAGAATAGTCGTATTCACTTTGTACAACAGTATTAAAATTTAAAAATATAATAGATCCAAAATCGATGAAAAAAAATATAATCGATCCATTCCTAATAAAAATAAAATTAATCATTTTTCTTTTTAATGAATAATAAATTAACAACTTATTCCTGATTATATTTTTGTTCATGATATACATTTATAATGGTTATTATTATTTTATTTTTTATTTTTATGTTTTATTAATCTTCATTAGTAATAATTGTTGTATATTTTAAATTACGAGTATATTATGTATTATATATTTTAAATAAAAATATATATTATGTTTTACATTAATAGCTATAACACAATGAAGTAAAACGAAATTGTATGTATTATATAGTTTAAGAAATAATTAAATGAACTTCATCAACAGTAATTTAATTAACTTATACAGCCGAACTATAGGGAAGATATCAGCCAATGTTTGATGTTAAAAATTTCAGCAATGGGTATAAAAAATTTTGAACAGTCTGAGACTGGATAAAAAATTCACCATACACACACATAAACAATCACATATATAATACATTTTACCATTCTTGATATAGACTTTGAATTTAGCTGGTGGTAAATTAAAACAGACCGAATTTCCACGTAATGATATAATAATGCTGAATATTTTCAATAGTAATATAAATATATTAGTGAATAGTGGCGCTCCAACAAAGTCAATGAATTAATTTTTAGGGTGGACTGATTTAATATACATTATATATTATACATGTATTAGTACCAAAAACAAGGGATTATAAAAAGTGGTACGATTCCCACTTAACTTCTCCCCCGAGGACGCTCTTGAATATAATACGATAGAAGTATTGTTATGGCTAATTGAGCGCCGTTTCAAATTTCAGGACGCATCTGTTTACAAAGTCCGTCAAAGTGTAGAAGTTCGTCAATCGCCATATTTATACTTGTATTCTAGTATTTTACATACCTAAGTCTTAGATTTTTAAAATTAGATTTTATAAAGTACTTCCACTCGATTTATGTAATCATCTAAGCACAAACACATTTTACGCAGGTGTATCATTGTTTTGAATTCAAATGTGACAATTATTGAATTTTATAAATAATCTCATATGAAATTAGGTTAGGTACTTACAAGTTTTTAAGGATAAAAACACACGAGTTGATTTATATCCCAGCACATCATTTTCTCAGTTTTATTCAACGATGAAATTCTAGAATGATAGCTCCCTGTCGAGTCCTTATTGTAAACTCAGATTCTAAAATAAGTTATTGTAGATTGGACGAGAGGGTTATAGCTCACTCAAATTTTATTATTGGCTTCTACATTGGTAGGTATGATAAAATTAATATTTTTTTGCTTTAATTGCTTTAATGATTAATAAAATACATTTAGTATAAAATATATTACAAACCTAAATGTTATTAACGGATGACTTCTCTATCATCATGTTTAATTTAAAAAAAGTATGTACACGTCTTTTGTTTTTTAGTATACCATTGTAATAAAAAAATTTGATAATGTGTTTACGTACTACATTTAACACATATAGGTACTTATTGTGTCAATAGGGTATATAGACTGTACAATACAAATAATAAATAAAATAAAAATGCATAAAATAATATTTTACGTTTTTGATGTTTATTCCTAATTCCTAAGTTTAATTCATACTACTACCAAATGTTTCTTACAAAATGTTTTCAACATTTTTAAAACGATAGGGTATAAAACTGACATAGCTTTCTGACATCCTCAAGAATCCGCAGTGCATATACCATAAATTGGTTTTAATTCTCTCCGTTATCGTAGTATTTAATAACATAATCGAGAAAGTCTTATTATAAACATGAATGATATGTGTGCATCTGAGAAACGGTATTGCTTTCAACAGGAAGCATAACCTCGATATCTAGACACTATTATTAATATAATTTACATACATTGTTTCTATTGACAACCATGTTCAAAATAGTCTCTATGTCGTACATATATACCACAACGCGACTTAAAAGTTAACACTTTATTTCACGATTTTCCACCGTGAATAGAAGTTTGTTATTATTGTTATTTAAAAATGTATAATAATAGATGTATTATAAAAGTTGTTACTAATTACCAACCTTGGTGTGTCTGGTAATAAACTCAATTGTAATTTCCGCTTAGCGGTTGTCCTTCTTCATATTCTGAGTAAAATGATTAATTATTGCCCAAACCATCATAATACGGCATTGTTTGTTATTCGATCCATTGAATTTTCCACGGATCAATATATAAAAAAAAATATAAGTAAAGAAAATGTCGAATATTGAAATAACTTGTCAGTAGTTTAGTTTATTATCGTTGAATCGTCTATAATAAGCAATTTATTGTTTACCAAATTTAATTCAAACTAGGGTAAATGTGGATATTTAGTAGTTAATATATTTTTTCTATATATTCTAAACTTTAGATAAACGTTGCCAAAAAAAATAATTAAAAATATATTATAGCAACACAAAAGTATTTAGGTTAATTGCATTGTATTATATGTGTTCACGTCCTTGCAGAGTAATTGAGAATAAAAAAAAAATAATGTTGTATTTAAGTATTATAAATACTTATAGGGTGAACTGCAGTGGCAGAGTTAATTTGCTTACTATCTATACTAACACGACTCAAAACTCAAAAGTACCTATAAAATAAGCCGAAAAAATAAATATTTTCTGTAAAAATACGATTAATAGCATTAAACTTGCCTATATAGTATAATACTTTATTTTTTGAGGTATATGAACAGTGCCGGGCGCTAGGTTTTTCGCTGCCCTGTGCCAATAACCTATAATATGTCACCTATGCCGCCCTTATATAATTTACATATTTTTATTTATAAATAATGCCGCCCCTAAAATTCCAAAAAAAATTGCCGCCCTTTGCGGTCGTACAGGTCGCACACGCCTTTCACCGGCACTGGGTATAAATTGTAAAGTTTTAGATGATATTATTGATCAACAATAAACAGTGGTCACAAATACATTTTTTTATCTTAAATTTTATAAAAAATCTAATATTTATAAAAAATATTCAGGACTTTGAGTAAAATATTAAAATGTTCGTCATAAAATCATTTGCACTAGTCATTAGTTGTATAAATATAAGCCGTCGTTAAAACAAAAACAAGTGTTCATTGGAATTCATCAAAGCCCTGCAGTCACCAAAGTAATACTTATAGCTCAAATAACCTTTGAAGTAAAAGGCTTTTACAATAATATGCTCGACTTTTTTTTATAATAACCCAACAATATTATTTTTTTTTCGTTTTTTACAGATTTATTCTTTTTCCTATTATCATAATAATATGATATCACCTGTAAAATATTTTACGCGCCGTCTACTTCTGGCTATAGTTCCGAGTATTATGTAAACAGTGGTGATGAATAGATACAGAATGTAGATACCAATGGTAATTTCAAAAATCTTACGTGTGGGAAAAACCTATTAATGAGAAATAATAAAGCAATTCACAAATGACATTGAATGGCGGCGTTCGTCTTTTGTATAATATTTTAATATTTACACGTTTGACTTAACTGGTCGTGCCTCATACCAGCTGGTGTACACGAGACGAGTTACGACCAAATATTAATGATCATAAAGCATTTCGTCAGCACATTTTTTTAAACCAAGTTTACGGTTTCTAATAAGGTGTAACTACTATAGGTAATAGCTATAGTAGATATAGGCATATATATGTGTTAAACAGATATTACAATTTATTATGTTTCTTAAACGAAATAATATTTTGAGGCATCACGTCCTGTGCCATTTTTCCTAGCACATTTTAGTTTTAAAATATTTCAATTATCGTTATTACGGAGTATATATGCATAATAAATTACTGTGCAAACAAAAGGTATACGCATTTTTATTTTACAGTTGTTCATAAAAAGTGTTTTAGCTTAAATTAATGTAAGTTTACGCCGATTATATCATTAACTGCCGGTACAAATTCGTTAAATATTACTATAATTTGTGTGTACCATACTGTGTCTTGTGTCTACTCAACAAATATGTCATACATTCATGTCCATTAAATGTTTAATAAGTATTATATATTATGTGCAATGGCACAGGCTTAATATTAAATAGGGACTCAGTGACGCAAATGTTATGATGTAGGCGCTACACCGAAAATTCACCTTAGCACAGACCTCAATAATTATCTTATAGTTGTATAATATCAATATGGGTATACTTACAACTCGTCCATTTGCGCCACAGTGTTTCCCAATCTATGGGTCGCGACTCAAAATTGAGTCGTTAAATATTTTTGATGGGTCACTGTTCATGAAATAATAACAAGGCAAAAATATGGTTAAAGAAAAAATTCATGTATATTATTTAAAATACATTTTTGCCGTAAATTTATTAAAAAATGGTTTTATAACGTAGTTTTATTCGATACCTCTACGTATGGATATCATAATAATATGAAATATAACTTACTATTGTAGGACATAGGTATCCATTATATTTATAGTAATATTTGTATTATTTTATCACATTTGTAGCTTTATCGGTAAATACATTAATGACTTGATGGTATCGTACTATCGTTGTGTCATAGGTGCTCACTGCTCATGTATGGCCATATTATGTTGACTGTTCATAAGAATATACCGAGACTATTAGCTAAATTAATTTTATTATTACACAATGTTGGTTTGTATTTTTATTTTGAAGCAGGTATATCTAAATATTTAAATTTAAAAATTATCTTTATATTTAACTTAATATATAATATAATATAATTAATCATTCGGGTTTTGCATTATAATACAACAAAATGATAGCATATATAAAAATGATTATTACCTAATGTAACTATATTATTGCTTATTTATTTTATTTTTTATTTATATTTTTTGTGGAAGGAAGTTTACTCAATAGCTAGAGAGTAAATTTTTCGTTAAATTTTCGTTATCTACGATCATTAACTGCTCTAGAAGCCTAAAATGCAAGGGTATCAACTAGACCCTTTTGTTAGCGCTGCTGTAGTACCTAAATATAATGTTGACGTTTAACACACTAAAGACATTATATCAAACAGTTGGGTATACAAACTTTAATGTAACTATGTTAGTTTATTGGTAGAACTTAAATATGTACAACCTGATTAAATTATAAGCATGAAATCTGGTTCAAATGACAATATTTGTTAATACAATAGGAAATTTAATAAATGTTATCTATATTCTATATCTCAAAGATTATACCTACTATCATAAAATACGTTTAATTTTGTTTTAATTTAAATTTTATTTATTCTAAATAAATTCATATTTCATATACACGGCGAGTATGTGTTTAAGCGTAATAAAATCGATTAAAGCAGAATTTCTAGTTATATTTAAAATGAGGTTAAAATATATTTTCTATGACTTTTAAGAAAGAAAATCAATCACCAAGTTTCTTTTTACTCAAAAGTCGAACAATTTTCGAACGAAAATATTGATCATGTACACACAGACACACATTAGTATATTGTACATATACACGTTATAATAGCTTATATTTATAAGGTTTAAATGCATATACCTCTATATTATATGTCGGGTGGTACTACTGAGTACCTCCCTACTCTGTAATTTTCCGTTTTTAAACTATTAGTAAGTTACTTATTGTACAAACACTAATGTATGTATTGTAATAATTACGCGTTTTATTAAAAAAAAGTTATAGGTACCTACATTACATAAATATGTATTGCGATAATTATTATTACAAATCATGTAAACATTTAGAGTTATTGTTGTTATTATTATAGTACATTATATAGAAAAAAATTAAAATCTTAAAATATTTGAGATATGATTAAAACTCTGCCATAGAGTTTTAATAAAAATCAATTTATTAAAGATCAATTCTAATCGTTTGATAATTCAATGTCTGAATAAAAAAATAGACAGAATCGTGAGATTTTGTCTCAGAATGATGATGGTATTTATATTCTTATTTCTCATCTACATTTCAAAATTAAAAATTAAAAGTGTGAACTATTTATGATAGTATCGATACGAAAAATTATTTTGAGCGGAGTTTTACATCATAATTAATTATTGTTATGAATTTTTCAATAAATATCAATTATATTATTTATTTTAATTGTGTTATAGTCTTAGAGAAATTATTATTATAATCTTGATTAGGGGTGGCCAATTGGCGTTCCTCTTTAGATGATTTTATGGTCTGCTAGATTTTACACAATTTAACAAAATATGTTTTTTTTTGCATTGGGTACAAATCTAATACGGTGATATATAATATCCTAGTATATTCTTATATTATAATGAATTTTCAAAATGGACTACCAGATCGTTTGATTTTGTCACTCTAATCTAGATATTTGGAAATTTATGTAAAATAACTAAAACTATAGATTTTTAAAAGTGTACACGGAAAACAAAATAAAAATATTACCATAAAACAAATAAATTCTTATCTTTGCTTAGAATCTCAAAGTTAAATTTATTAAATTTAAAGAATAATATGATAATTATTATATCTATGAATTTCGTCTTAGATGACGTCATCATCATGAATATTTCAAAAAGCATCTTTTATTATTTTGTTCACATTAGACGTAGTGCGTACATATATGCAAAATACATAAACATTCAACATTTTATTTCAAACTGTATGGATATACTCACCAACTATGTTGACATCATAAGTTACGTCATTGGCTGACGACTGAAATCTTATTTAACGAGGGCAGGTAGAAATCATTATAACTTATTTATCGTTGTTGGTTTGTATTCAAATTATTGCTACTTTTTTAAGGATCCTTTTCAGTAAATATTATAGACCGTATATTTATATTTTGATATAACTTATAACTTGTAAGTAAATAGTAATATATAAAATAGTTTTCATAAAATAAGTGACCGAATACGTAAAATTATAAAAAAGTCCAAACAACCGGCGTTCAGCAATAGATGATAATCAACATAGGACATTCAAAATTTTATCAACGGTGGTCACAAAGGTCATTCATGTATTCCATCCCTAAAGGTTTTTGTACAGTATAAATACACGAGGAAAAAAATCATTTAGCCTTTTGCCCACTTATTGTTTCATACATGCAAAAGAGTAAATTTAATATAGCCAAACAGAATAAGTATTAGGTATACTTAATTTAAAGACTTTTAAGTATAGGAGCTACTGTAAAGGTGCCAAAGTTTGTAATTTTTTCCACTGTACTTCGTAAGCACGTATCATGTAAAAGTAATTTGTGTGTATATATTAATCAAAACGCAATTCACGATTTACGATATAATATGGCTTGGGACGTTTAGCAAGCTTTAGTTCAAATAAACTGTATGTGTAAGCTGAACACTTGTTTTGGTCGATTTAGGTTAGGTATAACACGGGAATGGCGTGGGCTGTGTTGGAAATTTGTTGGAAGGCAATAAAAAAGAAAAAACAGTCTCTGGGTACAAAATAAGCAAATATACGTCACTGACATTAATAATATATATACATCGAAATAATAGGTATATACTTAGTACAGTGAAAACCGAAAAGTCAATACATTAACTTCCATGTAGTATAATATTAGAACTTTAGAAATGTTTCATTAAAGTTTTATTTGTATTGAGAAATGTATAATATAAGATAAAATATTTGTAATATTTTGTACTTTATTTTATCATTGAAAATGATCAAAACTCAAACTATATCCTGACACATTATTATTCTTCCTTTAATAATATAGATGTATAGGTATCGATAAAGATACTTTTTATAATAGATACAGATAAATTATTGGTACGTTGTAACTTGTAATCAACATAATATGAAGCAAATTCAGAAACAATAATGGAATTAGTTAACTATATAATATACTAATATTAATGAGCTTAGTCCAATAAGAATATAATCTAAGATTGATCTACCTATTTTCTCAGCTTCGGCAAAAGCATCTTCTTTTTAATGTAACATTAATTACTTATTGAGTTTGGATCAGGTATAAGTAAATTAATGTACATTTAAACACAGTGGCTCCAAATTTTTCATATATTACTCGACTTATTCTTTATTACGAATGAATATTATGTATAAAGTTCTGTAAAGTTAAATAGCCATGAAAAGTTATGAATAATTATTTGTATTTAAAAAATTAATGATAATTTACACTATTCGTACCTATGTATCTACTAACTTGGTGAATATACAGCGCCATCTATCCAACTATAAGCGTTCACATTATTTCAAAATTTTAAAAATCATGCGACATGCAGCATCCTGTAATGATTTATTTTCAATTCTATCACAAATTTACAAAAGTACAAAATAATATTAATAATATTATATGATATAATAATTTATTAGGTATAACAATTTATTTTTTCATTATACCTATTTAACATGTAGATCTCTTTAATTTTGCATTCTTCATTGTCAATTCCCGAAACCTAAAATATTTAAAAAAATATATGTATAATGTATATTAATGCATTTTCCACAATACTAATTATTATTTTATTATGAATGATGAATAATATTAAGCTTTATTTATGAAGTATTACCAGTTGGTTTTAAAATTAAAAATAAAAGGTTTTTTTTTTTTTGAATGCTTGAAATAATAAAAAATGAATTTATTGGTAAAATAACTATAGGACCTGCGTGTGTATTGTCTCTATCTTACAAAGTATATAAAACAAAGAAGAACTAATTACTTTTAATATAAAAGTCAATTTGTTTATGGACTACGATCAAATTCAAAGTGCGAGAATATTATTTGTATTTCAATATTTTGAATGAATTATGACTTCATGAGTATGTAAACTATTGCAGTTTAAAAATTAGAATATTGTAAAATAAATAATTTTTCAAACACAGTTAATGTTCAGTTAATCGCACACCTTTAAGTTTGGTAATAGGTTAACGTACTCGTCTTACTATATTATTAAAGCTAATCATACAAAATTGGTTCTGCTGAACGGAAATTTACTGTGTTAACATGTTTATAAGACGAAGACAACATTAGTGTGACATTTTCTTAGTAGATAATACTATGATAAATAATGTTATTCAAATGTTCACATGCCAGTAATCATTTATCAGAGATGATAGTTGGATTCAGAATCCAGGATTCTACACGTTCAACATTATACTGTCTTGCTCAAGCCATCTTTTAACGAGTATTCACTTTTTAACACTCGCCATACTCTTTAAAAAGTTCCCAGAGTAGAAATATCTCACTTCCTATTCCTTTCTCACAATCAATAGGTAGGTACTATGAACAAATAAGATGTTTTGTTTATTTATATTTTATACAATATAATATTTATTTCATTTATTTATATTTAGTAAAAATTAATGAAATGTATTTCTTATTGTTATTTATTTTGAAGAATTTTCGAATTATAATGTTTTTTCTTTGGTTAATCCTTTATTATTTCATAAAATAGTTGTAATATTATAATATTATATAACACATTATTTTATAAATATAATATAATATATATTTATATACAATATACATTCTAAAATATTTTAATCTATCAATATATGTGTGGGGATTGGGGATAGATATTATAAATAAGATAATATGGTTTACTTAGTACTACTTTGTGTTATATGATTATAAAGTTTGACGTGATTAGAAAAAAAATTGATGGGAGGGGTAATTATATAAATTATTTCTTTATTGTACATGCTATAAAATAATATGATATATAAAAAATGTGATATGATGTAACACCTTTATGAAAGGCTCGAGAATTGGTAAATTCCTGTCTTGAGGCGCTAAATAGCTTAACAACGCTCTGATTTAATTATTATATTTAGAATCTAAATTATATCAAGTGATCCAAAGTCGTACTTTGGACTTAACATTTATCCAACCTTTTCAAAACTTCAAGTTTTTGGATTGATATGTATTCGAGGTGATTCAATGCTTCAGAATTCTTATAATACTTGTAATAATTTATACTCTATTGGTTCATACTATCTAGCCACATAGATTATGGCGTCGTTATTGTTTTATAGGCAATTAGTATTTTATAGTATCAGCATCATAGTGGTAAGATATTATTATTATTATTATTATTATTCACCAATATGGATAATACCATGACCTGTAGCAGGGATAGGATCAAGATGGACTACAGGACTACAGGAGTAAGAGAGCTGCAAGATCAGGAATGAGGAACGTACGTGAACGAGGATTCGCGTTGTCGTTACAACTGCGTCTCCTGTGTACACGACATTATAGGTGAAAATTGTGTGTAAGTTAAACACTTCCGATATTCGGGTTACTAGGTCGGGCGGCAGCCATCTAATACATGTCGTTCTCCGTAGTAAAAATAATATATATTATAATTTGTATTTTACGTCTTCTGGTGCTGCTCGTTTAAGCAGCGGAGTCGCGGCGTGGTAAATCGTTTCGACCTAGTTCGGCATCGACCCCAACGACGCGATACGACTGTCCGTTTTCCAGCACATCTACCAAAGAATATTTTATACAATATAATATATTTGGGAGTGTAATGTAATGTATAGGTAGTTAAAATATTAAAATATAATGTTCAAATAAAATTGCGTCGTTCGAAAAACTATAAAAACTGCCGTGATCGAAATAACTCATTATTATTATTATTATTTTTTTTTTACCGACACTTGTATTTTTTATATAATCATTATTATGTCGTGTGTGAACATAGACCAATATAATACGGTCTGTATTATAAATACATTATTATAATTTTTAAGTAAAACTGACAAAACGTTAACAGGAAAAAAATTGTTTTTCAAAAGTTGTTTCCTTCGAGGTGAACTCGATTTTTTTATGAAACACTTATCGAATTTAAACATTTAAATGGTAAAAATCGATTTACGAATTTGTTTTTATTGCAACAATTATGAATGCGTGTGAAAACATTGATTTTTTAAAGTTTGTCGGTATCTAAGCGGTGAGCACTGAGTTTAATTTATAATTTACGACAGATAACACAAGGTTATCACTAATAATTAGTAATTACCTATTGTTAGTTGTTGTTGGTACTGTGTGATAATAAATTTTATTGTAAATAGTTTGTATAGATAGGTAGGTACCTAATATATAACTATTAGTATTACATTTTATGTCTAAAATCAAAAAAATCAAGTTTATAATTTAACTAAAAACTATTACTGGCTAAATGGTAGATGCTATACTCAAAGTAATTTTCTATTTATAATTAGTGAAATTTATTCGATAAATTTTAAAACTGTTAATTTTATAACATATAAATTATATGTTAAGATAATATTAAAATAATTAAGTGTATAATATGATTGTACTTCGATAAATTTCTTTCAGCATTATCAGACAGAAATGGTGCAGTCTATTTTTCATAGTTGTATCAATTTCGGACACAAATTGAACACATTTGGAGAAGCCAAAAAATTTTTTTTTCTTTCCTCAATATTTCTGTATATATTTTTACATTTTTATTAATATCTGTAATCATAAACAAATTATGTATCTCATTAGTCATTAGTAAAAGTAATTTTTATGAGGTATGTCAATGAATGTCATTTGTATTAAAAAAAAACCTTTAAAGTTTTTACAATTGTATACTTATAAATAACCTTCATACAGACTGATCTGAAGTATAAATATATCAAATCTTGATTAAATTATAAAAAGTATTTTTAGGATATAATTCGATAAAATTGATTTCAAATTTAAACTTACTTATAAGTAATAACAACCGTAGATTATATTGTATTCAATTATATTTTATTTTATGTCGTTTATGATTTCCAAATTGTTTTGAAATCTTAGCAACTATAATAATTATAGTTAAAATATTAATGTGCAGAAAATGTTCAAAAAAAAAAAAAATCAAAAACGAATATCTCCATAAAATAATATGTTTTAATCTACTGGTTCTTTTACAGTACCTATCAAAGAAAATGTTTTTATAATTGTGTTAAAGCTGATATCTAAATTACGATGTTATGGTATTATAATAGTTTAAAGGTGGGTACATCCAAAAAAATATACCTGGTGCACATGAGGATCATGGACAAACGACATAATATATTATCTATTTTAACATTTACATAAAATGACACACATTTGACTGTGCATGTAATACCTACCCAACATACATTGAACATTATGTTGTACCATAATATCAGTAATAACAGAATGGTCACTACTACAACGGTCCAATAAGACAATAACCATATTATTATTAGTGTACTGAAAAATTTTAAACGACATTTTATTCGTTTGTTCAAAGAAATCATGGATTACGATACAAACAAAGAAAAGAAAAGTTACTCCTTCTTTAATAGCATTTAAATATAATAATGTGCTAACTTACAACTACACAAACTGTAAATTATTATTATATTATGATTAGGACAAGTAAGTATAATTCTTAAACGCCTTAAACTATAGACGACTTATTGCATTCACTAGGCATTCAATAGGTATTCACTATTCATATTCAATATTTAGTAACTTTATTATTTATTTTTCATCGCCTATTCAATTATTCTGACTATGTTGTTGAATACTATTGCTCTATAATTAAAAAAATAAAATATTAATTTTCAAATAGAAAATTAACAAATAAAAAAAATATATATTCATAGTAATTTTCATACTATTAACAAACAAAATCAATACGCAATAATTTATAATATTGGTAAGTTTCTTAAACTTTTATTCATAAAGTATACTTATACAATGAAGAATGATATAGTGTATAGTTATTTTCATACTAGTTATTAAAACACAATATTTCAAAGCTTAAAATAATATTATATTACGTTACACATAGAAAAGTTGTTAAAATTATTATTTTTTTATAATACGTGTGTACTGTGTACAATACATACCTGCCTACATATTACAATAATCGTGAAGTAACTATAATTAATCAAGTAGTTTATTTATAGATCAAATACAATTTGATCATTTAAGTGTACATCCAGTCCTTAAATACCATGTTATAAATTATAATATAATATTTCACGTGCATTATAGACTATAAGTATGTGGTAACTGACTTTGATCATGTGTTTTAATGAACAATTACACCAATATTGACACGATATAAGATAACATTAAGAATATATTTTTTATTGTTTTAATTTTAATACTTACATTTTGGGTTCGCTTTTATAACTATATGTACAAAAGCTATACAATAATACATTTAAATACTTCATATAGTTTTTATAATATTATAATAGTACTTAAATAAATGTAATGTAATAGTAAATAAATATATTGTAACATTTTAAGTATATTATAAGGTATATAGTTAAATATAACTAATTTAAAATTTAAAAAAAATAAGTATATTGTTGAAATGTAAAAATAGATATGGTTAACGAGCTAATTCTTGTTTTTAAATTATGGATTAGAAGAGCGCTCGCGTATTCAACAAAATAGTAATAGAAGGTAACATTATATAGTTTAAATCTTTTTTTGTACTCAGCATTACGATATACTATGAAATTGAAGCTAACTGCTACACATCATGAGAAAAGAACTCAATATAATGATTCATAATACTTATTCTATATTATATAATGTAAAATTTGGGAGATTAAGGTGTTTAAATACGCAATATATAATACACACGAATAACTAAATTTCAATTTATAAACGCTCAGCTATGTATAGACAATATCTAAATTTGTTGTCGATTAACACATATTACATATAACATAAGATTAGGAAGCACCCAAAATGTTTGCAAATAAAATGAAATTTTTTTTTAATATATATTTTTACAATACAATATAATAAGTAATATAAAGTGTAATATTAATAGTCTTTAGTTAATCTTAATGGTAACAAAAATAATTTACCGTGATAATATTTTAGGTACCTTAGTATTGGCGAAAAATCTATATGCTAAAAAAAATTTTAACATATAATATTATATATTAACATCAAATAGTATTTAAAGTCGATTTTATGTAAATCGAAGATATTTTATAATAAAACGCAGAAAATAGCGTATAAGTATATAACTTACATAATTTATCAAAGATGATAAAACAATAATCATAATAATAATAAAAAAAACACCTGTTCAATTTGAAGGTAATAGTATATACAAGTTAAAAATAGCATACACTAGTTAAATAGAAGTATATTATATACATAAGAATAAATATTGTGTCGGTTAATTAGTTTTTCTCAAATGTTCTGTAGAAACGAAAAATAAATATTTCCGTGATGTAACATCGATGGAATAGTTGGATAAATTTGGTATCAGATAGTTACAGGACAACAAATTTTAAAATATTATTATCTGCCACCGTTATGTCCATTTTAACGGCGGACACTATACTTTGTAGAACATTAATCACAATTGTTATCAGTGGTTGCCACTGGACTCAGGTATCTTTGGCAAAGTAGTGGTCATCATTTTACAAATGTCGTTAAAGCTGATCGTTCCTTTTTCTTCCAGATCTTTCCAGTATTGATAATTGCTCCTCATGTAGTACAACATCTCCGGCATGTCTATGAATGCTGAAAAATACAATAATAGGTATATTTTAATAAGTAACAACGATTGAAATATAAAAAATATATAATCGAATGGAATTAGTAATGGACGCTACTTACAGTCCCACGTCTCAAACATATCGTTTATGATGTAGTCCATAAAGCCGATTTGCGATTTTGGTATGGAACATGATGCTCGGTCAAACATTGGCATCACCACTGGCAAATGATTGAGTTTCTCTTCGTCAGTCTGAAAATATAAATTAACAGTATTAATCTGTCTCATTATAATCAGACAAATTTTTAACGTTTCTAAAAAGACGCATTAAAAATACGAATTTAAGATTTTGTTAGTTTTTATAAATAAGATTTTTAAAATTTTTCAAAATTCAGTTTGTATACTACTAGTTTGTATATCAAGGCGAAAAAGAGCGCATATGTTTCATAATTAATTTATGTTAATCAAAATATTATTTATTATGTTATATGTATTATATAATAATGTATCATATCTTATTATTTATATTATTCGTAAACAAGAAGTCAATACCAACGCACTTAAGAACAGTGCGAATAGGATCATAGTATTCGTGGCTTAAAATAAGTCTTAATATTTTATTTAAATTTAAATTTGTATTTAATTTTAAAGTTTTTTGACCAAGAAATTTGGTTTATCAACATTTAGAGAAAATAAAACTATACATTAATTGAACATAGGTACATCTATAATAAATATATATAAGAATGTATATTATATGATGTTAAATTACAGCTTCTTTTTGAAAAAAATCGTACAGTATACTTTTTTATACATCAATCATAGTTTTAAGGGAGGGAGAGAGGGATGCAAATTTATAAACACTTTCTAGAAAATTTATGGTTACACATTTTAAATTCATGCGTTTTTGTAATCAAAATGTTGTTGTAGGTA
Organism: Aphis gossypii; assembly: GCF_020184175.1. Taxonomy (NCBI): domain Eukaryota; kingdom Metazoa; phylum Arthropoda; class Insecta; order Hemiptera; family Aphididae; genus Aphis; species Aphis gossypii. The sequence continues at coordinate 81,557,570 of NC_065530.1, forward strand.
GGTACTACAAAGCTCGTACAAAATAGGATATATCGTGTAAACGTACTTAGGTATCTACAATAATTACTAAGACGTCATTAGATAGTATTATATTAAATACATTATTTTTACATATAACATTCTCTTTAAATAAAAGTACATTTTTAAAATACAGAAGGAGTGTTTGCTTTCTTACTTGATTAAAGTATTCTTCGGCAATCCGTTTAGCCCATTCCACGCACATTTTTAATGGTCTAGTCGGATTGGACACGTCTGCACATTTGATTAACATTCTCTTCACCAGATTTACTTCCTCGGCACTAGTAGGCATTATAGTCTCAGGACTTACTTCGCTAGGAGTCTAAAATAATTATATTGTATTAGCGTTTCATTATTGTAAAGATAAATAAATCGATTGTGAACTATGATGTTGAGAGGGTTTGTTTTACTTACTAATCCGTCAACGGGCGCTTCGTCGAGTGTTGAAGGTTTGTTACAGACGCTCACGAATTTGGCTAAATGTTCGAAATGCTTCGTCATTTCGGTGGCCAATATCATGTCGATAATGTTCTGTCTTACCACTTTGTAAGTGTCTTTTTCCAGACCTAAATGCATTTTTATTTTTCTGAGTAAACTAAATTTGGACATCAGCCAAAATACGTACCTTTAAAAATGTTTAATCGTTCATCCTTGGTAGTGAGTTTAAACGTTAAAGCGGCGTGGTGAGATTCCAAAACGCTTATGTCGTTGTACAGGATGGCCAAATCGTTTTTAGAATTACACAGGAACGCGCTAATAAAAAAATAATACATCATTACATTGCCAAATAGTTAAAGTTTAGTTTTGATGTGGTCTAACCTCGATTTTCCGGGATGATCGATGTCATGTGTGATCGCTGCAATCAGACAACAAGCTTCATCCAATTGATCTAAAAGCCTTTTTATGCGATCTTTTTCTAAAAACATGGCGGTTGCTTGGAGAACATCGGCAGCATGTGTAGAGTTGTGATAAGTATTTTTAGCGTGATAATGACCTTCAATCACAGTTAACCAAGCATGCAATGTTCGTTCGTCACAACCTAATGTTTTGTGTACTTCAAAGTGTGTCAGTAGATTCATTCCTAGATGTACCAAAGGCCTAAAAGAAAAAATAACCAAAATTTTGTTTTTTATCTAAACTGAAAATAAAGTACAAAAAATATAATTGAAGTACCTATTATTTTGGAAGAATAAATATAATAAGAAAAGTATGATCAGAAAAAACATTATTTAGATGCATACTAACTATTTGTATCATTAACGTTAAAAATATTAAAAAGTACCTATAAATTTTGTTTGTTTATTTATTTATTAATTTATTTTTATAGCGGGTAAAGTCTTTTATTGTTATATTTTACAGCAATTAAGACTTTAAAATAAAACTATTTTTTGAATATTAAACAGCAGATGATCAATGAATTAATTTTATGAAAAGTGATGGCCAAATTTGTTATTATCGTAATTAAAAATTTAACCTTTTCATAGTAAGTTCTTCGAGCTTAAACACATTGAAATCCCAATATAGAGACATGTCTAAGAGTTCTTTGATTTGGGGAGTTACACTTGTCATAAAATTCATTTTAGCAACGCCCAAACCGTAAGGCTGACTTTTAACAGTAGCTGAATCATTAGAGCTTCTTCTAGTGGATGTCACGTGTACAGGCCCTTGCTAAAATAAAACAAAACATAATATGTCTAGTATTACACGGATGTTAACACAATTATTATGTTGAAAAACAATACCGTAATAAGAGCTCCGATAAGATCTGACGTAACGGGATCATCGTATTTGATATTTTCGGTTTTTAAATGTGACGAATATAGTTCAGTAACACGCAATATATCAACAACCTATAATATTATATAATTTATATTTTTCTCAACATATCATATATTATTTGTTAATAATGCAACATCAAGTTGAGATCCATACTTTATCCAAAATTTGTACAACTTGGTCGTTCGAGTTTTCTTGAGCTGTACATATCAATGAAATTACTTTTGTGATTGGTGCTTCAAGTGGCAAGTTATGTAATTTTGCCAAACTTTGTCTTCGAGCGGATTGTGCGCCTATTATAGAAAAATCTAATAAATTAAATTTAGAAATGATAATAATTTATTTCACAAATTTAACAATCATTTTTAATATTTTGCATAGAGGCGGATATTTTATAAATGTTTATAATAATATATTGTAATTTTATTTACTTGCATAAATACAATTTAAAATAAACTCAAATATAAAGCGAATTGAAGATTTTTTTAAAAACATGCAAAATTATTATTATTATTTTTAATGTACTTAAACAATTATTAAATTATGATCACGCGGCGTTATGAGTAGGCAATTAAAAGTACACCGTTGTCAATTTTTTTTAGCACCCCATAATAAATAATTATTATACCTAATATCTTTTAAAGTTCTAATTTATTTTAATCATTCAATTATTATGATTTAAATTTTTTGACTGGCGTGTTGATAAAATATATAAATATATATAATATATATATTATATATAAATGATATACATTAATAATTTAGACATCTCTAAAATGATTATATTAGACCATTATTGTACGAAATGTAATTTACAAAAATTCAATTGACTGGAAAGATAATGAAGTTTGGTTTTTATAAATGTTGTGTTATCAGAAATAATACAACTTTTATAATGATGGACTCAGCTTACTCCATATTGACGATATATCAAAGAAATATCTAGAGATAATATAATTCTATATAACTAAATATAAAATACCTCTTATAATGTCATACTTTAGACACAGTAAAATAATTAATTGAGTAGCAATTACTGCCAGAAAATATTTATTTATTTTTTTTAATAACATTTATATTGTATAAACTATATTCTCGGTATTCTTCAACTACGTTTTTTGAAGTACCTATCTAAAAGGTCACAATTAGTATTAAAATACTTATAAATTATATTTGACTCTAAACAAGAATGCTTTAAAAAGTCATTTTTGCCTATTACACGGGTACAATGTTTGGTTATAATCAAGGGGTTTTGAGTAAAAAGGGTTCAGACGACATTTATGTGTAAATTTAATTAATGATAGTTGAACATGATAAACGTTATTTTTCAAACCATGTGCGATTTATGTGTAAGTGCTGTATTGTGTGTATAATATATTTACCTGGCTATTTTAAACAAAATTATAAAATATACACTTATAGGTATAGTATGATTATTTAGTCATATATTTACATACTTAAAATTAACAATAAATATTATTAAGTTAATCAACAAAATTAATTGTATTCATATTATTTTTAGTTCATAACAATCCAGTTTAATACCTAATAATATACATATGTTCTAATGGCAGCAGCAACTAAAGTTCTAGTTCAGAATTTACGTTAAGTCTCCGTAAAATTGTTATTAATTATCATATAACAGACGGAATTATTTCTATAAAAGTTAAAGTTTGTGTTATTAATCTATATATACCAGAGTTTCTGGTTGAGTGATTTTCGTGGATTTATGTAAGGGGAGTTTGTTTTAAAATATTAAATTAGATAACGCCATGTTAAAATGATGATTAAATAGTATTTTAGATTTTGAATTAAGTGGAAAGTTAATAGTTGTATAAAGTAATGTTGAATATTTTGTTTCAGGGTTTCTTTTTATTTGGTTAATATTTTGTTACAAAAACCCCTTAAGCTCAATAGTTAAGAATAATTTTGAGTTAGAGTTTAGTTTAGTTGCGAATTGAGTACAATTTTTAGTTCATAAGACTGATATAAAAATCATACATAGTTACTTAAAGCCTTATAAATAAATGTGATACAAGGATAGTTTAATAAAAGTAAATAATTTACATAATATTTTAACTGTTTATAATATGAAATGTCATTATTAATCGGAAGGATTTGAAAACGTTAGCATGCATGTCGTGTATTTATCATATTAAAAAAATTGTTTTTAAAATGTATAACTTATGTATGGTTTTAATTACTTACCATCGCTGTTAATAGATTTGAGGTCATATGATCCTTTACGAATGGATGGAACACTCCCTCTAGGAAAACCATGTACATCTACAATACTTTCTTGTATGTATATATAATTCGTTGTTTCTCTGAAAATCAATACACTTTAATGAGCGTTTATGAGTTATTTTAATAAAATTAAAGGATTACTAGTTCTTTCGGTTTTTGTTATGATATTTATACCTGAAATACGTGTAGTGAATATTTTATCAATACTTGATTTTGAGAAAATGTAAACAATTTGCAGTAAAGTTAATATTAAAATAAGGACTTAAATATTTTTTTATACAATACGATCAAATGTTAAATACATAAAATAAATTGTACCTACTCGTTATTTTTATGTATGATATGTATATTAATCAAAACACAATGGGAAATAATGTTTCTTTTGATTTAACTTTCATTCAGCCTTTTTTCCTTATTTAGAAAATTAAAATATTTATTCATTTCAAAACTACAAGAACGAATTTTTAATTGATTAATATAATATAATTATAATATAATTTTAGAATTTCACCGCAGGTAATTCATAACATTTCAATTTGTAAACTTACTTCCCAAACGATCGAAACGGAGAAGCTCGGCAATGAAGGTACACGTGTTCACCGCTTTTGCACTTCCACGATACTTTACCATCCCATTCGATGTTTTTCTCTAGCTTTTTGGTAATTTGGTCGATATCACACAGCTGATGGAATACAGCCAGTGGTTTGTTTATCACGTCTTCGGCACCATATCCCAAAATCACTGAGCCCGACTTATTCATGTACTGCAAGGTTAAATATCCGCATTATGACGTGATATATTAGTATGAAATGATTCCAGAAATGGTTAAATAGTTGTAATAACACCCTTTATGTAGGCACATAGTAGTGTAAATATAAGTCGTAATAGTTAACGGAGAGTTAACCTAGAAAGGTTCTATTGGGATAAGGATTTCCTGATTGGATTTTAAATTTGTTTCGTTAGCTCAGCATTAGCTATAAAAAAAGAAAAAAACGTTTTCAATTTACGATATATAATAACGTTAAACCACAAAATAGATATTGACCAATGTAGTAAAATGCAATATTTCATTTTAAATCCACATAGGATAAAAAAAAAAATGCTTAAGTTATTTTAATATATTAAATACCAATTAAAGATTTTACATTATTACTATGCATGAAAAAATAATAGTAAATTGAATATTATTATTCAAATAATAAACTATTTACATCTTGTTAAACGGTACATTTTGAAATTAAAATAATGAGACACTGTATTTTGGAATAAAACAAATAAATTACATAACTAGTGCTTACGAAGTATCATAATAATTAGGAACAATTATTTAAATTTTTGTACAATAAATAATAAGTGCTATAATTTATTAGTCATTTAATAATCAATATTATATATATATTTTTAATATTAATTTTAATTGTTAACTGAATTTGCTTTACAATTACAAATTAGAAGCTGCTATTTCAGTATTTGTTTTTTGTTAATAATTATTATAAATATGAAATTCTTTACATACTATGTATTTATAAAGATTGAACAGTATAATATTAATCATATTCTTGATTAAAAATATTATTATTGTTAGAATTGATCAGAATATGATGCGGATTTAGTATTAATCAATTTTGAGTAATTTGTTTTATATTATAGTAATAATTTTATAGGTCAGGTGTAAAAGAAAGTATAATACACGTTTTATTATTATTTCTTTTTTATCGATATTATTAGTAAAAAAAGATAAATCTATGGGTGTATTTTTTCACGTTATTAAAATTAGTTTATCCATCAAGATGACAACGGTATTTTTTTTTTATTAAAACTTGTGGAATACAAAAATTAAATAGTTTTTTAAATTATTTTGTTATTTAATTATATTATAGAATATTATATAATTACATTTCAGAATTCACTACAATGTGGGTATACTGACTATACCTTCTTCAGTTTGTGTTTATTATAATAATAAAACAGTTTACTTACTGTACAAAATATGACAAGGTATCGAAAACTGACATGAAGTAAAATAATGTAAAATCATGTTTTAAATTTGAAAAAAAATTGATACGTAGGTACATTATGTATTATATATAATGTAACATTACCCTAGGGAAAAATGGAACAGAAAAAATATTATATTTTTAGATATTCATTACGACAGCACAATACAGGGAATAATAATATCAAAAAAATGTAATAAATGTTTTCTAAAATTATAGGTTTTAAATAAAATACAATAATTCTAATAATTGTTTCATTATTTTATTTTTATTTTTAATTAACTTTTTCAATTTTTACTTAAATATGGTTTCTAAGAGCTTAATTTGTTTTTAATTGTAATTATATATAATTTATATATTTTGGAATACAAATTGATTTATTTATTTAACCATCTAAGTGAACACAGTAAGTGTCTATTGTCTATAATTAATACATTATTTGAATTAATTTGATGGAAAGTTTACGAATATTTTACATAGAAGACATAATCTTATGAAAAATATAAAAAATAGTTAAGTTTGAAGTTCTATTATAATTTATAATATAGTATTTGAAATGTATATTTTTCTATATAAACCAGATAGATAGACTAAATTATAGTTAGAAACTTTTTAATATTGTGAATAATATGTTTCGGAAAGTAAAATAGTTATCTGAAATTGAAATAAAATCACTAATCAGATTGATAATGTAAAAGAACAGATTTTTAAAATATTTAGGTACACAATTTACCATGCCTCGCTGAACTTACCAAAAGTCAAAACTTCAAACAAGAGTACATGCAACATTATTATTTATTACATTTTTTGACACTAGTCCAGTACAAATTGGTGGAAATTGGATTTTTCGTGAGAACAAAAGTGTTCGTACTACTTCAATATCGAAAGAAATACAAACAAAATCGTTGAACCTTCTCAAAAACGTTAAAGTAAATACTGTCGACAGTTTGGTAAATTCTTTTATTATTTTATCAAATAAAATTGGTTTAAATTCAAACTTTTGTTTTACTTAGGTAGTGAAATATCTTGTTACAATATTATTTTCCAGTAAATTTGTTTTATTTTAATTTGAAGAGTATAATATTGGTTTATTCTGAAATTGATTATTAAAATCATTTGAATTACATTAGGTAAGAACTTATATATTATATTTTTCCAGCTCTTATTAAAAAGTGTTGTTAAAAGTTTATGTATTCATGTGTAATGGATATTATACAGTGTCTTTGTGACTATATTTTTGCGTTTACAAACTTTGAATAAATACTATTCTTCAAATAAAATTGGGTTGACTGGGAAAAGTTTTATGGTGTTCTACATAGCAATTAGCAGTGGTCTTCAATCTTTTTGGACTTGCAACCCACTTTTTAGGACTACATTTTTCGCGACTCACGTAAGCTTTGTAAAAAATCTAAAATTGTTAAAATTTAATTTTTATTTTAAAAAGAAGTCTTATCGCGACTCAATTTTAAAGCTTATTCACCGATTGAAGACGATTGCTATATAGCATAGTGTTATGAATAAAACATAATACTATAAATTTAGGCAATAAACATTGAAACTTAAATTTCCCTAACGCCGAATTTAAAATGTATAACAATAATATACACAGTATCCCCTTGAAATGTTATAATAATGTATATTTTACTAAGCATAATAAGCATATGTCAAAATTAATTGATTCAACATTTCATAATTTTATACTTTGACTTATAAGGATAATATTTTATAGTTAAATTACATATTTGAATAAATTTATTAAATATTAATTAAACAATAAAAATAATGTATTATGTATACTGCGTATAGTAATAGTATTCTAGCGTTGGTTGGTTAGTTCTTTTTTGTTTGTATCATTTTATTATTATTTGAATAATATAAAAAAAACATTTATTCTGTGCCTAAACAATTATTTTGAGCATTAATTGGAATTAACTTGATTTTATAAAATAGATTTGAACACTTATAACTATTTCAACAGTTAGGAAATGTTAAATAGCAAAGTGTTTTTGTAATGTGGTTATTGGAGTTTGGATGAGGTAATTTAATTTTGTGGATTTACCTAAAACCTCTCGCTCCCAAATCGTTTTTTATTCATCTACATTTCTCGGTTTACCTAGAACAACACTGATCCAAATGCAAGCAAATAAGTTATGCACCCAAGGGATGTTATGCATGTCAGAATATTTACCGAACCGATGAAGTTATTGATCACTTGAAAAGCTCAAGAGAGAGAATAAAAGGTTTTGAAGTTTTAAAAATTAATCTTTCAATTCGATGAATGTTTACTTGAATGTTGTGTTTGAGGTCAGTAATGATAACGAGGTCTTTGGTCTTGTCCAGTGCAGCTAAAACTGCGTCTTGTTGTGCTAACATTGAACGCATCGCAACATCTTCTTTTTCCAGCTGTTGCAACTCTTTGATCCATACGTTTTTGTTGCATGTTTCTACAATTATCTGTAATAATGTATTTTTTCAATAAATTAAATTAAATAATATGTTATACTTAAATAAGTATACTATAAAGTATTAAATAAATAAGGTGAAACATCGATTTATGAATACTTTAAATACAAAATATATTCAATAGGCAACAGGTAACCATTTTTTAAATTATAAAACGTCTAGACATAATAATTATAGTACTATTAGGTATTAAATTAGGAATAGGTAAAACAGAATGTTTGATATAGATAACAATATTGAGAGTTTAACTGTATTATTATAATTTATATAATTTAAATAACTACAATAATAGTTTTTATACAAAGGAAGGATAGTTTCTTCTTTAGATATAAAATGAAATGTTTATATAGTAAGAAAATAAATAGTTGATAAAACTAAAATATTAACTTGATGATAATAACATAACATTTACTGGGTAGGCATTACAATATTTGGAAACTTCCTTTAAATTTATGGCTTAACCATTGAGCTAACTTTTCTTGCGGTTGATATTTGTGTTGTCTTATAGTATCAGATAATGAAAAGAAACAAAATTAAATGAAGGTGTCTGATTGTTACGAGTTATCTTTGCTTCTTTGAAAGGTTAAAAATGACCATAATAATATTTTCTTCTCGGGTCAGCAGTAAGAATATCTAAAATATCTGAAGTCATATTATTTATTTTACATTTTATTTATATTCATAAGAAAATTGATAAAACTTAGGAAGCAGATTGTAAAATAAATCACAAAATAAGTAAAATCTGTTTTATTTAAACATTTATAAAATACAATAAGAAGTGGTTTTGGTGTATAATAATATACAATAATATTAAAATATTGTTTATTTTTATTTATGAAGTCTTAAAATGATTTGTGGTATCTGTATGCAATAGTATTAATTTAATAAATAAATTTACCAATCATACCAATAAAGAAAATATGATTCACCAAAAATGTCCATTCTTTATTCATTATTTTTAACAAACATCCTTTTTCAGTATTTATTTTTCCCAATCAATAAATTAACCATCGAAAATTACTGGGTAATCGACAAGTGCTTTTAAAATATATTGAAAAAAAATGCAAAGCCTTTTAAAAGTTAATCAATTAATTTAATTTAGCATGTAAAATAATAAAGTAATTACAGATAAAATTAATATTCCATTGATCAAAGAGATAATAAAAATATATCTTCAGAGCTACTAGTATCATACCTATGATACCTTTAATAAAACATTGTTATTTCTTATTAGAATCAAATAAATTGTTGCTTCATAATTAATTTAAATCGTTTGAAATAACATTTTATTATTATGCAAAAAAAATATAAATACATGTTATAAGTATCTATAACTATCTAGAATAATTAATGACATTTCACTAAAATGAACATCAAACAACAATGTATTTATCGAAACATTTTCGAGCTTTTAAATTAAATTAAAATAAATTTAGGTAGATAGTAGTGAACACTAATCTTTAAATTAAGTTAATTCTATTTATGAATAAAATATGAAATTATGAATGGGATTTATTTGAAAATACTCATCAGTATGTAGGTATGTTAAAATTGCAAAACATAAGTTTTTTGCTAGCAAATTGTATTTAAAATGTTTTTCAAATTTATCATATAAAGCCGTACTATGAAAATAATTAGCACAATCTTTGAATATATTATGTAAATAGAAATTAATACTAATCAGAATATTTAAATGTTTTGTAAATGATTCAATCAATATATTAATCAAACAATTATGTTCTATGTTATATAATATATGTGTGTGTGTGTATTTTACATACACAAAAAAAAACTATTCAAATGAAATGAAAAGCTAATGAAGCATTGATGGACATTATTGATATAACATAAAATATGAAAATTAAAATTAAAAGTTATTTATTTTTATGAGATAAATTACTTAAACGCTGTAATTATGATTAAAGCACGGAAACGATATAAAAGTAAAATCATATAAATATTTAAAAACAAAAGTATATTTTTTTGTACTTACATTTTTAAATATTAAGTTTATTTTAAATCTTGCAATCATCATTAAATAATATTATATATATTATATCTCTATTAAAATTAAATGTTAAATATACTCGTATTACTATACCCAAAAAAACCTAATGTTTTTGAAAGAAAAAATAAGTATTTTTACAGGATACAAAATCTAAAATAGGATTAATAATTAATAATAAAGCAATAGTGTGAAGTGTGAACGCATATTAATAATGTATAATAATGAATTATAAATAATAATTAATATACCTAAGTATCAAAGATAATGTTTGAAGAAAAGAAAAATAATACATTTTACTTCATATATTATGTAATATGTAATATAATATGTAAAGCATCGTATAACACATGGGTAAAATTACTTATAATTAAACTGAAGATAATTATGTAGAATTTTATTTAAAAATGAACATTCTAAGTAAGATTTTTTTATTAATCGTGTGCAATGCAATTAAGTAGTAGATTGAATAAATAAAAAAAAATATTACCTTATTAAATCCACTGGTTAAAATGGACGTAACGTCTTTTTCGTTTTTCAACACAAGGCTGAAAAAAACATATACGTTATACTTTATCAACCAATGAGGTTACGCATCATTGCCCGTCGAATTACTGTATAAGTGTAAAGAAATTGATTACCTTTTCCTTACTAAAGCGACAAGTACAACGTGAGCATTCTTTCTAATCGAACGTAACGACCTAGGAACAAAAAATAAAACATACAATCAATACTAATATACTATTTTTATATCGTTTACTTATTTAAAATAATACGATCAATTTTCAATTTTTAATTTAAATATTTATTATTTATACATTTATATTATTTTATAAGCTTTAGTAAAAAGTAATGTTATTGAAATCTAACAGAAGCTTTTTAACTGATAAGTATATTTGTTTCTTTTTTTTAAGATGGATGTATAATTTAAAATGCAGAAACTTTTTTTTAACTCTATAAGAAATTCATCATTTATCTATATAATATCAATGTTTTACATTTTTTGTGGTTTAAGATTTATAAATATTTTCGGTACAACATTTCAAGTCTATATACGTATGAAATGTAGACACTTTCAACGATTTTGTTGGTTTATATTGTATTGTTTTGAAAGTGTTATTATTATACTTCGACTCACAAACCGATACATTTGGCTTAAAAATAGAAAAGCAAAGGTAAGTTCTCAAAAAACCTTTAAAAAATCTTAAAATCTTAAAATCTTTAAGACACGTTGGGATTCATATTACATTATGAATAAATATATTCTAATATACTCATATATATACTTATTTGGACATTAATTAAAAAAGTTATACAGAAAAATGTATAAAGAATTTAACAAAATAAATAACGTATGTGAACATAATATCATGAATTTATAAATAATATTACGATTATTATTTATGTGTAAATTGTTTGAATTGCAAATAAATAAAATAGTTTACTATTATTTATTAACACACATGTATTGTATTATTTAAATAATAAAAAAAACCAATCGAAGCTTTTAAGTATGCATTTATCTTAAGTGAGATTGAAGTAATAATAATTATACTATAAATATTATAATTGCATAGAAGTCATTCTTGTTTGTATACTTATTATTACTATTCTAATTAATAAATGCGTAAAAGAGAATTATAGAGGGGGTTGCTGATATTTTTCACAAACGCTTAGGGTACAATGGAGCGAAAATGCGATTAAAATAATTTACTCTAAGACGAATGAACCGAAAAACGTGTAGTAACATAATGTTAGTATTTGGATCATTAGGCACACTAGTAAAAAGTGAATCAAATGTCTGCTCGAGGATGATGGGCTACTGCAAGTGTTCTTTATCTACCGTGACAAGCGTACATTTAAAGTCACCGCACCGCCTCTTTCGATTTTATGCCATGATAACATCCATCGAGATTCCATTTGAGGGACTCGGTAAATTGCGTCCTCAAAAAAAAAAGGCCATAGTCATAAACTATGTAAATTGCGGCCCGTGTACTTTTAAAACACGTGTCCTGGGTATATTTAAAATGTACGTAAATTGAGGCCTAGGGTATTCCGATTTTCAGTCTGCTGTACAATTTAAAGATAAATGATAGTATTATCTCTAATATTGATCGATTTAGATAATGTGCTCACTTACATAATATTACTAGCAGCCAGTGTGCATTTGATCGAAGCTCTTATTCACAAAAAGCAAAAAAATTACTCGGTTAGACTATGTGCGAGAATTGTCTTTTACCAGTATCTTAATACGAATTTTTAATAATATATTTTTTAATAATAAACAAAAAACAGCAAAACAAATATTTTTAACCATACCAATATTGATACAATTATATTACCAATCCCAAGTGTGAAAAATAAAAAGGAAAATATTGATTTTGTGAAAAAAGCCTTAGACGTAATTTACGTATATATAAAATACATACGGGCCGCAATTTACATAAAAAATTTGAAATGGGACGCAATTTACGGCGACCCCCATTTTAGGTTGTTTTAAATGTAATGTAAATGGATAAAAATGTGTTACAGTGAAATTTTGTCTTTTAATGTAACTTATTATATGTAGTACATTAGTAGTATTATAAAAATGTTTTTTTAATGAACATATTTTAAAAACCACTTAAGTTTTAAATACATATAATGTTAAATATTTCCTATAGGATAAAACATATAACTTAATTAATAATACGTTAAAATTATATTATATATTTTTATATACACCTAAAATATCTAAAATAATGTTTAAAAATTAGATTGCCGTCAATCATAATAGATTTAATTCTTATGAAAAAATAGGAGATAAATATTTTCTAATGCAATATTTTTTTTCAAATAATATTCATTATGTATTATCATCTACATAATCTAAACACAATGTTAGTATTGTTAACTTAATTACTCACACGAGGCTTAAGATTAACAGTTAGATCAATGCAAACAGAGAATTAAGAAGGTCTCAAGATTTAAGGGATCCGAAGCCCTAGGCTGTTCTTTTAGAATAAATACCACAGGGATGCTATATATAGAATACTTCTTTTACTCATCCTTCGATTGACTATACAATTTACGAACTAACCTTAAAGTAAACAAATACACTAAATATAAGCTTATATTATAGCCCTAGGGTATAGTTGATAGTGAGAGAAGTTTTAGTGAATTCGAAGTGGCTGTAAAACGTGTCAATACCTACTATTTAACATCTTAAAACAATATTAGTTTACTTCTTTTTTATGTTTGTATTTTGAGTAAACAAGTTTTTAATACATGAACATCAAGATATTAAGGGTTTTTATTAACGTACACTTTTTACGTATTTAACATTTTCGAATCAATTAAATTAAGTAGTATAAAAAACATCTTAGGATTACTATAATATTAAATTGATTTTTTGTTTTAATAATTTAACATTAAATGTGTTTTCTTAAAGCTCAATAAAGTATATTTATATATAGACATTGGGTTAATTTTTACTTTTATTAAACACTATTTTACATAAAACACTCTTTCAATTTTTATCCATTAACTTTCGTTTAAAATATTACTAAAATGTTTTTCTTAAAGATTGCATCAAGTATTTTTCATCTGGAAGATAATAATGTGATTATGAAGTATATTTTTCTTATTTAAGATGATTTTTGCTACGCCAGTTAACATAAAAATAAAATAATAGAATTTGAGTGGTAATATAGGGGATGAGGAGATGGGCATTCAGGAGAAGTTAGAAGTAGAACATGACCAAGTCTAAAAACGAGTAAAATGGGTTTGTCTTTTTAAGAAAGAAACAGATAATCAAAAATTATGTGGCATATGTCTATTTGATTGTTATTAAAGATACAAAAGGGAGATGAATTTTAAGAATTATAGGGAGAGAGAGAGAGAGAGAGAGAGTTGAAAGAAAATTAAAAGAAAAGAAACAATAATACATTTATGAGAAGGTTATATTATACAGTTATAAGCATATAAAAGGTAATTAAGAATCTAAGGAAAAATAGCTAGTTACCAAGTGTTGTAGTTTTAGGTTAGTTTGTATGTTAGGTTACGCATAAAAATCTAATTAAGATGTTTATTACATTATCTATTTATGCAAACATTTAATTTAATTTTCAAACGTTAAACAAAAGCTTTTATGAAAATTTATTTTTAAATAAAATAATATAAAAGTTCTTGATAATATATTTTTCTAAAGAATTATAAATACTTCATAATTATTTTTACTTGAAAATTAAAAGCAATCAAGATATACTTTTAACATAAATAAAAACAAGATAAATAGTAAATTCACTTTAATTATTCTTGAATTTAAAATTGTTTAGATAAATATAAAAGTAATTTATTTATTTACCTATTTTTGGTAAATATTTAAAAAATTATTTTTGTCAACACAATAATATTTTAAATCGTTTGCCTTTTATTTATTTTTTAGTTCTTAAAGACTTTTTTTGGACGATATAGGTATTTGAGTAAATTATTAAATATTTATGAGTATATTTTTATAATGTTGTATAGTATTTTATTTTTTTACTATGAAAACTATTCTATAAACAAAGATGTATATTATATATTGTTGATTAAATGTAGAGCTATGTCATTCATTAAATTAATGTATTGATTTTTCAATGATGCGTTTTTTTGTATGCATCTGTTTAAAATTTATAATAAAAAAATGCTCGACTTTTAACAAAATTATATCTAGTTGATATTTTTAAACAGTAAAACTCGAAAATTCCTAGTATTTTTCAAAATATTTCTCTAAAACAAAATCAGTAATTAAGGAAAAATAGAAATTTTTGCCCAAAATAAGTTTTTGACGAAATTAATTTTAATGTAATTTAAAAATAAATAACTGTTGATAATTCAGATTTTCACCAAATATAAATATTAATATTTTATTTACATAATATTTTTATCAAAATATTTGGACTTTTTTTGAGCTATTTATAGCATACACATTTTTCTTTAAGTTTTATTTCTTTACCCTTAACACTGGGTAATTTCTTAAACAAGTAATCGCGTGTTATTTTTTTCTTACTCTGCACAAATGTTTATTTTGCCATTTTGTACATATTAAATATTTCTTTTAAAAAATGATAATAAAAAATTTTTTTCTATAAATATTTAAATAAAATATATTCACTCAGTTAAAAAACCTAAAAATCTAACTAACTCTTTTCCTAAGTGGTTATTAGTTATACAAAAAAAAATTGAGTGTATCAAACTAATAATATCACAATATTTTTTATGAGCTTTTGAAGTAACGTTTTGATATTTATTCCTAAGTTTTGAAAATTTAGTACAAGGTTCTTCATAAACTAGTATAATTAGAATTAAAAAAAAATCTAGCGTAACTCTATAAATATTCTATCATTCTATCAAAAAAAGATTTTATTATTTCATTGTAGTTCATAAAAGAATAATCGTAGAGACTTAAATTTTTCATTTAATATTGATGTTATATTTTTTTATACAGTGATTTAAGTGTTATTTTGTTGCAATTCAAAAATATTTTTTGCGAGGATTAAAAAAAAAAATTACTCTTAAAAATAAACCTCTTAAAATAAACCTACGTAGTAGGTAAACAAGTTGACAGACTTTTCATTCAGAATCGCTCTTTTATGCAAAAATTTATCATTTAACTCAAATTTAATACATACATTAGGTACAGTATTTTACTGAATTACGAGGTACACTCGACACCTAATTTATAATATATATATATTTTAAGTAAATATTAATACAGCACATAGTAATGCGTAACTTTGTATAATTAACTGTTTATATCATAAATGTATTATATTTTCACTAGGATTAAGAAATAAGTCTTTAACATCGAGAACAGAGTTGAGATCTAGCTTTGAGGCTCATTTTCATTAAGTTCACTTCAGTGATTTTTCAATTTACACTACATCTTTTACTAAATGAAACTAACATCCTCACAAATTAAATTATAAGATAGAACAATATCATAATATCAGAGTTTAAATAACAATTAATATCTTACCTAATTTATTTATGGAACCTCTTTATTATAAACATTATTTTTTTTTGAGTGAAGAAAGCCATGATTTTTATTCAATACATACATTTTTCGTAACATATATAGTTTTAAATTGTAACTAATTTTATTAATTCTGCAAACATAAAAAAAAATCATGGTTCTCATTGTTGGTTTTTAAATTTTGAGTAGAGCTTTTACGTACTTTGATGTTTCTTGTTCAATATATATTTTTTTTAGTTTCATTTAATATCTTTTTTTTTATTAGAAACTTGAACAAAGACGTAATGTGTTTTTGTTTTTAAGAAAACTACAAAAAACAGAATAAAAATGAAAAATATACACCTGTTAAAAAATAATAAATAAAGGAATTTGAGTCTTGAATAAAGAAATTATATTAACAGTCCACAGGATATGCATTATGATTTTGTATGTACTTAATACTTATATTTAAAATTAAAATTTTATTAATTTTAATTAATTATGTTTTTAAGAGCAGTACATTTTATGATTTTGTAAATTTTTAATGAATCTTATACTTGTATTGAAAATAAATTTTTCTTTTAATTTTGTAAGTTACCTTCAATACTATATTTTATTTTAATTTAATGATAACTAATCATCATCGTTTACAAGTAAACATTTTAGTATACTTTTATTATAGTATTCTAACTATCAAAAATTTTAAAATAATACCTAATACAAATTACTATAATGTATCTACGAATAAAATAAACTCAATAATGTTATAAATTACTGAAAATATCCAATTATTTTTCATATTACAAACTATTGAATAAAAACAATTTTTTTTTTATTAGTATTATTTTTGTATAAAATATACAATTTATGCAATTTAGCGCGATAAGTAATATATAATATATATATATATATATATATATATATATATAGATAGATAATAGATTAAGGATACAAATAATATTGTAGTTACTTGATTAATGAGCCATCCATTGATGACACTTAGTATGGGAACATAAACATTTAAATAACAATTCCAATTAAATGAAAAAAAAATAATAAACACTTTTACTAAACTACTGTATGCTATGGACTTGTATTATACATTACTCCTAAATGAATTACAAATTTGTCTGTAGAATACATTTGCAATGCATAATTGTAATAGTTTATAAAACTAATTCTAAATTGTTGTATTAAAGTAAAAGACATATGACTAAAATAAATTGTTCTCAAAACATATAACTTTACTAGTTTAGTTATGAAAATCCTCAATATGTTGAATTTGATAAATAAATTAGTTGTCAGTAATCGAGTATTATTATGAATGATACATAATAGTATTATATTATATAGCAATACAAAATTGTTAATAAAATAAGGAAAAGGCAATTTATGAATTTGTATTATTTTATTTTTCTTAAATCAACTTGTTATATATTTATCATGTTTTGTTTGTTATGGATAGTGCAAATATATTATATCTATATTATAATAATTTTTAATGAAACAAATTAGATTCATGAATATTTAGAATTTAAAAAGGTTTATTATAAAATATACTATATACTATATACTGGCTGATATTATATATTTAAATCGTGGTTTTAAAATGTCAAGTCAAATTCTTTATGGTGTTTGATAAAAATAAATTAATATTTGAACAAATTACTAAAACTACCATAACAACTCTTAAATCATAAATTAATAACTCAAAACAGTTCAACAATTAAAATATTAAAATAAATAAATATTAAGTACATTGTATATCTATTGAATTTGCAATAAATTATTTTTTATTTTTAATAAGTAATAATTTAAATTAATTGTTATAAAATAAAAAAATTAATATTAATATTATGTAACAAAGAAATTCGTATGTTATATATAATTTACGCCTTACATAATATGTTTAAGAGTTATGACGATTCAAAACAAATGAACACAAATTTATGGCTCAATTTATAATGTATAAATTTAAAAAGCATTACGAAATTGTTTAAACAACAAGAGGAGAGTATATAGTGTATTATAGGTTGATACTAGTTTAAATAAAATAACCGCACTCAAAAACATTGATTTTCTGTCATCTTGTAGTTAACGTTCATTTTTTGATATAAAGCTTATTGTATTCATAAATTATAAACATCAATATAGATACCCAAGTATTCAAAGTAAATACTGAAGTAAGATTAAAAATCAGAATTATCTCTAGCTCGTATTATATTCATATATTTTATGGAAAATGATTTGTAATTTATAACCAACATAATTGTAATTTGTAATTGTGAATTGTATAAATTAAATATTACTACTTCATTTTATTTCTATAAAATATAATTTTGAAAACTGATAATTTTATTTTATTTCAACTATTAGAGTAATTTAATAAATTTGTATACAAAAAAAATACAAACGTTATGCGAAAATAAAAATTAAAATACACGACCTGAATTTTTCAAATTATTTTATTTCATTAACATTATTGTTACATATGATTATATTTATGTGTAAATATTTAATATAACTGTATGACGAAAT
This sequence comes from Aphis gossypii, assembly GCF_020184175.1. Lineage (NCBI taxonomy): Eukaryota > Metazoa > Arthropoda > Insecta > Hemiptera > Aphididae > Aphis > Aphis gossypii. The sequence continues at coordinate 81,576,591 of NC_065530.1, forward strand.
ACCTCTGTAAATACTTAACATAGGTTGAAGTTTGTATTTTCCTCAATACAAATATACATTTTCAATTCTATCAGGTTGTCTGAATTTCGGAAAATTTTACATAATATGTCGTCAAATGGTTTACATGTACTACTATTTAGTATTTACTATTGGTAATACGTACAAAGTTATACAGTCATAGTTATATTATAATGTAGTGGTATTATAGTACACTAAGTACACTATAAATAGTGTACTTGATAAGTTATTCTCCTTTAGTTCTAGTAGGTGCTTCATCATCGCACCACCATGATGAAGAAGACGGGATGTATTAGTTCTTTAAAACGAGAAGAAGCGGTGTGATTTTGTAATAAATAACCGAACGAGTTGGAAAGTTTTAGACTTGCCGTAATTAAAAACATACCAACAATGTGAGTTATGTCGATAGTGGCACAGGATCATTATATAATACCCTTCCGTTTGCGTAGTCTATCGTAGGAGGACGAAGTTGTGAGTCGTGACACGCACAAAAAGCCGATCGCAGGCAATATTGTTGATAGGTAGCCTTTCAATAAATTCATAATAGTCTTTTGTCTAAAAATGAGTTCTGAGTCCCTATCAATAGTTGTCATCATCATTGTAGGTACTACCTAATAAGAATAAGAATAAGGGTCTTCTGTTACGAATTCAATTCGTGAGAAGGTCGAGAAGGGAGAACCCGACTGAGAGAGAGAGAGAGAGAGAGATGGTGATAGGTAGACGGATAGATTGATACAGTGGGAGAGGGTAGAGCAGTGGCTTCTGTATACTGTCATTGGAATTTTGATAAATTATCTGACTAGCACTAGCAATCATCACAGCAGCGCTAGGTTCGATACTCTGGTTCTGTCATATAAGCAATGAGTAGAGTTGATAATTTTGTGGTCATTTGAGACGAGTTGAAGATTGTTGAATGAAAGAATTTAATTAGTGATCAGATCCAGCCTAAGACACGTTTTTGCATTGTTCGATATATTTGTTGTAAGAAAATTATTTATGCAAATTGTTTTATAATATTTATAAAAACGTACAACCAAACTTTTCAATCAATTTTTGATTTTCGACTGACGGAAAATATGTCAAAATCGCGAAAATTTGCAAGTAATTTTGTAGTTGAAAAATCATAAAATGTTTTGTCTTTATATCTAAGGTTCAAAAATTCAACACTAAGTTTTCCATAAGTTTTCCTTCAAGTAGCTATAGAGAGAACTCGAAGCATCATTGTAGGAAATTTCTACAGAATTGCGTAACGATAACGATTTATCCTCAAACGATTTTAAATATTTGTTATTATTCAAATAGTATAAGTCGTAGATACTTGAAAATTTCATCAGTTATTTAGATTTTAATTTTCTTTACATAATTTAATTTTCAAAATATTTGAAATATTCGTTTTTGTTTATTTTTCTTTTTTTTTTATAAATATTGATAAAAAATTTTTGGATGAGTCAAAATACTTTTTTTAAATTGAATACAAAGTTTCTCTTAAGTTAGTCTTATAGTGGTTCAAAAATTATAAGAATACATACTAGGCACAATTTTTTTTATTGATATTTGAAGTTCAAATATTAACAAAATTCGTCAAAATTATGAATATTTGAAAATTATTTTGTAGGTATAATTCATATAATTTTTTATAGAAGTAGCAAAGAGTTGAAAATTTAATACAAGATTTTCCATAAGTTTGGTTAACAGTAATTATAAAAGAACTTACATTTTTGTGTATTCAGGTCATTAAAATATAAACCACCTTTTATACCAATCACTGGAAATAATATCCTAGGCTGACCAATTATTTCCGTTCATTATTTTTCATATACAATTATACCTATCATTGGATTCAAATCGAATACATCAATTATAGTGACTTACTATACAACAGAGCATTACTCACTTGACCACTCTTTCTAAATATGCATTTTTTTTAATTTTATAAAAATTGTATACTACATAGTATACGGTAATATCAACATATACAGTATATAAATGCTTTTTAAGTAGATAATTTAGTTTTAGATTGTATGAAACAGTAACATAGATAGATTTTATTTTTAATTGTTTTTGATCTATCAACAATTATTTTTAATATGTTCTCGATAGTTACATCTTTTTTTGAACTCAAACGTGTTTACTCATGTTAAATAAATAAATTATAATAAAACAATATAACAAATGATAAGTTATATAACCGCATTAGTAAATCTATTTTCCAACTATTTCACAAACTAGACGTTGATATTTGATATACTATTAAAAACGTACAATAATTATTTAATTTTATCAAGAATACACTATATTATATTACATGTATCAATAATCATCGAAATGTGAATAATATTCTTATAATGTATACGAAACATACACATCAAACGATATCAGGTACGTATTATATAGAGTACATAAAATTATTGTTTATCGGAAAATAATCATAAATATTATTTATTTTTAAAACATAGACATCGGCGATAAATTATTTGAATAATTTAAGTAAAAATAATATGAATGCTTTATATTCGGTCACGTTTGTTTATACCTTATTAGTTATAATGCACGTACGTTTTTGTACTTCTATTTTCTAATAATCTAATGTATAAAAGTAAAATAATTAATAAAAAAAAGTTATATTAAATTTTAATTTTTGAATTATTATCTTAAATAAAAACTATGAACAAAGATACAGCTACCCCAAGACTTCCAACATATTTATTTAATATGCCATGTTTCTTTGAAACACCATTATATCTTTATTGGATATTCGTATAAATCTGATGTAAAAATGAAAGAATCATTCCACCTATACACCCATACTTCTACACTTAGTTTCTTATAATGTTTGCTGTTATGAATAGTGGAATTGGATCAGAGAAATAGTAATAGTGTTATTATAGATTAAGCAGTTTATGTTTAATTAATGATATAAATAGTTGAAGATGAAAATATAACTAATAGTCCAGGGGTGGCCAGCGAGAAGAGACTCGTGAGCCACCAAATGTATTAATAAATATGGAAGAGCCAAATGTAAAAAAAAAGTCATATTATTATAATATAATACATAAATTTATATTAAAATTTTTTTTGTAAAAATGTTATGATAAGATGCGAGCCACAAAAGCCTATGCGGCAAGCTGCGGTTGAGCCACCCCTATTAAAGTCATAGTCATTTAGAAACAAAAAGACGATGTATTTTTATGTACAAAATTGCATAATATTTATACATAGATTTTGAATGTAATAATTAGTTTTTTACTGGATATTGAATTATTATATTCATTTTTTCAAAATAATGAATTGTTGAACAACTAAGATGTTATGATAAAGTTATCTTGATTTATTTTTTAATGTTTAATAAATATAAAATAATATTTTTTAATACCCAATATATGATTTGTTTAGAACTTATAAGTTGAAAGTAAAAAATGAAACCATTTCTATTTAAAAACGTTCAATGGTTCAAAATTATATTCAACTAACCCCTAAAAAATTATAGTAGAATAGATTTATATTGAATGCATATGTTTGGATGTTTAATTAAAAGATGAAAGTGGGAATAGTGTCTCTACAATGCTTATCTGAGTTTTGCCTTTGACATTATATTAGACTAATGATTATAAAAAATAAATTCATACGAAATAAAATACTATTATGTCATATTCATAGAAACATAATAAAACACAGGAAATATGATACATATTTTGCAAAGTATGTCAATACAATATCAAACACTCAAACACAAGGAAAAATTGATAAAATAACAATCGATGTAAATAGGTCATTAATTTATAAATTTCAAGATATAAGTAATTAAGTATAATGAAAATTGGTAACAAATAACAATATTGTAATGTCTATATGGCTATTTTCAAGTTAAAATAATAAACGTGTTTTATTTTAAGTTAAGTTTTTTTTATTATTAAATTATAGTTATATATCTTATAATTTTTAACAAAATATATTTTAAGTTATGAGTATTCAATTGTATATATAATCTTGTATATATTTATAAGAAAAATTAAAGGAAGCAATATAATTTTCTTTTATGCACAATGTATTTATTTTTTAAAATTTAAATTTGTGTATTACTTAGTTTAAAAATTGCTTAATATATTTAAATTGCATATCATTTTTAATTTACTATTATAACATTGATTACATTACGAGGTTATTTTTAATTTTTTTTTTTATTAAAATATACTTTTCCTTTTTTTATGACAACTTAACTAGTTATTTACTTTATTTTTAATTAAATATCCAATTAGATATAAAGACCATTCTACAAAAACATTTATAATACATTTTTTCAATAAAAAAATAAGGCCCTATTTTTTTATTCAAATTTAATAAATGTATTAAAAATTATATTATGTTTATAATTGATATTTAAATTATAAATCCATTATTTTATCTACCTATATAAAATGTTTACATTGATTGTTTTATCATTTAAAACTGATATTATACATTATCTTTTATTTAATTATAGAATATATAAATAATACTTATATTTATTAAATATACTACGGTAAAATAACTGTATTTCGTTTAATATTTTTCTTAGCAATTATTTATAGAATTGGTTTTATTATTATTTTATTTAAGTAAAAATTAATTTGTTAATTGATTTTTTTTTCAGCTAATTTTAAACACTTTTTTAACACGATGATTAAAAATTGAATTTGTCATGGCAAAATCATGATAAACATTGTATAAATAAATTAAAAAATACCATAAGTGTGATATTGATATTAAAACAAAAACCTAATATATATATATAAATACATATATATTTATTTAATTATACTTAATTAAATGGTTTTCAAGAGTAAATGACTTGGAGAAACAAGTTTTTATAGTCAATGAAAGTAATAAATGTAAGTTTATATATGTCACAACAAACATTTAATTTTCATTACTTATATGAAAGTGCATTTACTTGTTATTACGATAATCACTTTACACTTGTAAGTTGTAGAATAGTATTAAGATAATGCGATGTATCCATAAATGATACATTTTAAAGTTGCAACCAGAAATATCGAAATTAAAAACATTTTAAAAATACTGAGGAAAATATTTGTTACAAAGTCACAGGTACTACAACCAAGAAATTATATTTAAATTAATTATTAAAAATATGAATATTTATCGAAAAATATTAGTAAATAGTGATACATTTAACAATAAATTATCAAGTAAATTAATATAAATTTTCAGGTTTTAAAATTAATAAAAATAAATATTTAAAATATATTTGATGTATCTATAATACAATAAATTTATGGATTAAATAATTATCAAAACTTTTATTAACTTGGATGTGTATTGTAAATGGTTGAAATGTAATGATTTTTGTCTTAAATAAAAACTGCATACTAATTTTAATATTGAAAATTTAATACATTGCTAAAGACGAAGTTCTTATTAAATTTGGAGTTTTTGTAATATTTTTCATTTAAATTTTAATATTGAAAACTATTTTTTAGATTTTTCATTAGGTTTTCAATGTTATAAATTCTTCATATATCAGCTATAAACAAGATATAGCCTAACAGAGGATAATGGAAAAAGGCTATAAAGTGGCACCAAAATTGCATGATTCAGAGGCAGTTTAAATACGTGATAAACCTTGTAGGTAAAGTCAGAGATGGTGATAACATTTTAAGAATTTCTCCAACATAACCAAGTTCCAAAAATATATAAAAAAAACCGGGGTTGCCATGACACATGATCATTATAGGAATTCCTCTACATCATATTTCTTAACATTGCAATTTCACAGCTTTCTTGTCATTTAAAAATAAAATAATTATGAGGATTTCAATATATTTGAAGTTATGAAAGTTAGTTGACTTCACAAGAATAAATCATAGTTTTTAATGGCCATAAAAAAAATACTTATTTAGGGTACCTATTAAATTATAACCAAAAGAATGAAACTCTCGTATAAACAGAGATATAGTATAATACTATAATCTAACATTACTACATAAGGTAGTTTAATACATTAATAAAACAATTTAATTTAATTTGAATTAATGAGTATTAACAACCATATTTTAAGGAATTATAATATTGATTAAAATGTAAATAGGTACTCAAGGATTCAGATTCACCATGAAATTTTAAAACCATTCGTTTAAATATTTTATGTCATGAATTTATATTGTAATAAAATTTTTATTTAATATGTATCAAACATTGTTTGAGTATACGAAATGACATATATATATATATATTATATGTAATAACGTTTAACAAATTATAATTTAGAATTTATAATCTGTTTATTTAGTTGTTGTGAAACAAAACTTATTTTATATATTGGATTTATTATATAACTCTATTGTCATTTAAACCATTTTAAATTTTCAGTATGTGAATTTTTTGGGAAATTTTATAATTGTAAACCAATATTAAAATTTAAGATTAGAGCAAATGTACTGATCTGAAACATAATGACAGAAAAAAATCATTACACTTATCATTGTAAAACTAATACCACCAAGCTCTACTGAGAATCTAAAATGAAATAGACAATAGCTAATAGCTATGTACATTGTACTTATTATACCTATAATTTATTTACAATCGATTTCAAAGACATTAAAATATTACAAATAAAAATAACAAATGATTTTTGATTATAATGAATCGAATACGATACTTTCATTAGTATTTTTAATGACAATTTTTTACGAAAAAGAAATCTATTTTTAATACAAATACTTGTATCATTTTTCTATAATATTTATCATAGAAATAGAATTATTTAGTTATTTACACACAGTTAGAATCATTTAAACAACTTTCTTCATTTGGACTATAATGGATTATTATAAAATCTATTTAAAATTTGAATGAAGTAGATATATTAATTTATGTTAAACAACATTATTTGAAGCAACAAACATGGTTGAGTGAAAGTGAACAATAATTTTGGCATTCTTGTTTAACAGTGGTTCAACTTGTCTCTCATCTCTCCGAAATGTTTTTATACGCTTATAAATTGTCTTCTTTGTTATAAAAGACAACGTATTTATAAGTAAATTATTCCTTGTTATATCGAATATTATTTTACAAAATGATGTATTTCTACTAACCAATAAGTTTATTCTCTTTATTGTTGGCTTATATTTGTATTGTAATGGTAGGTCATTTATATTCAATACATTGTGTTTATCAAATAGTTTACTGATCCGTGCATTGAATAATAAGAAAATAAAAACAAATAAGGTTAAAAAATATATGTTTGTAAATTATTATTTAGATTAAATATTAAGTAAGTACCTACCTATAGTAGTTACTAATTGTAAGTTAGTCAGTTTAGGTATACTTATAATTACAAAAAACAACTGTACTAACTGTTGAAGTTCAATAATATTTTATTTTTACGAATATTCAGAGTTAATATATTTGTATCTGATTATTTCAATATTCGTTGTTTAATTTTTAAAGGTACTATTATAATATTATATATGTTAAATGACATGCAAAATCATATTTTTTCTAGTCCAATTTTAATTCTAATTTAGAATTATCTTAATTAATATGATAAATGATAATATATTTTAAAAACATTTTATAAACGTAGAATAATTCTTATTTCTACAATTAATAAAGGTTAGATTTTTATAAATAAACAAAGATTTATTTGTAAAATTACTAGTCCTTATTAAAATATCTAAATTGCTTTTTAAATTGTAATTTTAAATAGAGGTGCATAATGCTAGAAAGTTTCTCATACCTTGCTATTTGATGTGCGTCTACAGTCTTGTCATTTTGAAATCTGCAATCAACAAACGCTACTGTTGGTACTCCGTTACCCTTGTGAAAACACTCCAACGCTTCTTCCGTACTAGTAACACGGTTTACAGTCCATTCAAGATTTCTGGCTGTTGTTGTTATAGATTGCCATACTGAATCATCTTTAGATGTTACTAACAGTATCTATAAAATATTGTAAATTATATTTAATTTGGAACAAACAAAACAAATATAAAAATAATTTTTATTATACACTATATAGTGAACAGTATGAAAGAATATTATTGTGCACCTGTGTGGGCCAGAAGTGTTCACTGAAATAAATTTAATTTACAGTTAAATAACACAACGAGGTTATCGTAGGTGCTGTAAGATTAACAGAATTATATAAATAGGACGTTTTTAGATCTACGTATACAAGCCCAAAGTGAAAATGTTGTTAAAATTAACCATTCTGATCTAACCACAGTTTCAAAAAAATATAGTAAATAAGTAATACCTACCTAAAAGACTAAAATCTAGAAACTTTATGTGAATATGACATTCTCAAAATATAAGAAAACAGAGAAAATGCGGGGAAGCAGGTGGACAAACACAAAGTTTAAAATCATTTTTATTTTGTTAGCGCTCCTACTAGTGGAATCCTATTTGACCTAAATTGAGCATAGTAGACGGCCTTAAACTGTATAAAGACTGAGCAAGGCAATTATAAATGTATGCTACACAAATGGAGTATGACTGATTCCTTACTTTTTGAATGTGAGATAATATGCACAAAACTACATGCCACATTGTCAAGTAATGCCAAAGGTCAATAATGGTGTAAGGAATAACAACGTTGTACTAAGTGGACCAGCGGCGGTCAAATGATTTGAGGAACTTCATTCTAATAACTAAAGAGGAAAAAGAATTAATCCTATTCTGTTAATATTTTAGCGTATTTATTTTGTTTTATAATACATACATTGTGATTTATGAATTTAAATACGTTATTGTAATGTTACAAGCCAAATGTCATAAGTATATAAATAATGGGTTACTTAAAAAGATAACAGAGCCACATGTGCTCTTGGTCCTAGTCTATACTCTATAGAATGTATTGTAACTAATGACTAAATAAAGATGATACAAAGATAAGCAGTTTGATAAACATTTCGTGTGATATGTATTAAAAATATAATATATATTTATATGTCTGAATAACGATAATATTAAAATTATGCTTTCATGCAAAATAAAAATGAATACAAATCTAAAATGGATTGAAATGATTAGTGTTAATAAAATAAAATATAAAAAAACTGTAAGAATTTCAAGTTTAAAACTAGGATGAAAATATAAAAGTATTGATAATTTTAATTTCGCTTTATTTACATTATGATTAGTTAAATTTTGTTTCTTGGCCCTTTAAAAAAAAATATTTGAATAACAATAAATCTATCGAATTTGTTCTCTAGTGAAGCTATTAAAATTGTGAATAAAGTAGACAGTAATTTAATTAAACAATGATTATCAGTTATAAGCTAATTATTTTGAAATTTATTATGTTTTTAAACTCTTACTAATTAGAAATTAAGATAGAAATGGAATGGATAAAAGCGATTCGTGAATCTTAATACACATACTTAGAAAGTTCTTATCTATGAATATGTCAATATAATATATTACAGTGTCACACATATGCGATAGGTATTTAACTCTATAATAACATACAGAATTATAATATATTAAATATAATAGAAAATATTGTTGTTTTAAAGTTATGGTTTATTCTAAATTTCTTATTACGAGTTTTAAAATAAAAAAAAAACGTTAAGCTTAACGTTCATCATAATATTTATGCTTAATTTTTTAATTTTTTTTTATTGAAGATAAGCATACGATTTATCAATTATAATAATATGGTATATTAAATATATTTTTTTAAATATTTAAATATTCTATTACCTTTATCAAATTTTAAATTAAATGTTATGAAATGTCATACCTTTTTTAACGAAGTATTTGAACGTAGGTCTTGAATATATTTTGAGCAACCAAACATGAAGTTGTTAAAATTGTCAGGTGTCTAAAAAAATATAAAAATATTAGTATTATATTTAAATTTATAATTATGATCGCTCAGTTAGCTAAAATTAAAATGTAGAAATCAAGTGGAATAAATATTTATTTTATCTTGTATTTATATGATATAAAGAATTTTAATACCTATTTTATAATATAGCTTTTTAACTAACCGTTATTGTTAAATAAAATTTAAATAAACAAAGAAGGGTTATTATATATTATACAATATATATGAACAACAATCAATAAATAATATGTAAATTAATTTAACTACATATATAAAAATATGTATGTTAAAATCAATAAGTATAATTATATTACAAATTTAATTAAGTTGTGTCATTCAGAAATAAAGAATATCATTCAATAATCTTAAAAAACGGTTATGAAACAAAATACACTTAAATGTTTTAATAATATGCTAATACACAGGTAATTAAAACAAATAGCTTAAATCATAATTAAGAATATCTATTAAAAACAAGTACTTATAAATTATAGTTAATTTTAATTGTATAATATACTCGTTGTAATAATAATCATGCGTTATCTAAATAATTAGTATTCAAATTATTTTAAAAATCTATAAATATATTAAATATTTGAAGTAGCTAATAACTGTTTAATAAAAACATAAAATACATAATATGTACAACCAACTGTATTTTTAATACATATTTAATGTGTAACTTGAATATAAAATATAATAATATGAAACGACCAATAGTAAATAAATATTTTAAAATAATTTATGACGTTCAATTATCCTGTTAACCAATATGGTTCCCGTGATAATTGTTTGTGATCAATTACAGAAGTTTACTTGAAATCCCTACGATTAATATTTAAAAATAATAGTTTATATAAATATTCTCATTTTCAGTAATTCTTTTTTAGTTTTATCTGACAATTTTGAAAAACATTACTAACTTAACATACTTTATAAAGCACCCTAGGACACTATATTGCTCAAAATATGATGTCAAACACACAATTAATAAAACAAAACACATTATTGTAAAACTTATGACTTTATGAGCTTAGAATTTAGAATTTTTTTCCCGTTTATATCTTAATTCATAGGTTAATTATTTTATCATACTCATTACGCAGAATAAAGATATAATCGTAATTTGTGGTGGTTTTGAAAAGATAACATTTTTGGACAGCCTTTTTTCAATTTAATGGGTACACTAATTGATTTATAGTAGTTTAAATCTGCTCGAATTTATATTGGTATTTAGTTACAGAAAACCGAATAGAAAGGCAACAAATCCCAATCTACGTCAGTAATTAAGAGAGAAAAAAGTCTGTACGATTAAATTCGATACTCAAAGTAATTCGATCAACAATATATTACAAATACATACACACTCATATAATATATATATATATTTTTTGTAAAAAGAAAACCGGTGGATAATCGTTATATTGCTTAAAGCTTATAATTTATAATCGTTTAATGATTTATGAATAGACGATAAAATAATTATGGATTTTGATTGTCCTTAAAGTATGATGAAAATATGTATTATACCTTTAGTTATTTCACAAAATATACAAGTATTTAGTCTATACATATAAATTAATTATTTTAAATATAATTATAGAAATATAAATAAAGTTATATTAGAGTTATCCTCATTTCTCATCCTTCATTTTTATAATTATAGGTACTTTTAATACCAAACCGTGAGTAGGTATAGATAAATAAATTTATAATTTAGTTATTAAATGTATGTTTCTCGACGAATTATTATTTGATGGTCCTCAAAACTTATAAATATTAAACAACAAATGTTTTATTTTCTGTAATTAAATATTATTCCGATTTTTTTTTCCAAGAGTTATTTTAAATACTTTTTGAATGACATCTTGTTACCTTTTTTTCTATTTTTAGTCAAATTGTATTTGTGACACATTGTATTTAAATGTTTTACTTTTTTGTCAACATTTTTTCATAATTGTATGATGTTTTTTATAGAGTTCTTTCAAATACTGATACCATTTTTTCCGTTTTTTGGTCAAGGGAGGTTATATTACAATATATTTGATTGTTTAACTCTTTTTCTTTTGGTAAACCAACAAGATATTTTTCTAATTTTTTTCTATAAATCTCCTATGGTATAACCACGTCGACTTTGTTCACATTTTATATTCGAATTCTTAGCATACGTTTTGAGTTAATAGCAGACGTGTTTAAATTATTTAATTTGTTTCCGAAAAACAACCGATGTACAGTAATATGATATAAAGCAAAATACACAATAAAATAATTTAGAATAAGAAAATATGTGTATAATATTATGTGTGTAATAATATGTATATGCGTCAAAAACTTTTACCAAGATTTAAAGTTGTGAAATAATGCAAGCAAATTTGGGAATAATTATTTTTATTTTTATTTTAATCTACAATATACATAGATAGTTTAATTATAGATAGTAAATAAAAAATGTATGTTAATAGCTACTACTCAAGGGTAGTCGAGTAACTCAGTTTGAATAAAATAAATAAATTATAGTTATAGAAGATAAATAATTTGAAAGTCTTATGGGTTACTTGAATCAGCAATTTACTGTACAGGGATAATAGAATAGATACAATTTAAACATTTTAGTTTTTCAAAATTATTTAAATATTAAGTATTGTTTTATAAATTATGTATTTATATTTTTAATGTACTTAATACTTATAGCTACCATTTAAAGTATTTATTAAATTACTATTAAGATTTTCTGCTTAACAGATTTTATTTTGTAAATTAGTAAAAGGAAATCAGTGTTCTAACCAAATGCATATATTTTAACACGATAAAAAAGTTTATTTTATTTAGCTACATTGCTTATCATAGATGATAAATAATATCGAGTTTTACTTTAATTATTTTTTGATGGATTTTATATTTACTTGCGCTAGTGGAGAATCACTTCGGTTTATTGGTGAATATGCATCTACTGTGTCCCTTGACAAGTCGGACGTAGATCCACTCCTTCTACAACAATTGTCCCACATTTCTGGCAGGATATTTAGTAGCTATAACATTACAGTTAAAAACATTATAAATAATAATTTGAAGCCTCAAGTTAATTTAATTAATAAATCGCAATTTTCAAATGTTGAAAGTGATAATTATTTAGTACATTTAAATTTATTTTCACTTTAATTAGTTTACCATTAGTTGAACAGTAATTTTCATATTTATAAATAATTGTACCGAACTTTTAATTAACTTTTCATGATGTTTTTATTATGTAATCAATACTTGAGTGAAAAACGACAATTTGTAATCTTTGAACTACTATTTTCATCTTTTTAAATTTATTTAAGGATTTAATTCAGTGGCGTCATTACTTTTTTAACTAGGGTAACCATTTACTGATTTACTACCTCATCATTTTTACGCTACTATATGCACATGGTAAGGTCGCATAAATGCAAGAATATGAAGAATGTCATTCAACAAATTTATAAGTGCTAATTAACATCAATAAATTCTACAACAAATTTTAAGACAGTAAAATTATTAAACACATGAATAATTTGTAAATAAACCTTTTATTAGTAATTTACAACTCTTATGTTAATAAATTACCATTGTTCTACGGAATTAGAAAATCATCACACTCTTATACTAGATTGTACATAATTATGCAGCAGTCTGTATAAATGTAAGCGTTCTTAACTCGACCAGTATTTTATTGATTATTTCTAAATTTCTAAATTTTTATTAACGTTCACATCAATAGTTTTAATAATAAAATGACCTTATATTTTTTAAATGTGCCTACTTGAGGTTAAACTAAACATTAAACTGGGTCAATTGCATGAACTGCTACCCCCCTAAATGATGCCACTGGGGTTTAGTTCTTGATACGTGAACAAAATTAATCTATTTGTTTTAAGGTAACAAAAATAATTTTATTAAAATGATTAATTGTTTATATATATATAAAAAAAATTATTTAGTAAAGAAGATTACTTTATGCAATATATTTTACTTTTTTCAAGAAGCCATTTTAAAAATATTGTTAATTATAGTATAACATAGTGCTTATTCGATTTTTAAATAATGTTTGAGCGATGACAAAACTCGTTTGAAACTTTAAGTTCCGTGTTTTAAGGCAATATTACTTTTAGTTATTTACAGTTGATTAACTTATACTTAACTCCGTGTTACTAAAACACTATAGTATGTGTAACATTATAACCAAATGAAAATTTTTATTAATTTTTATCATTAAATGAAAATTAAATTAATACATAATTGTATCATATTAAAACAAATAACTTAATTGAAAAAAAATATATTTCTAATTAGTGGATTCATATATAGTATTAGTATTTATATGATTAAGTATTATTATTATTTTATTATTTAAGTATTATATACAAACAACTGATCACGAGAGAAACTGTGACAGGTCGGCTAGTTATATAATATAATTTAAATATTTAATATATTATATTATATAGGTATTAGCAATATTGTAAAATTTTATCTTAAATAGGTTTTTAAAAAAATATTTTATATAGGCATTAAATATATTAATATAATTATAGTGTATAATAAACACGTTTTTTTATATTTAAGAAAAAATAATATTAAATGGTTTTCGTTCACGTATTGATATATACGTAGGTAACTTTGAAATATGATACATAAAATTAAAAATTAAACATAGTTATTAATAAAATGTATTCTGCTTTAATTTTAAAATAAATATGTTGTTATTTGACAAGCGTTCATAAAAACTTATAAAATAAAACCTTAAAAGTTATCAAATATCAGTAAATATAATCAACAAAAATAAAAGGTGTAATTTTCTACCTGCTAAACTATAGCACATCATATACTACTTAAAAAATAATAGTAGTTAACTTCAATTAAATAGTATAACTCGTTATAGTTTATTTATAAATAAAGGGTACATCTGTTAGATGTTATTTAATAACCAATAATGAATAAACAAATAATCAATTGTTTTTAAGGTGCTATCAATTATATTGATTCTTCAATGTTAAAAAAATTGATTGCAAATCGTTTTTTGCTTTTATTAATGCACTTATATTTTCAAGATGTATTTTTGGTAAAATTATATTTCTGTTATGATGTCACACAAAACTTAACTTGTCTTGTTGTGTATAAAATAATATATTAATATTTAATACTCTATATGTTATTTTTATGTTATTTTCCCCAGGCTCAATATTTAATTTAAAACTAAGTACGCTACACAATGCTACTATCTTTGTTTAATATAAAGTTGTATAATATGAGCTATGAACCCATTGGATACACTCACTTCGTATTGTCCTTAATAGAATGGCCATAATGTATAAAACGTTGATGCGGATAAGTCACGTTTCAAAACTAGTAAAGTGTATTATGAAGAAGATAATTCAAGTTTTATCTTCAGGTATGTGATTAAGATACCAATATTTTGAAGGCATGGACTATAAGTTTCCCAGAGGAGGTAAAAACGTATTACCAAAAATCCACAAGGGAAATTGAGAACTTGATACATTTATTGTTCTCATATTATAGATACATTATAGACACCAGTATTATATATTAATAGAATCTAAAATTAATCTCATTTTAAAGCACTTAATTTTATTTAAATTTAAAAACATGAAAAATAGTACAATTTTTTTTAATGTATAACATTATTGATTCGTTTATTCTAATGAAAGGATTATAATTTAAATATATAATTGTGTGTTTGAAGGGCTATATAGTAATATAATAATTCAGAATCATCTTTAAAATTGTATACATATTTGAAAATATGCTATTTAAATAATATTATAATAGTAAGTAGTACAATACTTTAAAATACTTTTAATTGTTTTCTTTAATAGATTTGAAGACAAAAAAATCAATATTGAAAATACAATATGGATAAAACCAAAATTTAATACATTTCTTAACTTGTATTAAAATTAAATTGACTAATAGCGTATCATTATTTGATTTTTAAGAGATTGTTAAATATTTAAGTACTTATCAGTTATTAATTGAATGAATGCTGTAATGGGAACCTGGCATTATAAGAAATTATAATTATATATAATAAAATAATAAATAATTTATAATAAATTATAAATTCCTCATTCACTTGTTTTTAGTTTTTATATTATTCTAATTACGTAACTACATGTTTATTATTTAGCGCCCGACTTTTTCTTAGATTCCCTTATAGATTAATAAGAAATGTTATTTATTTATTTTTTGATATTGTGATTTCAATAATAATCTGGGTTAAGTATAATTGGCAAAATAAAAATATTTTATGAAATTCTATAAATATAATAATTAAAAATCTTACAAGTTGTAAATTTACGATATTCAATTTTTTGTATCGTCTATAAAATATTAATAGTATTTCTTTCAAAATATTTTTGATAAAATTATGTTCATATTTAAAACAAAGTTTTCGAAAACTTTTTCTACCTTAATACTTAAATACTTGATTCTTATACAGTTATATATGAAAATACAAATAATTTGGTTCAAAAAATTAATTATTGTAGTGTTCTGAAATCATTATTATTAAAGCTAAGACTAACTATAGGTAACTTAAATAGTAAGAAATATTTTTCAATCATTTTCTATGTTTGATAAATAATTATATGTTTTGAAGATAAATAAAAATAAAACAAAATCAAATAAAACATTTGGATTACAAAATAAATAAAAGATATTTTTCTAAAACAAAATTATAAATGCTAAAGATGATTAATTTTTAATTTTAAACTATAAAAATAATATAAATAATAAATATATATATTTGTTCATTAAAATATTTGATTGAATAAATAGTAACTATAAATAAAGTAATTAGGTATACTCTATGTGTATGATTTGAAATGATTAAATATATATACAATATTAACAGACAACAGAATAACTTTGATTTTAATTATATTTCAAACTTAATAATTGCACTAAAAAATAAATAATTTTTCTTTTGTTATGTTTTTATATTTTATAAAGAAATAAATATTGGAACTATAAAAAGTATAAGTACTATTGTTTTTGCGAACAAGTAATAAAAATATTTATGTATAACATGTGTACTATAATATTTGAAAGCTTTAAGTTTTTATTGATCTTCTTCAATTAGTATACAAACATAATTGCACATACTTACATTTATGTGAATTAAAGACTAATTTATTTGTAAGCTAACATTCTTGTTGCCTGTTGAATATTAATACTTAGTAAGTTTTAGGAATTTATATATATTATTTTTTTCCGGAGAATAGATTAACTTCTATCTATATTTCTACGTTTTATTTGTATTCATTGTTATTATTGAATTTTTCAAAAAAAAAAAAAAAAAAAATGGATATTAAATATAATTTAAAGTTTATATTTTGTAATAATATAAAAAATTAATACTATAAAGAAAATTAATAATAATCCAAATGAAATCCTATAAAAGTTGTAATAAATTGTATATAAAAAAAAAAAAATTAGAAAAGTAATAACACTTACTCTACTCCTATTTACTATTCCGTTATTTCTCACTGTATGTTCTGCATTCCATGATTCAGTATTGGCTAAAATAAAATAAATAAATAAAATAAAATAAAATTCAGGCCAGAATAAAATTTAAACAGTGTAATAATATTTTAATTAAATAGTAAATTCTATAAATGACATTTTATACAGACTTGATTATTATAACAATTGTTCAAAAAAATAGATACATATTTCTATAATTTGTGTTATTTAATCAGTACACAATTACAAAAACATTTTATACTTTTGTATTCATTAAAATAATTTAATATACGTTATGACAGTATTATTTATACAATTAAATGATTATTTACATTTTTATTATTGTGGTAATCGAATTATTTCTAATTCAAAGTATACCAAGTAAATATCTTTAATATCAACTGGTATAAAGTGAATATACCTATGTATGATTTATAAAAATTATAATTATAATAAATTGTAATATTGAAAAAAAAACAGAAGGGTGTATCAGTAGAAGTATCTATTATTTTAAACGAGAAACTGGTATAAAAGGCCTATAGAGCCATAATGATAAAAGTATTATAATATAATTTCAATAAACTGTATACTTTATCATATCGTTGATCTTGAATCACCTTTTGGATCAGTTAATAAAATTAAATAATTTACTTTGCGGATGGATTCTATAGTATAAAATTGTAATATTGTATACATAGTGATTCTTTTATTATGGTCCACTCATCATTTAAAATCTATTAACATATTTTAAAATATTTGTTTTATTTAAATTATAGTCAAACTAAAAAAATAAATATATTATATTTTTTGTATTTTTTATAGTTATAATATTTTAAATGAAAACATACATTTCAAATTTCATATTCGAAATAATTTCTATACATAAAAATCAAAATTTGGATGAATATTTTTTGAGTTATAAGTATTTAAAGTTTATGATGTGGATTAAGCAATTCATAGTTTTTAAAATAATGAGTGATTAATGATAAAAAAACAACCTTGTTGTTACATGAGAGGTTAAAAAGTCTTCAATATTTTTTATAATAATTGAGAAAAACGGAAAAGTTTAAGTAAAACCAATTTTGATAATAACATTTTTTTTTTGTAATTAAAAAATTAATTCACATAATATTAATATTAATATTTTTTAAATATGATTATATAATTTTTAAAACGCTTTGGAAATAATCGACATTTTAGTTTTTTTTCTATTTATGTACAATGACATTCTGATTTATTTCTTAGTAAAACAGTTTTAAAATTTGTCATTAAGTTCCTCATACATTTTTGCAACAGCGATTATTCAAAAGATTTTCAATTTAAATAATTAAGATACAAAAATGTAGTAACAGTACAATATTTATCATGTTATTCTTTCTAAAATTCAAAAAGAGTTTAGAGTAAAGTCATATACATTTTATACGAGCTCTTGAAGTGTATATTGATAAAATTGGATTTTCAAGTATAAAATATCAAAATTCATTACGATTAGTTAAAAACTAATAAATATTTGTAAAATTATTAGAAATAATTCAAAAACCTAAATCATTTTCAGATAGTGATCTAGGAGAGTAGTTCATTTAAGGATGATAAAGCTAAAAAAGCGTCATTGGTAAATTAGATATTAGAAACATTTGTAAATTAATAACAATAACATTAAGTATATAATATAAATTTGATGGTTTTTTTTCAAAAATTACTTTATTCTAATGTACCTATTTCTTAAAGTAATGTTTATTATTTAATCAAATATCTTTAGAAATAGATCCTAACATATCGTTTTAACTTAAAATAATTCACTAACAGAAAATTGTATTTACATTATATTTTTATTTTTGTAAACGTAATACGCAATAATGTTTATAATTCACTACAAAATTACTCAAATAAAACCGATAGTACTATTTTATATGAGTATTATTTATTCGTATTATTTTATTATCACTTATAATTATTATATATACAAAAATTAACGCTAAAAACAAATATAAATATATTATATTTCAAAGTATCATTTGCCAATAATATTTTAACCACAGTACTGTCAGTAACATTCAAAAACTTACTGAGGCCATAACACACAAATTTGTCCCTTTGTGGATCATCAAATCTAAATAACTAACTTTATCAAAAGTTGGGATAATATAACAAATGCACTAAATGGAATTTGTGTCAATGCATAACTTTTCCCTATCACAATCCCAAATATCCAAACAAATACAAATTTTTCCTTGGCAGTTCATATAGTATTTTATAATAAAACTGATAATTTGACTTTTAATAATAATTGATATACTATGAATTTGTATACCTACACGGAGTTGTAAGGTGTAAGACTTGTGTAAATAATAATAATAAAAAAAAATAAATAAAGATGAATTTTTCCAAAGATATTTATTTTGAAATATTTTACTTATAATGAATTGTGACATAAATAGTATTGGTAGAATATAAATTATAATTAGTGGTTAACCGCGCTGGGTAACTATTTTCATTTCTTGACTAAAGTCAAGTTCAGACTTAAAGTAATAAGTATATATTTCAATAAAATACAGCCAACTTTGTTGAAATTCTCACGAATGCGTATAGAATAATTAAAAATGAATAAAAATATAGTTGTTCTGGCAAACTTTCAAATAGCGTTGAAAAATGGAGATGTTCGATGAAAATGTGAACCCCACACTAAAAAACAGAACAGTATCTTTTAATGATTTTGTTTTACTATTAAATATAGGAATAAACTACTTGAGCAATATACATTGAACGCACAATATGACGTGAATAATACATCACAATATCACACTATCATAGTATATTATACTATATTATAACAAACGAAAAAGCTATATTTCAAACAAAATTTAAAAATTGTATAAATATACAACTGAACACATCTTGTTCGATTTTTATTTTGTTATTTTTGTACCATTTATCTACTATTAACAAAGAGGAAAAAATGTTTGCACTATTATGCCAGCTTCCTTTTTTGTAGGCATGATAAATTTACTCTACAATATTTAATATTGTAAAAATTATTTTGAACAATTAACAAACACCTCCGCAAATAATCATTCGGTTGCAATGTAGCATGTAATAGAAAAAGTAGATATTAAATGTGTAATAAAATATCAAATACATCACTGTTCATATCACCCTTGCAGCTATGCGTGTCCGTCGAAAATTGAACAAACATTATAGCGACCATAAGACTAATAAAGGGAAATCTCGTTTTGGGGAAAGAATTAGCAGCGCGCGTTTGTTTTAAGCCTCTCCGACTGACGGCACATCACGTACTTGACATTAGCTGCACAATGCACCTACTAGTTTGCTATCTTGCTATTTTCGATAAAAAAAAAAAAATAAATAATAAAAAAATAATTTTATTATTATTATTATTATAACTGACATTCTGACAGTGTAATTAAAATTTTAAAGAGAGATTAACTACATTGTGATTTCACTTAAAATTAAAAATATATAAATATACGAAGACAAATATTTCATTGTATTTGTATATAGATATATAGTATCATCATCCATATTAAATTGAGAGCAAGAGAATATTATTATGAAAAGTTACTATATTACTTTGCGTGAGTTTACATTTATTATACCTATTACTAATCATAACAAAAAATATAATCAAATAAAAAAAATAACGTTAAAGAGAAACAAAACTATTAATAAATCATATCAAGGTAGGTTTTTAAGTCCAACCTACTACAAAACATAATTCAAACTTTAACCATAGGTACTAATGTGACTTATATCTTGTCCAAATCAGCTACACGCTATAAATAAATTTACATTTCATAATAATTTAACGTATACCGATTCAGCTGTTGTATAATAAGTACAGCGAAAGTTTAATGACTAATTCATAGCATAGTACCTACTTAGAACGTTAGAACCTTAGAAAATAATTTTATGGATTATTTTTTAAAGTCTAAATAATTTCTATAATTTTATCACTGTTGTACATATTTAATAAATATTATTAAAATAATATAAAATTTTATTTAATGTAAATTTTAAATGTTATGGGTAAAATACTTCTCATACATATTTCTATAAGAAATTAACTAAGAAAGAATTAAAATAATTTAAAAATATCCAAATTTTTCATTTTTTTTTCTCAACTGTTGTATTTAAATAAACTGCCTCCCTCTCGAATATCTTCGATCATAATACAATAATACAATAAATTTATTAATAATTTCATTACTAAGTATATTATCAAATAAAATCTTATGTTGATAATAGTAACCATTTTTATTATATTTCGATATTAGTTACTATTAATAATTAAATATAAATATAAAATATTAAGATATAATATTTATCAATAAGTCACCAATTAGGTAATATAAAAATATTGGTTTTATCATGATAAAAAGAAAAAAGAAATAGCTAGACGTGTAAATCAAATATTCCTAGAAATGGTAACAATTAATATTCATACAACGCTTAATACACCATATTATTAATAATAAAACTATTATATTAAATTGTATAGTTTGTCAAATGACTAAGAAAATTAGAAATATGTTTTACACATATGTATAGGTACATTTAAATAAAGTCGTTCAAACATAATTTACATGACATGTATATAATTAATTGAGTATGAATTTCTCTTAATAGGAAAAATATACATAACAGACGAAACAAAGTAAAAAACAGAAACAATCTTCATTGAATATTTTGGGATAAGCAATAATGATATTGATTATAATTCCATGGTAATACTTAGGAAATCAATATAGGTATTAAAAGTAGATGAAACTATTATTTAATACAGCGATAAAAGTACCTACAGCTTAATAACGATGCATTATAATATTAAATATATCATGCACATATTACAATTTATAATACATAAATTATAAAATATACAATAAAGAACAAAAAATTTCAAATAACACTTAACAATTCGAGTGTTTACAAAATATACTTGTAGGTGAAGTATTAACAAATGGACACAACGGGAAATTAAAATAAATAATAATAAATTCTTTAAAAGTTGTTTCATTTCACAACATCTCATAATAATAAATATAAAAATAATAAATTTTATCTTTTGTTATTTAATTAATAACAAGAATAACGTTGTCTTTCAGTTACTTATCTGTGTTACTTTAGAATAAGAGTTCAAAGGCCGCAATAAATATTATGATTACAAGCTATTTATCTTAGAAAATTTAAAAAAAAGTAAATATTAAATTATAACACTATTAGATCATTTTTTTAAGCTAAAAAATTAAATTTCTGTTATATTTTTAAGTAAATATAACTCAGTATTTAATAAAATGTATAGCATTATAGTTGAAATAGTTAAAACGCTGTTTAAAAATGTACTTCTATACATTTTTTAAATGTAATTATTATCAATATTTAATTAATAAATCTTTTACTTATACATTATTAATACGTATTTATTAAATATTAAATTGTATAATTTATAAATTATAAATATAAATATTGTAAAAAAGACATTATCCGTATTTTTAATTAAATCATAAAAAGCTTAAACACTATAAAAGTTTTTTTTTATTAAATCTTAGACGAATTGGTACCTATTTCATATAAAATTGTTTTTTTTATTGTTAATAATAATTACTATTAATTACGCAAACAATTAAATTTAAATTTATCAGAATAGGTAATACGTACCTATCTAGTACTAGATAAATTAAAATGTTCATTAAAAAAAAAATTAGACACTCGTTAATGGTACTTCAGCGGTTTTTTTGGTACAAAAATACATATTTAATTTTTTTAATTTTTGAATTATATCGAGGGTATTTCTGGATAAGTGGAGTTCCACGGAAAACATTAAAAATTCACGACCTAGTTCCTTTTAACACTCCTCGTTTTCATTTTTACCTGTTGTGGTGACTGCTTTATAAACTATCTATATATTATTTTTTATCTTTCTCTCTTCAACCGTTTAATAAGTCGGTCAATGTGATTTACCCGGTCCAAGGTCATTTCAGTGTCTAAGTTGCGTCACAACAAACTACATTATTTAATATATTTATATTATATGTACAGGATGATACATTTGATTATACACTCAATTGTACAAAATGTTTAAATTATTTTTAAATAATAAGTCACATAACATTTTATATCAATATTTTGTTCCAATATGAATTTAAACTAGTAGAGATAGTAAATAGTTTATGTAATTTTGAATATTTATAAATAAAATGTAAAGAACAATATTCTGCTCTAGACATAAAAGTACGCATGAAGAGCTTCTTTATAAAAATTAAAACTTTTTACAATATATGTGAAAAAAAGTTAGTTAAATATTTAAAATACATTTTTCCACATTAAAAAAAGTATTAAACATATAATAGGTACCTTCTTACAAAATATTTGTGTTTGTATCTAATTGATATATTACATGTTAAATGGATCATCCTATACACTGTAGATTTGCTTCATTTATGTTTAACACGAATGTACATACTAAATACGACTAAACATGTATGCTGGTATGGTTACCAGTCATATCTTGTCTATGGGATAATTCATCATGTGGATTATCGTATGTCCCCTTAACCACCCTAGTATGTGTAAAGGCTTAAACACGCGATAATCCACAAACATGTTCTACGTGTAGGCAATACTGTACTCTTCCACTGATTGAGAACGAAATGCTAATTAGGTTTTAAGTACATCTTCTACTCATGATATTAGATTTGAAAACATACAACTTATCTTATTACCTTTAGTTAATATAAAAGAAGCTAAACATTTTTTGAGGCCAATTTTAATAAAGTTTTACATTTTAACAATAATGTCAAGGGTTATTTTACATACTACTAATCGGTTAATATAATATTAAAGATTTATTCAAAATATAGTCTCTATTTATAATTTTAAAATGTTCTGAATAATTCTAAAATCTATAAAAATAATCGTATTAAATAAATTTGAAAAAATATGTGATTGTTTTATCGTAGATATTGAAAAATTATAAAAACATTGTACTATAGATTAATGCATAAAATTCAATAAAAGAATATCTATTTTTTATAATCTATATCAAACGTTTAAAATATTTTTTTATTTTTATCATAATGATTAATGTCTACACATATTTCTATCGTCACTCAAAATCTAATAAATATCACTTTTAGAACAATCAACATTTAAATTATTCTTTAATAGTAAGTATACCCAATATCTCGTATTTATATTTTATTTTGAATATTGATTAAGTTTAAAATTTATTTTTTTCAGTAACGATGAAGCCTAAATATTTGTAAAATACATTATGTTTATAGAATTGCATATAAAAATTACAAATTTGCAACTTAAACTGCACGTTGTTCTAAGTAAAATTATTATTTTTATTATTTTTTATCTATATTAGTAATAATTTCTGCCATTATAAATTAATTTATGAATAAATACAAATTTTCAACTTAAAACAATAGTATTGTTTAAGTTATTTTATCTTCTTAACTATAAAATACCTACTCATATAAATTACTTTAATAGTACTCACGTTTTACTATATATTAACTGCACATTAAATATCTGTAATAGTTTGCATTTAGATTTTTGAAATTGTTTGTATAATTATGTTTAATATATGTATTATGCATATAATATCTATAAAATTAATAGTAATAAATACCTGTTTGATCGTGTAAAAGACGGTCCAATGTAACAGTATTATTTTTTTCAATCGCGTTATGACGATATTTGAAAACGTCTTTGCTACTAGATGCGCAACCCATGTGCACCCCTTCGCACTTTCATTTACCAGCCATTACTTTGATCACCATTAGGATGGCATGCTTAACTAATCTTCAAAATTCTCCACTCCACTAACGACAGACAGAGCTATAAATAAAATTATTATGATAAAGTATAATTCAAACTAATAGTAATTTAATTAATATATTTAATAAAACTATAAGGATCTTTAATTCTATAGATATAGTAAATAAAGTAGTAGAAATTAAATATTTTAGTAAAATAGTAATCATTTTTTGTTTTTGGTAACTATAGTTGTTATTTTAATTTTAAAATCAAGTGCT
Source organism: Aphis gossypii (assembly GCF_020184175.1). NCBI lineage: Eukaryota > Metazoa > Arthropoda > Insecta > Hemiptera > Aphididae > Aphis > Aphis gossypii. The sequence goes on from NC_065530.1 coordinate 81,602,010, forward strand.
ATTGTTTATCAAAAAATATCTATAGTTCATTTTTTATTATTATTAAAAATAAGAGCTTAAAAAAGGTTAGATACTAAAGTAAGTAATTCTAATTTAAGATTTTTAATTGATAATAGTTGAAATCTAGATATGTTTTATAGACCATAGTTGTATAAAAGTGTAAGTACAAAAAAAACAATTCATAACATTATTATTAAGCTTAGTTTATTGATATGGGTTTCTTTCTTATGGAGAATTATATGGAAATTAATAAACAAGATTATTAGCCAAAGAAGCTACCTCATTTCGTTGTTTAATAAAAATAAACTTAACTACAATACCTGAGACACTTATTATCAAAAGAAAAACAATGTAATATTGCAATTGGAGTAACATGCCTACCTATTTCAAAAAAATTCAAAAATGTATAATTCAGTATAAAAAATTATAAATTCTATCCTAATATTAAAAAATAAAAAATAAAAAATAATAATAATTAGAACATTGGTGAAAATAAGAAAAACCCATCTAATTTACTCATATATATTGTCAATAAAGAATTTTTACCTAAATGTTTTGAATATTTTCATTTAGATGCACAATCAATTCTCAAATGTAAATAAAATATTACAAACACATAATAACCAACTGATATAAATATACTGAAGTACGTAACTTCATCAACAATCAATTTTCAGTACAACCCGCACTTAATTAAAAAAATACCCAAGCATTAATTTTTCACAAAATAAATTTGAACGAAAATTGTTTTTAGATTCAAGATGTTAATTATAATTATATTAAATTATAAACATTAAACATTTAGCATATAAATATATAAAAAAGATCGTATTGACTAAATTATCTATTTGTAATAGGTATACAATTATAAACATATAGTATTTATATTTAAATTATATCTATGATTCTACTAATAAAAGAAGTTTTCAATAGAATGCATATCATTTTATTTGAAAAATAATAAATCAAGATAAAACAAAAATCTGAAATCATAAAAAATATAATGTTACATAATATATTATATTAAATTGTAAATTATTATTGTATAAAAAAAAATGTCAAATTATGTAAAGAAATGCATACATATTTTTAAAAAATGCTTGAAAATGGCTACAGTAGGTATAGTCATAATAGTGTGGGTATAAATATTTATTTTTTAACATGACAATCAAAAGACGAATGATAGCAAGGACTTCCGATTAGGCACAATAACAATTTATCTTGACTTCATAAAATCGGCAAATACTATTGTGAAAAGACATGTTGTAACACAACAGCTATAACTTTTCCATGACTCCGTGTAGGTAGGTACGCCGTACACATAAACAAGTAATATAATCCTACTCGTATAAATACTATTTTAAAACCAATATATTAAAGACCATGACCTATAGTTAGGTTATTACCTCTTTTCTAGTATAATTACTAGTTAACATTATGCTTTGATCAAAAGTGATAATAATATCTAGAAACAAATTAAATACTTTGAATGTAGGTAGTAAATAAAAATGTTTTAAATAATATAAATAATAAAAATGCTACTATTCAAATTTTTACTAAAAAATAAACAGTCATAAACAAATTTAATTAATCAATTTTTATATTTCATTTTGATTTTAAATTCAAAAATTAGCTGAAATACAAATTTGATCCAAGACATTGCAATTCTAAATATGAACTATTTTGCATACCTATTTTTGATGACAGTAAAAATATAATATACATATTATAATAATCTATATATAATATGTATATAAATTTTTAATTAATATTTGAGGGAAAATTACTGATTTGTCATTTTATAAATTTAATATGATATTTGTATTTTGTACCTATATAATATTTAGTGCAACAACTTTTTCATTACAGGTATTTCCTCATTTGCGCATATAATTTATTTTAAATGTACATATATTTTATTGATAAATACCCTTCAAAGCATAGTATTTTGAATTTATTTTATTAAGATTATTTTGCATGTTTAGAAATGTTAACCTATTTTTAAGCGCGTACATTTTTGGTTGTTTAGTGTATTAAATCATATTACTTCCACCAACTCAATTGATATAGATACAGGAAATAATTTAATACGTTTTAATTAAGTTTAATCCTTAGGAACCTTTTCAGTAGAAATTTACTTAGTTCACTCGCTGGTTTTCCTACAAGATTGAGGTTTCTCGGTGTATTTTTGTAAATTTTTTATAAAACTATTTCCTAAAATTTCTCTTAAAACATCTGTGTCTAATTTAACTTTAGAGAGGATACATCAAACTTTTGGAACACTTTTTAGCCAAAATAGTAGTTATACAGATTTTCTTGAAATCTAAAATTAATATAACTTGACTAATTAATACAATTCTGTTTAACATAGTTAGTTACAGGTACAATATAAGCGTGTATATTTAACATTCAAATGAATGAATATAAAATTAGAATGTAGTAAATTATACAAAACACAACAATATTTATTGTTGGTTCAATCAACTAATGTACACACATACAAAATGTATTTATACAACAATAAACAGGCATGTTTTCATTTCATCATTTATGTTTAACATATGTTAAGTATTAAGTATAATAAGTAGTTGAATAATGAGGTTATTATAAATACTTTTATTTTTGGAATTCATAATTTTGTCTTGTTTTGATATAAATGAAATAAAGCAATAACTACTCGTATATTCATTAAAAATAAACTTTCAAGACTGTAACAATTTAAAGGTAACGAAGTGCTAAAATATTGGAACACTACACAAACAGTGAGGTATTTTAACTTCTGACATCGAATTCAAACATAATATTCATAATATATTATATTACATTAGGAACCCTGCATATATGTGTTTCACGACTTTGACGTGTAGATTTATTTATTAGGTTCTTCATTTATGTTATCACAGTTAATCTAACAAAGGTGTACACATACCTATAATATATAACTATTAAAGTTAGATCCATTGATATAAACATTACTAGTAAAACACGAATATTATTATCATATAAAGGGAAGTATTTTAAATTTAAACATGAGCTGAATACATTATTAAATATGTACGTGATATAACGTGCACAAGTATTTCATAACGACAGTTATTATTAACAATGATGATAGTCACCTTATTACGATGAATATATTATTATATAGGTATATATTTTGCGATTTAGTGTATCTATATAAAATATAACGTAAACAGAAAAGATCGAGATTGAACAGAAATGCAATAATTAATATTTATCACTTTACAATATTTATGCTTGAATGTATTTATTTGAAATATTAAAAACGTCATACTATGTAATATTTATTATCTATTATAAAATGTTTAATTTTCAAAAGAAACAATTTTTGTTAATTAAAAATTTAGTAACAAGTATAAAAAAATAACAATTGAATTATATTTTTTAGCATATTTTAGTTATTGAAGTATCATGGTTATGGTGTTACAACGTTTTTAGGAATATTATTCTTTATTTCTAATGAAATAAAGCTAAATAAAATAGCTAATTAATTAATCAATGAATGAAAACGCTGAATATCTAATGTCATCAGTAATACTCAATAGATATTATTTGTGATTATTAGTGTAGTTGGCACTCGATAGTCACTATAATAAGTATTTATTTCTAATTTGCAATCATTATTCGACAATAGAAAAGCTGTAGTCATGCAATGTATTTAAAAACAACTGTTGCCAAAAATGTATTAGATATAACATGTATAATCATAATTTATAGATATGAAGTTCAAAAAGATTAACCTTAATAATATTTATATGAGCGTAATTAACTATTAAAAATAGATAAAAGTTAGAAAAAATATTATACAGAACCATTTAAACTAAATAATACACATGTAACTAATATGTTTACTTTTGAAACGAACTTTATAAGCTTCACTTTGTTGCATACAATTTAAAAGTATACAAAGTTAAATTTTCACAAAATTAATTAAAATTATGAAAATATTATTTTGTAGGTAAAAATATACAAAATGTTTAAATATGACACCTAAGTTTGAAATTAATGTAATATAAGGTTTCTTATAGAAATCTTAGAACCTATAACATTTCAAATTCAAATTTTTACGAAATATTATTAATTTCATGGTTATTTTGTTGTAATACCAAAAAAAAATGTACTTAAAGAAACTTGAAACTTTGTATTCATTGTACTCAAAAGATAATTCTAAACAGAAATGATTTGTTAACCTAGGGGTTAAATTGGTTGGTGAAATGAGTGATTTATGTTTTAATGGTCCTGTATACCCAAAAAAATAAATCATGTACAAATTTAAACAACTGATATACGTTTCAAATTTCTACGGCTACTAATAATTTTTAATTATAAAAAAAAATCTAAAATTATTAGATAGTCAACCATTATTTTACGAGTGAATTTTGGGTTTCGTAAAAAAATGTATACTAAAAATAATTTTTTTTTTAATTGGTCAACGTTCAAATTCTTTTATAATTATTTTAACCAAACTAATAAAAAATCTTGTATTAAATTTTCAACTCTTTGCTACTTATACAAAATATTTTTATACATTTTAACTACAAAATTATTTGAAAATATTGAAGATTTTGACGAATTTTTGTTAATATTTGAACTTCAAACGCTAATAAATTGTGAAAATTTTGTCTATGTATTCTTATGATTTTTGAATATCATAAGACGAACTTATGAGGAACTTTGTATTCAATTTTCAAGTATTTTATGACTTAGCCAAAACAATGTTATAGATATTTATAAAAAAAAAAAACTAAACAAATATGAATACTTCAAATTCCTATCTACTTATAAATATAGCCTTAAAATAAGCGAAATATTTTAAAAAGAAGATTTAGTAAAGAAAATACCAATCTAAATAACTAGTGAAATTTTCAAGCATCTGCGAATCATACTTTTTAAACAATAACAAATATTGAAAATCGTTTCAAGATAAATCGTTATTTTTACGAGATTTCGTAAAAATTTAAAATTCAAACGCTCATACATTTTTTCATATAATGACGCTTTGAGTTTTCTCTATAGCTATTTAAAGAAAACTTATGGAAATCTTAGTGTTAAATTTTTTGACCATGTATATAATTACAAAAAATTGTATGAATTTTCAGCTAAGTACAAAATTACTTATAAATGTTGACAATTTTGACATATTTCATAAAAATTTAATTTTAAACGTTTATAAAAATAAAATTGAGACAAACGATTTTCAATTTTTTTGAACTGCAATAAAAACAACTTAAAAAAAACCTTGTATTAAATTATCAAATTTTTTTATCAATATTTAAAAAAAAAATACTTAGAGAAATCGAAAATTTCAGTACCTATGTATTTATAACGTTTTTATAAATATTTGGTGAACACTTCAAGTATTTACAGTGATTAATTTTTGAGTTACAATAGAAACTCAATTTTGTCTAAAACTGGTTTTGAGGAAAATTTCCTGTTTTCAATTACTTTTTATTTTTATTTTATTCCTTTTTTTTTGAAAACTGATGGAAAATTCTTAGTTTTGACCTCTATCATGCATTCATGCACCAAGGATATTCACTTTGCCATCAAAAACCACCTCTGAAGTTTGAAATTAAAGCATTATTTCGACAAGTTATGCTGTCCCAAAAACAAAAAAAACATCATTGTAAAATCAATACATTCATTCATCACTTTTTTCAGAATCTAAAATATTACGATTTATTTTTAGCACAAATCTACTTACATTATAGTCAACGGTATGTCAGTATTGACTTATGAGTTGATAACAACTAGTTATTACTTATTATATATACATTGTTTGTATTTAAAAAAAAATAGTTCAACTGTATTACCAATAGAAAAATAAATAACTATATAATAGCAATACAAAATATATTAAAATGTATAATTAAATATCCTTAAAAATATAGGCCATTTTTGACTAGAATCACCTTTTGTGTATAATTATTTATCATTAAATTTTAATTTAATACACTCCGTTAAGCGACCTACTCAATTATTATGTAAGCTTGATATTCTATAATTCAGATGAGTTTCCTGATTTTTTTATTATTATTATTTATTATTTATTGATGAATAGGAAATTTATTGTTTATAGTTTAGCATGAATTTTATAAATATTTTATACTATAATTAATATAATATCATGGGATATACTTATTAATCCTGAATAGTTTATGTAGATTTAGGTAATATCTTAAAAATTTCTGTCAACAGCTATTTTAACGAATAAAAAAAATCTTTGTAACAAGAGAGAATATTTTCTCTTTATATTAGTATAAAAGTAAAAATAAATATTTTATTAATCACGAAATCTTGGAGCGATCAATTGCAGTATTGTACATGATATATCATCATGTAATATTATAATTATAATTATTTTTAATGAGAAAAAGCTTTAGCATTGTGCCACTGGAAATAATATTATTGTTTTTTATAATATTACGTAGTTATAGGATAAAAATTATGGAAACCTAACAGGATTGATTTTCGATTTAGGTGATTTATACTAAAATCAGCAATAATACTAATATATCCTAGAAAGATAAAAAAAACAAATTATCATATATTTTATTCATTATGGATCACTATAATCAATAAATATATTACCTTTCAGAGAAAATAGATAAATATGGATAGTTTTTCTATGCCCAAATGTAGAAAATTAAAACAAATACTGTACTTAAAGTGTATACATAAATTAAAATTACAATTTAATTGTGTAATATATTATAAATTATAATACAGCAGGATTACAAAGCAGACTCTGATAAGAATATACCACATTAATATTTCTGATCGTCATATTTCGCCTATCTATATGGATAATATTTTTAAAAATATATCAAAACCATATTTGAAAAGACTCGTTCAATTGAAAGCATTGTTTTTTCCTTATGAACAAACCACATTTGCATTCAATTCACAAAAGTAAAAAAAAATGATTTTGCACTTAAATCCAAATAAACATTTTATATTATTCTCCTTTTGAGTATTTTTTATTGATATAAAATTTAATATGTCGTTTGTTAGAACCAGCTAGTACACAGCATTACTGAATTACATTCTATAAAATATGATATGGATAATAATAGTCTTCATATCTAGATTTATAGCTTTTATTTTTTTTTAAATTTAAAAATATATAAGTATAAACTATTTTGATTATTTTAATTATTAGAAACGTATAGATCATACAATAAGTCTATAAATTCTTAAAATAATATATAAAAATAACGAAATTGAAACTTATATAAGTACCAGTATTAATTAATCACTTTGGTGGGTTTTAATAAAATTGAAATAAGTAAATCAGGATTTAAAAATACACCAGATTTTAATTAAAAATATTTTTAAAAATGGCCTCGAAATTTAAAATAAGAAAGTTGAAATTCATTATTATATACTTTTATTTTATTTTATTATTACATCAGATAATTTAATGATTTATAATAATATTATCTATTATCTTTAAGCAAGGTTATGGGGGTGGTAGAGATAATTTTTATAAAATTAGAAAATAGACTTTTATATTAAGCAATTATTCATTTAACATTATTATTACATATACATAGTATAGGAGTACAAATAAACTTTTCTAATAGTGTAAGTAACCAATCAACAACTATTTTATTTGTATTAGACTTTTTAAAATTCTAGGAGTCATTAAATACTTATAATAGCAACAAAATGTAAATAATGTCCATTTTCTAAATAATTTTAAATAATAAGTCTACAATTACTTTAATTACAAAAAAAATATTAAATTTAAAAGATTAAATAATCTAATTCATATGTATTTTACCACAATAATTATAAGCCATCATCGCTATAGAGTAAATATAATACATATATTTTTTCAAAATTTTCAGTACAATTAATTTATATTTTCTTAAATTATTTTGTGTTAAAAAAATGCATTCTCTGATAACGAAAATGGAGTTTACTACTCAAGACTTGGTGCTATAAATTTAAACAGCTAGTGTCTTATTTTTTCTCTATTTTAGTTTTTTTTTTTACTTTTACTATTATTTGTGATACTCGTGGGAGAAAAAGTATCGTATAAGGGGCTGCTGAAAAACAGTTTCATTTCACGTTCGTATTTTTATAATATACAAAAAACGATAAGGTCTAAGATACTAAGCATAAACAAGTGTATATATTAATGCACAAGTAATATCCCAGATTTTAGTTAAATAAATGTGTTTTAATCGCAATTAAATTATTATAAGTCTATAAAATTATAATTATACTTCATTTTTTTATTTAATTCAAAATTAAATTTTCTTAATAGCCGTGACAATTAACTAACATTTATTAAACCAAAATGATAATTTAAAATATATATTATATATATATTTCAATATAGGTACTAATTTTATTGTTAAAGATAAGTGCGTATAATATATACCTACTTTTAGATAAAAAAGAACTAATATAATAATATGTTTAAATATACAATGTATATAAAAACAATTTATAAAATATTTTCAATGAACAGTCTATAAAAACAAATATACCTCTCTATATTACCTTTTAAAATTACTTTCAAAGCACATCAAATAATAATTAGAAATCTCTTAAATTTCGATTTAAATTTTATTCAAATACATCGGAATTTTCATAAAGTCATTTGTTTAACATTTATAGTAACAAAAAGTTTGTATGGCTACAACACATTATTTGAAAAATCTGAATATCTAAAAATATAGTTTTTAAGACTTAAGTATATCTTAGGTTTTGTATCTATACGTAGTTAAAGAATAAAGAGTAGGTAAATCATTCTGTAGTAAATATTTATATTTTATAAAAACTGTGACAAATGGATTTATGAGCAATGAATTATTTTGTGATAAAATCAGCTTTTTTTAAATTATATAAGCTAAGGTTTATTTCAAAATTTTTAAAATATGAAAATCATCCAGTCAGAATAACAATTATATATATTATTCACATTAACATATATTTGTTGTTAAAAGTTAACAAATAGAATAAGTAATAGCCTATATAACATTTAAATATTTAAATAATTTTTCTGAAGAATAAAATAATTGTTTAAGTTTGCTTAAATTTGTATCAATCAATAACGTACAGTCTGAAATAATTATTAAATATGTATACCTATTGTGTGATTACTGATTATACTATAAGTATTTGATCTAAATTTTAAATATCTACTTAAACATAACAGTATAAGTATAACACCGTTGTACACACATATAAGAGACATTTTACAATATTTACATAAATATTAATTCAAAATTATAATTTGAATATAAATATAAATATAATTCATAATGTTACCTATAATACGTATATAGTATATTATAATAATATTGTTATAATTTTTTCTACATTGACCAAAGACGTTTTTATCTTTACAGGATACTTCTTATTTCTTAAATTACATAATAATTTTAATTATTTGAAAATATGGTATTAAATATACAAAAATCTGAGTTAGAATAAATTTAGAATAAAATTTACAAAAATTTGGTATGAAAATGCTTTTTAAATTACCCAGTGTAATAAGTTTATGCATAAAAAATACTAGACACTACAATAACTATATATAAAAATACTTATTCTAGTGATAATACTTAGAATAAGAATATTAAATAAAACGCGAAATTAATTCAATATTATTCATAATATCAACGGTAAATAATGTTTTATTCATACAATTACATGAAAAATTAATTAATTAATTTTTAATTAAAAAATGTAGTTTTTTAAGTATACATGAAATGAATAGGATATATTATATACCTAAGTATATTATACTTTTACTCCATATATTATTTCTATGCGACGAATTGTTTATCAATATAATAAAATAATGTTCTCGAAATAAAACACCTAAGATTAAAATGTGTAGATTCCTATAACACTTAAAAATCGTGTATAAAACATGACGCATTCTTTATATAACAAAAATATAAGAATTTCAATAATAATTTGTTCTAAGAGTTAAATTTATAGATGGTATAAGTTATTGTTATGATACTATAAATTGATTATGATTCATTGACCTCTATACATTCAATCAAGAGCAGTGACGTTGTAAATAATTTGGGACATAATTTAATTACAGTGTTTACTATGTTTACGATACATATTACATATTATGTGTGTACTTATCAATATATATATTTAAATAGTTAATTATTGTTGTTATTTAAAATTAAAATACTTTTAGACACGTACCATTTTAATAATATGTGAACACCTATTACCTACATATAATATACCTATATACCTATATTTAACAATAGCAATTTATTATTTTTAATAAATAAAGTTATGTGAAAAAAATAAATATATTTTATATTTAAATTTATTGCATGCCTAAAAGTTACCTAATATTTTTTAGTATGATAATAAAATATATGTAACATGGTTTATGCGAATTCTAGATTAAACTCAAGATTAGTTTAATTTACATGATTAATTAGATCTCATTAAAAACAAAACTTTTTTGAATCTGAAATAATTTTTAGTATTTAACATATTTATTTTTATAATATATTCATAAAATATGATATTATATATCAAACAATATACGAATGTAATAATGAAAAAAATACATGATTTAATTAATGAAGAATCCTCATCTATTGAAGGAACTCTGACATAAGTACAATATCTATTTAATACTTACATAATATATTATATTATTATTTTGTATATAAAAATGAGTATTCTTATACTATTAAGGGGAGAGGGTATAAATAAGTTAGTTTATTTATAAATAAAAGTATTTTAATTGAAGTATTTATACTTAACCTAACCTGGATTCTTATTTAATTTAAATCGTTTGTAGCACACTTAGGTTACATCGTCGAAGACTGATGATATGGCAAGATCATTATTCATAGAGTGATTTGATAAATAAAAAGTGCTTTGGTGCTCAAAAAATTTTGGATTGAAAACGATGAATACAATTAGTGTTTGAACATAATGAAATATGAATATCAATTGCACCTACCTATATACAATTAAGTAGATAGAAAATCATTTTCTGAGTTACTTAAATGTGTTTAGATTATTTTAATATTAAGCGTCTTCCAATTGCTCACTAAACAAATAAAGCAAAGATCGGATTGTTTTTTTTAGATAACGAGCCACTACACAAACAGTAGGCTACCCGCCATCAGTAATCGGTTGTTTTTTAGAGATAAAATTACATTACTGATATACTGTAGGTGTCAACAACATAAATGTAATAAGAGCCAAAAACTTATAGTATACCTACCTACATCTAAAGATAACAAAGTAAAGTTAAATTATTAGAAAATCTGTGGGTATTTTAATACTAAATTATAGTATTGGGAATGTTTGCCGATCTAAAATACTTTTAAAATTCTAAATTCTAAATTTTAAAATATTAAAAATAATTAGGTAAGTAATATTAGGATCCCACACATTCTTAAGATGACAAAACTTAAGTATTAAATGTAACATGCGACCTTTTATAGGTGACAAGTTGTTAATTGTTATAAATAAAATATCCAATTACAACTTTTAAGAAGATTGTCTTGTAATTAATTAATTTCAATTTAACCATAATACATTATACCTTAAAACAAAAAATATATACAGAGTGATTCTTTTAACAATAAACATTTATTATCTCAAATAAATTAATATTTTTGGAAATATATTTTTTTGAGAATTTAATTTTAAATCGGAACGACTAAACATAAAAACTACGCTTTTTTAGCAAAAAAAAATGTTTTCATTGTTATAGTTATTTATGTATATTTTTTAAATTTTTTTGAATAGTGATGCACATTTTCAACGTCACTTGTATTCAGGAGCAGAATATTTTTTCAATTTGCAATATTAAATTTTGAACGATTATTAATTGGTCATAAGTTTATAAGTACTTACATATTTAAAATTTAGATTATTGATATAGCGAATCAACATTTTGTGGGTTGCCTATTATTTAGTTCATATTATGCTACTCCTATTAACTTAAAATATCTATAATTATAATTAATTAGGTACCTACTCGTTAAAAAATTCTCAGAAAATATTATGTTATAAAGTATGGATTTATAATTTACGCTGTCATTCTGTATGACTGTATGAGGCGTAGTAGAAGCGACGATGGACCTTCAGGTTCGGAATAAGTAAAAAAAAAAAAATCTTTAAAAAAAGCTAAAATCAACCAAAACGAATAATAAAATACCGATTATATTTAACAATATAATATGATAAGTTATTATATTTGAATTACTTGCTACTACAAATAATAAAATATTAGAAATAAATTTAGTTTTAGTTTTCATACTAGCTAAGGTAATTAATTTATAATTTGCAATGTAATTATAGCTTTTAATTTGAATTATAACTTGCAAGTATACCTTTATCTAAAATTCAAATTATACATATAATCAATTAAAAAAAAAAAAGAAAACTGAGAAGTTCAAAAGTCTCGCTCTATTGCAGCGATTCTCAAACTGTGGTACGCGTACCACTAGTGGTACGTGAAAGACTACATGGTGGTACGCGTAAGGCCACACGGTGGTAGAACGGAAAATTAAAAATAAATATTCGATTCTGATCTCATTGAAAATTTGTTATTTAATTCATATTTTATTTTAAAAAACTAATGAATAAAAATAATTATGTTGCAATATTTTACTTGCCATATTATTTAAAATAAATGTATTTAACTAAAAAGTAAAGTATTTAAATTGTACAATTTGAATTGTTCTATTTTTAGTCATTAGTGGTACGTGACTGATTAATAATACACCTAAGTGGTACGCAAAAAAAAAGTTTGAGAACCGCTGCTCTATTGTATTGAATGTACCTACTTCATAATAATTGAGCTATTGCCTATACTCATTATAGATTCGTAAAATTCTAATTTGATGATAAATCATTAAAATATAATTACCTATTAATACGAGAATATAATGTTCCGAGGGTCGTAGCCCATTCAGCTCCCATTTTCCTAAATGCCTTTCGTTTTACAAAAAGTTCAATTTCTAAACGGCTCCGATTTTTTACATCATACAGACTAATTGACTCAAAACAAGAGTGGTTAAACTTTTGTTGGTGTAAACTAAGTAAATTATAAAACTTATACAGAAAAATTATATATTGTAATTTTTTTATTAAAATAATATTAAATTCTAGTGTTTACAATTTTTAAAAAATGGATGTTTAAGTAGAAATACAAAAAAAAAATCATACTTAGGCATTTTTTTTAGACATAATTTTTTTTATATAATCCATACATTATTTCACTAAATGAAAATTTGTTTCCTAATGAACTCTAGTTCTTTTAAAAATTTAATTTTCTGACATGACTGAGCTTTAGTTTAATTATTTTTTCTACGGGAGCCGTTTAGGTATTTACCGGTTTGTTAGACCATTTTGGCTCGTTTTTTCGTTCGAAAATAAGCAAACAATAGACGGGAGCCGTTAGGGATCCAATGGTTCCAAGGATATTTCATAATTTATTTATATTATCTAAGTTTTCTATTAACTATTACTAATACGCTAGGTTAAACACATTTTTACTAAAAATATCGGATAACTATAACTATATTTATTATTATAATACCTATTATAACAAATATTATTGTTATTAATTTGTATATCAAATGTCAATATAAATCGTTGTGTATAGGTTCGTATTATTAATAACTTAAAATTAAAGCAAATATTTAGACAATTTAATTGTGTATGTATACTAAATAATATAATCAGTGGCGTAATTTTGAATTGATTCTGGGGTGGGATTGAGATATACTTAGTTTTACTACCATTTTAGTAGTGCTATGCCCCCCTACAACCCCCTTGACCATTAAATCTCATAGATCACAATATTTTATTAATTTAATAAGTTAAATGGTATAAAAATGGTTTTTAAAGACAATAAAGTAAACAATTAAATTAAATATATTTTTCATAAATTATAATATCAAGTCAATTTTCCTTTTTGTTTTTTTCGCCAAAAAAAGGGCGTCTAGGGAGGTATAGATCCCCATATCCTCCCCATAATTATACCACTTTAAATAATAATACGTAGTAATGAAAAGTTTCACAAGTCTCTATGAAAAATATTTGTTGAATTACCTACAACAAATCAACTAAAATCATTATTAAACTATTAAACTAATTAATAAACATTATTAAACAATCTATTTTTTTTTTTCTTTTTTTAATTTTTGTAAAAACATTTTTTTTTAGTAGAAATAATCTGAACATGAATTGCGATGAGGGCTTTAGTAGCAAATTATATTTAGTTGGTACTTTTTCAGGGCTTTCAAAATTGGAAAATTATCAATACTTTTTAAACAATCGTGAGGGACACCTTATGTATACTTGATAAAATTTTAACAGTATTATTAAAATAATAATTATTTAGCAATTTTGGTAATCAATGTGCATAGGACAAATTAAAATAACTCTATATCAATATCATACATAAAAAATGATAATATAAATATTTGGTAAACATTTTAAGTATCTAAGTTTATTTATTTTTGAACTATCAAAATAAAATACAATTTATTTTATAGGAAATCGGGTTTATATAAATACTTAATATTCCAATTTACCGTAATTTTGTTTCTTAGTTTTTCCTGAGTATTAAGAAATGTACTGGAAAACATTTTATTTTTGACTCACCAAAGCATCAACTTCGGCCATTTTAAAGATCAAAGCATGTTTTCTACTCTAAAAAATGTCTTCACAAACAAAAATATCTAAAACCTATGAAATAAAAGTGTATCGACAAAATTGAAGTATGTAATATACCTTTTATATTTATATAGGAAATACTATACATACTATTTAGTATTTATACAAAAAATCCAGAAAAGATTGTACTCAATTCTGATATAATTATAATTTTTATAATTTTTTGGAGTTATAACGTGTTAGACAATTAGATAATCAGATTACGTAAATATACGTATATGGATCTTCTTTATCACATTATTATTAAGAGTGTTTTGATATTTCCCGATATTTCTTTTTGGAAAATGTATATATTTGAAACTATTAATAACAAATTATTTTTTTATTTTTCTCATTTAACATCACTTCCTATCTCCATTTTAAAAGTGCGCACTAGGTTAATAGTTATCATAAAACTGACGAGAAATAAACAATCAATTTATAAGATATAAACCTATACTATAGGCTTAGGACTATCAACTTTAAAGTAAGTTTGGTTAAAAATAATAATCAACAACTTAGTTCCCTTTTACTATTACTTAACATTAACTCCATAATAACGAATGAGTAATTAAAATTAAAAAATATAAATTAAAATACGATCGATGTATAAGCAAAACCAAATTTATATAGGTACAAGTATAAATGACAATGTGTTATTCGAGACTGTACAGTGCTCACTAACTTTATTGTTCATATGTACATTGTACATATGATAGGTCATATACCTAGGTATATATATGATATATCCCATACAGCAATATACTTACGTATATCTCAATCGTTAAATTCATAATTAATCGAGGTATCAGCGATAATTTGCTAAACCTCCAACAATTTATTACTACTAAAGAGTGTATAGGTACATTTTATACTATCTAATTTATATTTTGTACAAATTATTAAAAATAAAATAAAAATTGTCATTATTCGACTTTAACACAAACGAGAACCAATTCAGTTACTAAATAGGTAAAACATCCAACTTTCAATGATATTTTTTAGTCTGTAGGTATTTTATTTAGGTATGTTTACTTTGTGACAAAACAACTATCAATATTTAGTAACTTAACTAGTATTTTTGATATTTCCTCACGATGTTCTAGAGTATTATTTTTGGGATTTTCTCAGAACAAGAAAAAACGACAAGGAAAACTAACCACCACTATAAACTACTTACAAATTTTAAGCTGTACTTATTCAATTTAAATTAAATCCATGTCACATTTATATTAAATAAATAATTTAATTTTTTTTATAATTTAACATTTTTTGAGTTAGAATTTAGTTATAAACAATCAGTGGTATAATATGGTATAGAATAGTATCTTATAAATTATAATAAGTATTAAATAGCGAATATGATTTATCGATTTTATTAAACATAGTAAATATAGTAAATTTAGTATATTACAGTGATAAGAAATCCAAATTTATTAATTACTTTTATATTTTTAGTTAAATTACATTTTTTATTTTTAACTTTTAGGAAGCTTATAATTCTGATAAAGCTAAATTATTGTTCAAGTTCAAGTCATTTAATAGAAAACTATTAGAATATTTTTATTGCTTACCATAATAATTTACAATTAATGTTTTCCCCTGACAAAAAAAAATTAAAAAACCAATTTAATTTAAAACCAATATAGTTTTCTCGTTACGGCCCTGATCAAAAACTAAAATAACCAATGTTAAATATTTCGTAATTTAAATTGAAAAATATCGAAATTAAATTATATAAGCTAACAGATATAATATAAAGTATAAGTTAGCAGAGTGGAGGGCGTTGAGAGTATTCGATTCAACACTATAACTTATAAGATAGGGTTATACCTATAACTATTTATCGCAATCGTCATTGCAAAAATGATTTTTAATAACATAGAATATAAAAATATGTAGTCATTTATTAAATTTTAATCTGAATTATTAAAAATGTTTGTGATATTTTATTAGTGAAAAACATATTATGTAGTATAAGTAAATTTTAAATATTAAGTCATTAAATAGGTATGTATTAATGTAAAAACCATAAATAAGTAGGTAAGAGAGTTAATGAAATATAATGTCTATCCAAATATTATTTATAAGTAATTTAATAGAAAGAACAGAAAGAACTTATCTTCTTAATATAGAATTATTTGTATATTAAGCATTTAATTAAAGTTATTGCTATTAGGTATATTCTAGGAAAATATTTCTATTATTGGATTTATTTTAACGATTTGTTTAATGTTTTGAGCCAACATTAAATTTTTTATTACCAAAAAATAAGATTTAAGAATTAAAACACGACGTCATGGATATTAAAAGCTATGAATAAAGTTTTGAGTTTTATAACTATTGATGTTTTACAATATGTACCAATACAATAATATTATTGGGTAATACGATTACATATGGATCCGGGCACGACACGACAGGTCCACAGATAGTGATCATTTTGAACTATTTGTTTGAATCCAGAGTTGTAACGTACTAATTGCTGGGAAATTCAAGTCAAATATAACATGAGTTTATAACAGGTAATCAAATTACAAATTTAACATTAAAAAGATTTGTGAGCCGTATTTCCTGTGAACATAACTTATTAATTGATTCAACTCAGGGGCTGACTTTACCAATGGTATTGTATGAAAATGAGAGTATTTCTAGTGATTGGATTATAGCCAAAGTAAATTTAAGCGCATTGTGTTGAATAGTGATTGTATTATATAATATTATTTTAATTTTTTTTTATTCATATTTTGTTGATAGGTAACATGGTATTGATATCCATAAATTTCATATTATCTTTATTATGCAATGCGGAGCTTACTATTTCGGTAAAAAAAAAAGGTAAAATGTAGAAGTACGAGAACTTAAATATTAGGTATATAATATAGCCAGTAATATATTTTTTGAATATAGTATTTAATTTAATTTTTTGCTATTTAATCAATATTATTTATTAATTTATTATTATGAGACGAGACGAGCCCATTACAAATTTTGATATAATTCTTAAAACTTAACAGTTAACAGTATAAAATATAAATTATAATACAACACGAAAATTACGAATTATTAATGGACGAGTTATTATCCGTCATGACATATAAAAGTATTTTTGTATATTATACGCGATAGGTTCCTACTATTTTCAAAGTTTCAAGTAAATAAAATATATTATTTTTGGTGGTAATATAATTCAAATTTGAAAAAAAATAAATGCAATTATTAAAATTAAATTAAAATAATTAAAGTAGATTTTTAAGAAAACTATTTGATATATAATACATTAATATTCAGTTAAAATCGTTCTTAAACCAGTTAAACCTATAATATGTACGCTTGAAGAGACGACTAAAAAGTTAAAACTATATAGGTTTACGGTATAACAAACAGATACCAAAGTATAAAACATATTTTATATAATAGGTACTCAAAAAAATTAATTGATTAGGTACCTAAGTAAATAACGCAACGACACATACGTATTTAATACACCAATACCATAGTATAACAATATAATATGATACTACGTTATACACGGTCTACGACTTTAATAACTCAATACGATTAGTGAATATTATAGTCTGTGTAATCATATCCAAACAATATAAATAAATTGTGTGTAATAAATAAATGCTCATTGTAATTATTCTAGACTTACCGAGGTTTTCATTATCCGGCGACAACGTGAGAGTAGACGAATATTATCCGCATAGAGGACGACGGTTAACGCGCTAGCATATAGGTATATGTCCCTGTGTCTAGGTATATCTATATATAATATATTGAAAATTCGACGGCGTTACGCGAGTACTGGGAAGACGGATAAATAAATCACTTCGAATTGGGGGGAGGGATAGAAATAAAACTAAAAATCAAAACGGTTAAATTTATCACAAAGGGCGTCGGGTGAAACTTTGGCGCGCACGAACTTACGACGCGGCACGTTCACTCGTCAAATTCGCGGCGGCAGACACACACACTCAAACACAAATATCACTGACACATGCGATCGCGAAACGCGTACTCGAGAGAAACTCTCATACACGACGCACGCGATCGTCCGTCCGCCGGTCACCGGTGATCTGCGGCGCGGTCGCGTAACGCGTCGTCTACATGTATGATATTGTATCGTAATAGCGGTCGCGCCGGCCGGCGACGACGGCTTCCGTGGAACAGCGGACCGCCCGCGCGCCCGACGGTGGCGCGCCCGCGGCGGCGGCGCAAAGCTCGTGTTGTGGACGTCGCGCCCGCCCGCTGTCCCGCGAGATACTCCGGGCAGGCTGTTCGGGACGGCAAAGTTGGCGGGAAACCCTGGGCCCCTCCGCGCCGGGCCCCACTACCGGGGTATAACCTCCGTCTTCAACATTATATAATACCACTATAAGAGTTCAGTGCTTGACTTATTGGGACGGAGGGTGGAGAAGCAGATACGCAGGAGGACTGTGTGTACATCAGCTCGATATTCAGATATTTTAGCGTACCGTTAGTTTTTTTTTTTTTTTTTAATTAAGATTACTGCAATAGGTACCTACTTTATTCAGGGGTCTTTTTGCAAAATTATAATATCTTGAGATTTTCAAAAACTAAATTGGTATTTGATAGAGTGATAAATGATAATAATGTAATGTTCACGAACAATATTATTTAAGTATAAACTACAGAGTGATAACTGATACATAGATATTTCTTTACGGATCTTTAATTACAAACGTTAAAAGACGAGCAAATTAAGGTTATTTATCCTAAAAGATAATGTTATAAATAATAAAATATTTTTATTTATAAAATTAATCAAAATATAAAAATTATTAAAAAATATTTGATTACAATGTTAAATGTTATTTAGTAAATTCATTTGAAAGGCAATGATTTTCTTACGGTGTCAACAAGTTGTAATGTTTCATGTAAAAATTAATTTTCAGTATCGATTTTAGACAAAAAAATAAATGTATGTATTATTATTTTTGTATAAAGGCTTATACCTAGAATTATATATTATAAATAATTAGATTAATATATTTAAAACCACATTTTATTATTAATATATTTAAATAAAAAAATGGCAATACTACCCAACATGAAAAAGTACCTACGCAAGCTTATAATTGAAACTTTTAAAGTATAATAGTTAAGGTTGTACATCTTTTCTTGGCTCATCAGAGTACCTATACTATATATTTTCCAAGTCAAGCACTATGTCTACACTTTTATATAATATAAAATAAAACCGTAGGTTTTTTTTTCCCGGTAAAAATCTCTGTGGAGATCGAAGACGACAAAAAATCTTTACAGTTGGATCTATCCAATTTTCCACTTGGCCTTTGATATCAACCATTATATTATACTACGATATTATATTACGAACGCTGCAACACTTTTAGCGACACCGCAAAGAACAGATGGGCACAACAATAATAATATATTATAAACGTCCGGAATTCGTTCGAATTGGGAATCTTTCCTCTCAAAATTCAATTATTCAAATGATGCTATTTATTGTGTGTGTTCAGAGTTTCAGACTTCAGAGAAAACAATAAGATTTTCTCTACGCCGTGGTAAGTAGTGTATAGTGTATAGTGTATAGTGTATAGTGTATAATGTATAGTGCTACGTCGACCGACATTATTATACATATAGCTGTTGCTGTTTTATCCGTTTTTTATTTGTTCATTCCCTTTTGACTTTGAAAGAAATCGATGAAAAAGTAGTTTTGAAAAACAAGACGTGCTGTATTATTATTATGTGGTTCGAAACTATTTAATTTAAACGTTAGTAGTTTGTATATAAAAAAGCTACAACTCAGTTCTGAGTTGTTTTAAGACGCATTTATCGAACTGGCGTGGGCCAAGATCAAATTTTTTCATCCTTCATAAATGATATTTTTTTCTTAAAATGCTATATAGAAATTGTAAAAAACTTATCAAAATTTTCCAACATGATTTTTATGCACATTTTTGCAAGTTTTGACAATATTTTAGACATTTAGAAAACAAAATCACTTAATAATATATTATTGAAATGTTATAAAATATGTTTCAATCGTACAAAGTATAAATGTCTTTCCAAAGTCCTAATAGTTATAATAGTAATAGAATTAGTAGATAAACATCAATTAATATATTATGTTTTTGTTCACATTATATATCTATAGGGAGGCGCGTAAAACGAAATGTTTTAATCAAATTCGATTATTTCTCTCAATCTCGAAGCGAAATATTTACCTATAAATCGCTATATTAACAGTTTCAAAGCAGTGAAAGAAATAAAAACTCCATTAAAGTGCTTAAAGAATATATTTAATAATCGAAAATGTTCTCATTTTGGATCTAGTAACTAAGTAAGTTGTTTTTTAATAAAACATATGATACTATAAATGGTTTGTTTTAAAATGATTAATTTTGATCACTATTATAATTAATAAATTACTTATACAATTATTCATAATTTTATTATACAGCAAAGTATTCAAAATTACGTATAAATTAGGAATTAAAATTGTAATTTCAGAACTAATTTACACAGGATTTTTGATAATAGAGGTATATATTTTATCTACAGTTTTAAATTCAATTGGTTTTGAAAGATATCACCAAACTTCGAATAGGTACTACAATAATTTCTTGAAGACACACATTACATGTAAAAGAATGACTGAACAATGATCTTATAGCCAAAAAGTATGTAACGATTGCCACTGCACTTAATTTAAAATAATGTATTGTAATATTATTGGATACTTGTAAGCTTTAGCTGACCATTAGGTACAGTAATCTTAGTCACACCCGACCTCCTGCGTTTATATAGGTGTTTCGGACACCGATTTTCTAAAGTTCAATGACTTATAAATCGCCGTGGCTTTCGAAATTTTGGGACAGTTCCTAGGAGTCCACTGATCAATCGTGGTTAAGATTTCTCAAATTAATCTATATGTATATGTCCCGTTTTACTTTGACGTTATAGTTCAAGAAACTTACATACACCTAGAGACGTATTTAAGGGATCAAAGATGATCGATCACAACAAGTGGCACTTTTTTACATAAATATTCACGTTTATAAATTATTATAATAATTAAATATGTTAATCAAGTTACTATTTAAAACAAATTATAGATTTAATTACCAATACTAATTATTAAATTACATCTTAAATAAACAAAATGTGAAAATTCTTTTATTATGATCCGAGCTTATTTTTTAATAATTATACCTATTGGACGTTGAATTATTTACATTTAATTAATTCTATATTCATACCTTTTATATTATGTATATTTATTGTAAAGATTTAGTAAACACAGTTGAAATTGCTTTATGACGACATCAAAGGGACCACGTAATTTGGTAGCATTAATCAATATTGATTAAACAAAACAATACTTAAATACATAAAAAACAAAAGAAATTCAGCTGGAACATTAAAATGTTGTACGTATTATACTACATAGCGTGTTAACTGATGCCGTACTAAACGATTTCTACTGTAGTTTATTTTTTTCTATTGAATTTTGTTCCTATTGTACAGGAACATATAATTTATTGTGTAAAATATCTTTTTACGATAGACTTTAACTAATGTGGTTACTGCAGGTAAGGTTATATTTTTTTAATACACTATATCTTCAAAAGACGTATTACAGTTGAGTCTCATAGATCAAAATATATGAACACCTAATTATGTCCAAAAATAATACCTGATCGAGTCCAAAAATAAA
Organism: Aphis gossypii; assembly: GCF_020184175.1. NCBI lineage: Eukaryota > Metazoa > Arthropoda > Insecta > Hemiptera > Aphididae > Aphis > Aphis gossypii. Next base: position 81,624,427 of record NC_065530.1, read on the forward strand.
AAAACTAAATACAATTATAAGTTATAAATAAAACTATAACAATAGTACTATAAAATTATAGTTAAAGTATCAAATGCTAAGAAATTAATACATTATTGAAATTGACATGTTTTTATTCATTATATTATTATTATTATTATTATTATTATTATTGTTGTTGTCGATGTTATCAAATATCGGTACCTAGTACTGACAATCGATCATATCTACTATTAATTTATATTTGTATGAAAATATTTAAATATACTTCTCTATACATATTTAATATCGTTTTAGTAATAAATGAAGTAGGTAGATAAAAAAACAATTGGAAAATTCAATATTAACTAGTTGTTTTATCAGACTTAATTAGACGCATTATCGAATGGAATTTAGCCATATATTTCATTCCAAACCTAGAACTGAACTTTATAATTCTCTACGCATGGTTCCAAATGTCTAATAATACTTAATTTTTTATACATACTCTACTATATATAAATTATAATTTACAAATATATTACAAATTTTTACACTGCCTATTGATTTCTGCAATTCTGTTTGTAGAATATACCCACTAAAAATCAACAAAAGACACATGTGACTATTTAACCAAGGTTTAACTTGGATTTACTAATTTTACTAAGTATACACCATACATACAAGTATATTATAGTATGTAAATACAATATATTGTAATTAACGTCAATATACAAATTCAGCAAAACCATAATGAATGGCTATGCCTACATAGAATATTCCCACAAAGAGCCTGAAAATAGTATAGTTTGTATGATGTCCATTTTACCTTGATGCATCAGGAAACAGTCGACGTGTCTCGTATAGGTCCATTCGTTAGTCCGGAAATTCTGTGGCTTGCAAATATAATATCGTATTGATTTTAACCACTATATTATACGTATATCAATGATATACACGATACGCTCCGATAGAATTTATCGCAATCATTATCCGCGATATCAATATTATGCACAAATCGAAATAAATATTTAATTAACTTATTTAAAATGATCACACTCGATAGAGACAAAAACAGTTTTACCGAGAATTGTTGAAAACCGAACAACGCGTAGAAAACGAATGGTGGCGGTGGCTACCGTTTCTCATTAAGACTAATGGATGATAGGAAATATCGTTCGTACGTATAAACCGTATTTAATGCATAGATAATATATTATCTATGATTTAATGTGAAACACTGAAAACAGCGAATTTAAACCACGGTTGAGATGACAGACTTTATACCGCAACCGCAGTACATACTTACAAATTAATATTACTCGTGAACGGGTATAATTGCGATATTTTCCGTTGGTCAGTTTCAAAGGTAAGCGCCATTTTCTGATTCTCAATAATTCTTGATTAAAACATTTTCACGTCACTGTTCGCGAGTGCGAAAAGTGTTGTGTCGTTTGACGACATTCCGAAGAAACAAGTCTTGCAAATACGATTTTCAAAGCTAATCACTGTATAACTATGTCTGAAGAAACGTGTGGTCCATTTCCCAAGAAGCTGATATTCAATAATTGTGCAACAAGGTAAGATATTTATATATATTATTCAAAGATTCCTTACTTTACTGCAGGCCGCAGGGGCGTCTTTACGACCGTTATTGTTTAGAATTTTGTGTAGTTCCACATATTGTAATTTGAAGTGCGTGTAGGTATATTTTATAGTGGTTTATTATAGAATGCAGATAAAATCTTGATTCATGCGATTACTAAGTACGTTAAATACCAGAAACTAAAACATTTTCTAAACTCTATGTATAATATACTCTCAATATATATCTCAAATAAGAGTAACCTTAGTCAGCAGACCATCTGCGTAAGACTGTAGCAATTAACGTGTTTGAGTGCACATCAGCTACTAATGAAGTGAAGTCCGTCATCAGGTACTAAAGTACGACAAGTACGTCTTCCAAACATGACAAAATTTGACGATAACCGATTTTCATGGTCAACGCGGTTCTGACCTAACACACAAAAATTAGTCGTCGCTTGAGGCTACTCTTATTTGTTACAGAATTTAGACTTTAAATACCTATTTCGAAATTCCAAAAATCAAAATTAGGATAAATACATAATTTAAGCATATAATATTATAAAGTTAAGATTTATAAATAATTGCTATGTATACATTTGAATGTGTCAAACAGAAATGTATCTAAATGGGGTTTAAAGAGGGAGTGCTGAAGAGGTGATAACATTATCAACTCCAAAGATTTTTGTTTACATTTCACGAACTCGCAAATTCCAATAACTACTTGGTAGTATTATATTAGTATTAGATTATATTACTAAATATCTTATGATCTTATCATTTTTCCTTGCGTAAACCTGCAGTGTTTATTCGGATTTTAATCACGATAATAAAAATAACAATTATATATGATAATTTTATCGAACCGTTTTATAACCATAATTACACATTTATTTCTTTCCAACGAGGAAAATTTATAATATTTCACTGTTGACAATTTTTTTTCTAAAGTAAAATGTCTAACGAAAACTTAGCGATATAAAAATAATTAATGTTTTTTTTTTGTAAGTACAATACAATGTCAATATCAGCCTATAATTCTATTAGATTTTTAGAATTTTTGATATAATAGATTCTATTTTTTTTTTTTTTTTGTAGAATTCTACAAAGTTTTGAGAATTTTATGAATTATTCGATCATTTTATGTTGTTCATAAATATATACATAATACATTATAGTAATCAAACTATTCCGAGAAAGGTTATACAAAAGTTTAATAATTAATAAAACAAATAGTATTAATACAGGTAATTGTAAATTTGAGGCAAATTTTCAGTAATTTGGTGTTTAGGTTATCAATAAACGACAATATATCGCTGATATTCGCTTACGCTACTGCTTATGACATAAAATCAAAAACATTGTTATGTATTCATGGTCTGGGGCTAGGTTGATCATAAATCGGTGTTACAATATGGCTACGAAATTCCTAAGATTAGTATGTAATCTCTTTGTAACACTAACTTCCGATCACTCCATTTGTTATTTAGATATATTATTTTAGTTTCTATAAAATGTCTATACTACATTATTTATTATAAATTACATACCTACCTATTTGATCGAGTATACTCAATAACTGGTACTATAATAACTACATAATTACTTGGTCACCTTATGTACATCAGACCTTCGAGATAAAAATACTTGAAATACAAATTTAAAATACCTACATAAAACAACTATTTCTTATTGCATTTTATTTTTAGAAAAATAAATCTGTCTAAACCACGGATAAATAATTGTTTTAATTTATGATTTAAATACATTAATTGTTATCTCTGTTAAAACCAGTAGGTATTTGTAGAATTATAATAACAGATCATAACTTAAGCAAAAATGAATAGGTACCCAGAAAATAATGTATTGCATAACAAACATCTTATAGATATAAACCAAAATACATGTTAAATTAATATAAATAACATATTTATTAATAATTCATTACATAATACCGGGTTGCTTAAAAAATTGATTAATTTAATGGTTGACTAAAATTGAATGTGCACGGGCCACTAAATCATATTTAAGGGACCATTAGCTCACCACTGATTCATTAAAATATATTTAGTGATTGTTTATGAAACCCAGTATAAGTATGCATTAGCATGCACATATAATTATATATATCATATGTATTATACAAGTTACTACTTTATATATTGGCCTACTTTTACAAACCAATTATTATTCATATTTATAATATACTAATATGATGCTTTACATGATGTGTTTTTAATAGTTAAGACATCTTTAAAATTAATTTACAAAGTAGATATATGATAAACACATTTTTGTGTAAAATATAGTTATTATTTTTTTCACCAATAAATTAATTTTAATTAAGCCAATTATGTACTAAACTACAAAATCATTATACCTATAGATATTCGGATTGATGAAGATAGCCAATGGGTTATTATTTTAAATTGAAGAATTCTAAAATGTCTAAAAATAAATAATTTTTTGTTTAACAAACCAAAAAACAATAATAAATTATTTAGATCATCATAATAAGGAAGTTACTTAAAACCTATAGGTTCCACTTCGATATTTCACAAGCACACATATTGGTGAGTAAATACTGTTGAATCGGCAATTCCGATGTATAACAAATAGTTTAACCATTTCCCACCTGAAAATCTATCTATCTCTATCTATTAAAATTCGTAATCTTTTTTTTTTATTTTATTCACTAAACAAACCATAAAGTTATATATTAGACTTAAAGTCTGTCTTAGATTTTGGGCGGAATGATAAATATATTGAGTATACGATGATTTGTATTTTTTTAATTTTTTTAATTTGTTATAACCTTTGGAACAGTTAAATATTTTAATCTTAAATTTTAAGGATGACTTCTGTTAGAAATTTATCTAATTGGTACTTTCAGCGATTAAAAATGAATGCATTCCAGAATTTATTTAAAAATAATTGAAAAAATAAAAATTTATAATTCTTAGGCAAAACTAGTTTTTGAAAAATCTTGACTTAATTTTTAACTTAATATGTATGTCATAATTTTCAAGGCATGAATATAAAAAAAAAAAAATGAATTATTTTTGAATTATTTATATTTTATAGATATTTGAAATGTTAAATAATATTTTTTTTATTTTTGATGCCTGATAAATTTAAGTTTAAAAGTGTAAACAAGCTTGATGATTGTAAATTAAGGTTCTTATAAAATATTTTTATCATAATTTATAAGTATCAAAAATACATGATTACAATTTTTTTTGTCTACGTTTAAGTTCGATTTTACTAAAAAAATTTCAAATCATAAAAGTTTATAAATTATTTTGTAGTTAAAAATTTAATAAAACTTTTAATTTATACATCTAATGCTTGAAGATTTAATAAATTCATCTATAATCCATGTGTCTATAATTACTATGTATCATTATTAAATTAAATCAAAAATTAACTGTGAAATTTTAATTTAAACACTAAATAATTCAAAATTGTTTTACGTTATAATATTATTTTTTATTAATTATTTACACATTTCGTAACTAAACTAAGATATTATAAAAATATCTCAAAGAAGCTAATTCAATTCGAATCATTAGTTTGTAGTTATTAATCTAAATAACTTAGCAAGATCTAAAAAAAAAATAATATTAAAATCTATGAAATTATTTTAAAGTTAATACTTGATAAATTTTTTTCTACAATTCAAAAAAAAAATGTTTATTATACAACTATTTATCATTTTTCAGCCTATGCTATTCAAGATTTTAAATTACTAGCTCGTAATATATACTATTTTTATTTAATCCTCTAGAAGATTTTTTTTCTTTATTACCATTTTTTTTTTTAGCATAAAACTTTGTTCTTTAAATTATTTTATAAAGGTGATGTATAAAGTATTGAAGTATATATTATAGATAGGTATATTATGGAAATTAACAAAAGATCAATATTAGAGAATAAATTTAAAAATAAATTACAATGTCCTATTGTGTTTACCAGAAAAAGTTCTAAGTATTAAAACACTCAACAAAAGTTTGTAAAAATCCGTTAAGCAAAGTGCAAAGTAAGTTCCAATAAAATAATCTTGCATTTTAGATCAAGGACAATATTATAAACTTAGTGAAATAAAATGATCATTATTTGAAAACTGTTTGAATATTATTAATATTTCCTTTAAAATATTGAGAGTTATAAATAGTGTTATAGATCTAGTTACATTTTATATCTAGTGATTTTTATTATGATTTAGAATTTTATAATAAATATATTGACATATTGTATGAAAATATCATTATTTCTAAAAGTAATGAGAGACTGAAAATTATAATTAGTCCGTTACAAATAGTTACAAATTGAGAAAGATAAATTAAAAACTGTTTTAGAGATTGAATTAAATTAACAGTGTTGAGTAAGTCGGCTTCACATAGAGAAATCGATTGAAACTCGGTCAAAAAAGACTAACAAATATTAAAAATTGATTAAAAATAAAAATGTTACGGCTATAATCTTTTTGGAAGTATTTTTATAAAAGTGCAGTAGCTAGTTTTATACTTGTAAAAAACATATATCAAGAAAATAAAACTAACGAACAAGTTGAAATTACAAAATGATCTGCATTCTGCATATCAAGTCGAATATTATCAATTTATTCGTATACCTTTACCTAATTAGATATTTGCTATAATTGATAATTAATTCAAATTCATTACCCTCGTTATAAATTAATTGATATACTGTACAGTGCTGCTGGTATATTTTATTTGTAATAATAATGTTCGATTCTCTTTGCATTTTGCTGGAATTATAATTAACTGTTATTAGATACTATTTTTGTTTAATTGAATTTAAAATCGATATGAATAAAGTTGTACATAATATATTATTAAAATGTAACAATAGAATAGTAGATATAGTCTTTAAGTAGATAAATTTAAAATTTCTAAAAATCGGGTTTTGAACTATAATTACTTTATTGAAGAAAAATATGTCTGAGTATGCTTGTTGAATCACTCTATATATAATTAATACATAAGTATACAGTCAAATAAAATCAAACTCTATGTTTTGCTTTCTATCTATAAAATTTTATCTTACCCTTAATTCTCATTTCCCATTCTCTTCATTCAGCTCTATCATATTTCGTATGAATAAGCGAAAAGCTAACTAACTACACTATTTATATCTTCTTTAGTTAAGTACAGCTATAGCAAATCTGAGGTAATAAATTTCAAAATAGTAAATGAATCGGTATATTATATTTTAAATTTCCCTCTTCAAATTCTTATTGGTTTGATATTATTTATTTTTACACAATGTCACGTAAACAACCTCAGGTCTTCGTGAAGAAACAATCTACCTACAAATGTTTAATTTAAATATAAAATACGTGAATATTATAAGCTAGTAATATCCTATATTAACCATAGTAGGTTTAATCTACGTGTGGCTAATATATTCTTACCACTACTTTTTTCTTAAAGTTTTTCGTTAAGCATTACTCCCTTCTCTTTTTAAAACCCACAATAACGAAAGTAGTTATCCGTGATCTTCCTCATTATATCTTATATGACTGTCCTACTCTCTCTGATTAACTCCATTCATCACTCATTAAAAATCACTCAATATTCCCTTTATTATCAATTGTTATAATAGATACCTAGTGTCAAATTTTAGATTTATCATAAAATTTACTGAAGCTTATTGTAACGTACTGTAGTTTCCAATATTTTATTCCGAGAACTGGTTTTTTGTAATAAATTTATTTATTTATTAATATTATTAGGCAATTAGTTTTTCTTTTTTTTAATCAGATTACGTGTATAATTTCAACTTCTAGGTTAAGATTTTCTGCACAATTATAATGTTATTAAATCATATTATAATCACAACGAAAACAGGTTTACTGTATACATTGTGTGTGGTGAATAGATTATATTCGATGAATAATATTATGATGTGTGAATATATGCAAATCTGTTTAATGTCATATGTGAGATGTATATCTGCCACACGGCGTATACTAAAGAATGATAATACATTATATACTCATCAAAATGCCATCGGGTTCTTTTCAAAACTCACTGGTGATTCTTATTAACGTAATGAACTTTAAAGATGTATAATAGGAATAGTGCTGCAGTGATGAAGGAAATTTACACAAATTAACAAAAACCAAATGTAACAAATTAAATTAGAATTCACGCGTGTAGTTTTATTTGCTTATGTTAACTAATTTACAGGCTAACACAATTAACATGGCGATAAAATCCTCTAAAAATATAGTTACAATATGATTTCATCAGTACATCATATTATATAGGCCATAGGATATTATAAAAAGTAACACAGTGTCATCAAATTAATAAACTACTAGAATACTAGAATAATTTAACATTAATGTAACACCGAGTACAATACATTTGAATAAAGCATTTTTTGGAAGGTATACCTTATAAGGTTAAATTATGTTAGAAAAATTGCATTCAATTACAAGTAAACATCTATTTATTTTATGTCTGATATTAGTTTTGGCCAATAAAGTTGGTTGGAATTTCATAAAAGAAATCTACAAGTTTATAATGTATTTTAAAATAAATAAAAATTTTAAATTAATTTGTCATTACTTGTGGATTCAGCAAATAACAACACATTTTGTGAATGTAGTGGCACGTGATAAGGACTTCCCAATATTATATTTATTCATTGGTGCCTAATATAATGACCTTGAAAAAACATAAATAAAGAACTTTTAATTTCAAACATTAAATTTATGAAATTAATTTATGTCTATAAGTTGTATATATTATACTTGTAACCTGAACTGAACCCTTGGTCTAAATCGGCTAAATTTTGGTAATCCTATATATTGCATCCGTGGCACGCCCGGCACGCCCTATGTGAATACATTTATTTCGGTAGTAATAGCTCAAGATTAATGTAACAAGTCGAAAAAAATTAATAAATAGACTAATTTATTTCGTTTAAAATAAATAAAACTAAAGTAAAAAGGTGTTACATACAGTTTAAATAACTTTATAATGCTTACTTACCTATATAATTTCTATTATAATCATATTTACGTATATTCAAAATTCAAATAATATATTATAACATAAATATTATTATATATCATAATATTAATCAAAAATTAATAACACATTAAAATATGTTGATAATAACAACAATAATAATACAAAAGACTAAAGTCTATAAGTCGGCCATAAATATTTTTAATAATAATTATAACATTATAATACGGTAGGTAATATATGTGAGTTCGATCTTAACATATAAAGCTCCAGCAAAATGTATAATGATATGGCTGTTATAAAAAAACTCGAAAGTGCCAGAGGTGACAGTTTGTACACATACAGAACAGACTTGCTAAAGTATTTTTTAATACATAATAAAATTATAAAATGTGAATAACATAATAATAATATATGTATGATGTTTCAGCAGTGTTTACAATAATGAATTAATCGTAATCGATTGGCCTACACAGTTTCATTTTTAAGACCGGTTAAATCATAACCGGGTCATTATTGAAATTGTGGTGGTCCAATGAAAATTAAACAATAATATAAATATTCTTATGACTGTCCAAGAAACTACTATTATTTATGTAGAAGAGGTACCTATACCTAGTACCTATAACCTAACCTGAAGTGTATTGTACCCCTCCTTTGCACAGCACGCTTTTGTATTAGAACCTATCTGTTCAACCTATTATACATTATGTTGCGGTGATCTTTATTATAAACTCTATAAAACACAGGTATCTGTTTTATAAAATAGTAGTCACTTAAAGCTGAATTTTTGATCTCTTGTAATCGTATATTCTAAAATGATAAAAAAAAATAGCAGCATAAACACAAAATCGTTTAAAAATTAGTATTTATGTTATAGACATAATTCTTTTAATAAAAGTATAAAATACTTATTATTGTAATAATAATCTATACACACAGTAGTAGATATCATCTACTACTGTTGAGGGTATGAGATTACATTAAGTGTGTTTTTATAAAATCGATGAAAAATATAATAATAGATCTTATTTTAATATTTTTGTGATTGTAATCTTTTTTTTTTATTTTTTCCTCAATTTATTTGAAATTCAATAATTTTTATTATTATATTTTTAAATATTACAAATTAAATTTGTTCCATTATTAATTGTAAGTTGTATTATATGTTTTGATTATTTTTCTTACTTTCTCTTTAGTTACCTACAAATAATTTATAATACATGCGCATTATGCAATTTTAGTATTTTGATTTAAAAAGTATTGTATAATGGCATTTGCCATTAATTTAAAACGTGTAGGCATACTGCATGTCAAATGCATTTATTTTTCTTACGTGGTATTTAATGCCTATATATACTTGACTTACTTAAAATAATAATGCAATACACATTAGGAAATATGTTCTGAGCAAGAAAAAAATGTCGCAATTTCAAAAATTTTTAAATATTTTTTATTTAAATTAATTAATATAATTACCTTATTTATACAATATATTTATTATTCATGAACCATGACGAATATAACTATAAAGAAATTAAGTTTTTAGCTACAGTATGTGTTTAATTGTTCCACTGTTGTTGTAATATAAAAAATAAAAATGAAAGTAGCATATGTTTTTATATGCCATATAAAGTCAATTGTCTTATATATATATTAGCATATATGGGTACCACAGATTGTAGTACAATGTTATAATATCTTGTAAGTAGGTATGTATGTTGCATCAATTATTTAAGAATATTTTTTAGTTTCCTTTAAGTTACTAAAAGTATAGTTATAATAATCAGTTTTAACTGTTATAATTATTAATAAATTAATTTGTTTTTTTATCACTTATTAGTTAAAATTAAACAAATCTAAATTTTTACTTAAAATATATAATTTAGTCGAAGGGATTCTCATTTAAATTTAGCATGGTACACAATAATTAGTAAGTATTTAAAATAAACCTACTTACTAATTATAAAATTATATACGTATTACTCATGTTTATAATATATATAAAGGTGAGATACCATGGAGTTCAATGGACATTAAATGAATCAATAAATTGTAAATTAGCACATTAAAAAAATGAAAAAAAAAATATTGAATTATAAAAAAAAGTATTTAAATAGATTAAAATTATCTAAAAATTATTAAGATTTGGTTAAAATATAAACAGTACCTAGATATATAAACAACGCCGTTTTAGATTTTGAGCAGAATGATTGTTGTCATTTAAAGTGATTTATTTTTTGATCATATTGTAACTATCATAACGTTTTATAACAGAAAACGTATTTCAAATTTAAACTTTGAGGGTAGTTCAAAGGTTAAGAAGTAAAAATGTGCACTATTATTTTTAATAATTTAAAAAAACAACAAACAAAAGTGAAAAACGAGAATGTATTTTATGCAACAACAGTTATCGACAAAATCAAATAACTATTTGCTGTAGAGACTTTTACGCCAAGTATTTATATTGGCATTTAGTAAACTTGATTTCTCTGTTAAAAATATTTAAAATATTACAAGGTTTCTCGTAAACTGTTTTTATAGGAATTTAAAAATAACATCATAGGTACATTTTTTTATAAGCATTTGAAGTTTAAATGTTGATGAAATTATTCAAAATCATAAAAATTTGTAAATAATTTTATAGATAAAATATTCATACAATTTTAAATTTTAAAACCAAATTCTTAACAATTTAATACTAGGTTTCATTTAGATTTTTATACGAAAGTCTAAAAGTATTGAAAATACGAATTTTATACGCAGTTATTTAAAGTCATTTTTTGTTAACATTTAACGAAAATAACTAACAAATTATATTCATAGAAACTTGTAACATTCCACTATAGTTATTTACATAATCATTTATACACAATGAAATTTTTAAAATATTTGAAATTATTATTTATTAGTACCATGAATTCACTCACACTATTCTACAGTACATCAACCAGCAACTTATTGACATATAAAATAATAACAATAAATTCACAATAATTAGTATAGATAATATTTTTTACTAGAATTAGTACTTAGGATAGGTATTACTTGTAAGCTATAGTAATATAAATAAATTATAAAATTTCCTTGGATATGCATCGTTTCTAATCAGAATAATTTTTCTTATAAAACTATTTATTGATTGATTCAAATTTAACACAAAAATACATTAAGCCTAGTGCCTACTCATAACGAAATAGGTACACTTAAAGATTTGAACGTTACTATACAATAGAGTGAATTCCGATGTTTTGTTATTTATTTATTTATATATTTTTTACTGTCTTTCAATGAAAACACAGAGAAATAATTTATTTGTATATAGAATATATAATTTAGTTATATTCATATAGTTTTTAGATCCAACGAAATTTAAATTATCTAAAATTTCAATCACAAGAACAAATACTGTAATATATGGTGATCCCCATTACTAATTTCATTATATTCCATAAAAAAACTCAGAGGTTTTTAAAATTGATTATAGTTTTCTAACTATGCCAATACTTATATGTACTACATCTTGTGTACCACATTGGTATAAATAAGTCTATCTTATTTTAAAACTAATTCAATATTGAAATTAATATAATATCTAATAAAGTAAATATAATCATTAAGTATTACTATTGAAAATATTTTTTTTACGCTATACATTGTATGTGTAATACTTAATATTATATGTACCTAAATGCATTCGTTTAAAAATTGCGAATTTCAGTGGGTATAGATATATTATTTCTGTATAAACAGTCCTACCGCTTCCGACTTAGCCACTATATAACTTGACGTCGTTTTAACCAAATTTCCATTTCGTAATTTTTGTATTATCATTTACCACCATTATATTCATTACGCTCATGCCTTATTAACTATATTATTATTATTATTATTATCATTATATTTACCTTATCTGCTCCTGTATAATATTACGTAAAAAATACTATATAGATAGAAACTTACGACATTTTGACGTCACTTATACATTATTGAATCTGCACCATGTAAAACCATATAAAATATATTATATTATATACTTATATAATATATAATATAGAAGCGATTTTGGGGCACTTTAATTTCGCACAAAATATCTACCGATATAAAATGACTTCATAATATTATATAAAAAGTCATATAGGTACTGCAGCTAGTTCCTATTTACGGCGTACACACGATAATGTTCTTTTATTTCAATCGTAATATGCTATACGACGTTTTTGTATTAACATCACAATATATAATATTATACATTATATTATTATACATACAGGTTTATCGACAATTACTTTTCTCTTGTTATAACTATGCGCCTTTACGCATTTTATTCCAAGCAATATAAATATTATAAGATAATATTATAAGCACGTATGGTGCCTATCACCTGCAGCGCATAAATATACTATACAAACAAGGTTTTTCGCCAATCACGCTTATCAGCTTATCCCCTTTTATCTTAATAATTCAATCTTTAATGGGTAACGCATCTATTAAAATTTTAATTTTGTTAAGTTAACTTAAATACCATATTATTTACCATTTTGAGAGTGTCCTGTAAAAGTATGACATTTTTGTTTAGTAGCCGAGAATCATTATTTTCGATTACTAGTATTACTTTTTGAAAATATTGATGTTTCTAAATCGAAATTCGAACGAATAGTTTCTGAGTTATTAAATGAGTGAGGACTTCACACCACATAATGTACCTACCTTTATTGTTTCCGTTTTACGAATGTACTCATTAACATAGTAAAAACTGTATATTATTTTTTTGATATCACTAGTACGAAAAAAGTTCTTATCATTACAATCCATTATTTTTGTGTTTTTCAAAATTGAATAATTTTTTTTGTAGTTCTGATATTGGAAAAAATAAAAACGATGTTACATAATTCAGAATTTCCTCTTTCTATTGTGAAAATTTGATTGCTCATGATATGATTTTTATAATGTTGTACGTTTGTAATACGGGGATGACATAATATGTGGGTGTAGCGTCCTCTTAAGAATAATAATTTTTTGTTAATGGTCTTACACTTTTTACATCAAATCAGTGGTGGTTTTTAAAATATTTTCTGGGGAGGGAGTCGTTTGATAATCGCTTATAATATATTAAGAAATATATATATTTATACAAATGTATATATAGAAATATATAACCACCATATTTATATATAAGCGTATATCCGCATATAAAAATCATAACAGTTAATCAAAACCCGAGCATCCCGAGCGAATAATATATCATAACCTGTGGGGGAGGGATCCAGACCCCCTGGATCTCCGTATAACTATGGCATCAAGTATAAAATATAAATCTGGTACTTAGTTTAGAACACTGAGAATGTTTAGAAGTATAAAATACTATATATTCATATTAATTACACAACTTATTTTCAAATCATCATCGATGCCATACATTATACCTTATAAACCTATTATTATGGTTTATAATATTATTATCTTTTAGTCATAAACTCATAAAGCTTAACAACAGAAACTAATACTTAGTTGTAATTTTGAATTATACAAATGACACATCAACGTCTTCAAAAAAAAATAAATAATAATTTGTTAAACATTTTAGTGAATAAAGGTAGATCTTATCACTTGAAAAAATAAGGTTTTATCGACTCATTCAATTCTGAACACTTTAAATGGTAAAGCACTACAGCTGTACAAGAATCTAATATTTGAATTTGAAAATATGTTATTTGAAAACCAGAGTACTGAAATAAATTCATTATATTATAGGGAAAAAAATGAGGATGAGAATACTTGGTGAGTCATCCAGCATCCTGTATGGCTGTATAGTATATACAGTATATACTGTATACTGTATATACTATATATTATTATATAATATATTTGTATGGTATAATATTGTATCGATCATCTGCGTGTCCATTGCTCAAATGTATTCATATACAAGACAATTCTTTTATCATGTATTACTCATTATTTTAAAATCCAATATCTTTTTTGAAAATATTTTCTTACATAATTTTCAGTTAAAATAAAACAACCTTTAAAAAAAATACTAGTATATATATTTTTTATAAGTATTTTTTTTTTTTTTGAAATGTCGATAAAAAAATTTTTAAATAATAATTTTCTCATAAATTAGTCTTGATGATTCAAAAAATTATAAGAATATAATATAGGCACAACTTTTTTATTAGCGATTGAAGTTCAAATATTGACAAAATTCGTCAAAATCATGAATATTTGCAAATTATTTTGTTGTTAAAAATTTATAAAAATGTTGTATAAGTAGCTAAGAATTAAAAATCTAATACAAGATTTTCCATAAGTTTGGCTTACAATGATTATGAAAGAAGTTGGCCTATTAAAAAAAATTTATCTAAGGTTTGAATTCTTACGAAATCAAAAATTCACGTGTAAAATAACGATTTACTATCAAATAATTTTAGATTTTTGTTATAGTTAAAAATTACTAGTCGTAAAAACTTGAAACATACACCAGTTATTTAAATTGTCATTTTCTATACATGATTTAATTTCAGGTCATTTAAACAAATCACCTTTTTCACCAGCCAGTGAAAATTTTATTTTAGGCTGACAAATTATTTCAGTTCAAAATCGTTTTTCGGACACAATAATACCGCCTATCATTGTATTCAAGTTTAACACATCCATTGTAGTGACCTATACTCTATATTCAAGGTTCACACGATATCTACTCTACAGAAGAACTTTACCCACTTGACCACCCTTTTTATTTTATAATTTTATTTTTTTAAATTTCTACTTTTTTAAATGACAACATATATTTTTAATTTCATATTTTGAAACAGAAAAGTAGAATATTTTTTGGAATATTTCGATTTATAAAAATCGATATTAAGACGTATTCGTTTAAGAAATAAGAATTATAAGTATTTTAAGTTTAAATTATCGATACATTAGACCAATATTTGGTGAGGTATCCCTGCCCCCGCGTACCACTCCATTCCGATCATTAAAACTTTAAATAATTATAACTCATAAACTATAGGTATTTAAAATTTCTCGTTTTTTTTTTTTTATCGAAATATGCTGAAAAATATTCTACTTCGTAATACGAATTAAAATATAAGTTGTCATTCATAAGCCTAAAATATTTTTTATAAAAAGTTGTAATGATAAAAAATGTTAATTTTTTTTTTTTAATGTGTTGCTTCATTTCGACTGTAAATTAGATGAAAAAAATATTTTCAAATATTTTAATAGATTTTTAATTAATGAGTTGCTAATGACAAAAAAAACATAATATAGTATTATACCTAGTAGTGCATTACTCGATTACACTTTGGTTCTTTCACAAGAATCTTTTTTTGTCATTATTTTCGTTTTGTTTAGCTCAGGTCTTTTTGAAATCTCAAGTCTCAATGTTGATGAAGTAAGTACGTATAGGCATACATATTACATACAAACATACACGAAACTCACGGAATTAGCCACACGGTTTTATTATATTTATTTACAGAATACACTAACGTCTAGCATCGCATGCGAAATCCCACGCGTTCTTATCAAGCAAATCGATCGTTATGAGTGTTACGACATACAACCGTATTTTCGTATTTTCGTAATCACACTTATATCGTACCTATTATTGTACTATGCATACCTAGTTACCAGTGGCGTAGCTAGACATTTTTTTGGGGTAGGCCCGATATTTTAATGTAATAAGGATTATCGATGAATATTTTTATTAAATAAAAAACATGATATAAAAGATTTATTTTTGAAGAAAAGTAGGTAGGCCCGGGCCTACCAGGCCTACCCGCTGGCTACGCCACTGCTAGTTACATGACGCGTACATTATACGTACATATACTATTGAGTATGAATATACTTATAGTGTTTAAATAAAATGGAAAATTAACATTGATATATATATATATATAATATTATATAGTACGTCATAATATATACATACCGTTGTAAAAGTTCACAAATAGTTCATAGGAATACATAACACGTGTCATCTATACAAGCACAACTATAAAATATTATTATGTTATTATACGTTTATCGGAGTTTACCGTCTAAAAACTGAAGCGCACGTGATCCGACATCGACTTTTTGCAAACATCCATATTATGCGCGTATTGTTTTGAAAAATTTCACAAGTATTACCGAGAACAATTCATATATATACATAAACAATAAACATATATATATATAAATATAATTTATAAGTATTATATTATATAAGTATATCGTCAATGATTGTTCGTGCGTAAACAGACTCCCGAGTGTTAACCGTAAATCCCTTGGCTCCTACTCATCGATATACACGATGCCTCGACGGCCCTGCAGTGAAAATATACAGATACGATAACTCACCTATACATGACAGCATTTATGCAGGTACATATTTGCATGTACAGTGTACACTTAATTATTATCTATATGGGTATAATATAATATACGGTTTAAGAAAATCGGATTATTAACCAAACGTTGTCACGTTTATCTACAGACATTGGCCTATTTACATAATCAAAGCGTGTCTCTCTCCGTCGTGTTTGTCTCCGCAATATCTCTTTATCTACCTATCTAATTAATACATTTGTGAAAACTATTATTGTGTAATAAGTTGCCAAATTTATTACCATTTCGGGTATTTTTAGTTTACTTAAACTAGAAATAAAAAAATTAAGGTAAACGTTTATTTTCGTGTTACTTAAAAATCTGAGATAGCAATATTAAATTGGTAATTAGAGATAATTTATGTAAATATTATAAAAGTTAAATAATGCATTTCCAATAAGTGTTCAAATAATGAGATAATTCTTAAAGTACGTGTAATAAAATAATAGAGTAATTTGTATATAATATATATTTATTATTATACATACCACAGACTGACTGTATTCGAGTGTACGAGGACAAGTTCATCGTGGAACCCTGTATAATATAAATAAGAGTTTTTATAGTAATATGTCATTCTTTATTATATTATATTATACTGCACAGGTATACTTTACATTAAATTGAAGCTTACTATATATGTATATGAATATTTAATATTGAACCCACATGTCCTATGTATTCTTGAAGATTGAATCAATATTATACTTTCCAATTATTTTCGTCTTCGTGCATTTAAAAAGTTACTTTCACAACACTAGATATATTTCTCTGTAGAGAATAACCATTATAGCTAACGACACATTTTATACCATTAACTTATATGTCTTTTTATTTTATTATTTATATTATTAAGATAAGACTCAACAGCTAGGTACCAGCTAGGCTATGTTATATATATATATATATATATTATATACATAATACATGTTAATAATAATACAATTTTGTGTTAGATAGTTAAAATTAAAATGGTTTATCATTAAAAAAAAATGTTATGCTTTTATTCGTCCTGTAGGCTGTAAACTATTTTTAGCCATATTTTTTTGAACATTTTAAATCTTATCACAGACCTCGGTGGTTCAATTATAACTAATAAAGCCTATTGATTATTTTATTGCAATAAATATTTCACCATAAAAATTGTTCAATTACTTAATTATACTTAACATTTATAAGATCGTTTACCCTTATAAAATCGCATTGACAGAAACCCCTATTATGTAAATTGGATCGTTTTAAGTCTTCTATATATATTTAGACTGCTTGAGGATTTAGATGTGATAATGTGTTTGACGTAAATAGTATTATATAATTTTGATATCAACAATTAAATTTCTGAGCAATTATTTCCACACCATTGTACAACGACAATCTGCACCAGCTCCTTTCTTATTCATTATATTCATGACATTTTGAAAGGCGAAAGCATAAAACACTGTACATTGCGTGCCAAAAATAATATCGCCGCAATAGCCTCGATGAGATTAATGATGAACCTACGAATTTTAAATAAATTGTTTGAAACTTAAAATAAGGTAATACTATTTATAAACAAAGAAGTACAACTCAAAAATGTCATACATTTTAACTGCACTGATTATATATAAAATAAAATACTGTTGTAAACTTACGGAAAGTCATTATATATTTAGGTATTATATACCTATACCTATATATGTATAATACTATAATGTATATATAACATTTTAATCATTAAAATTATATTCATTCATAAATACCACTGTTAAACTCATTAAAAGTAAAATTAATACATTTTGACATATTTATAATTTCTATACAGTATAGGTACATATATACTATTATTTAGCTTGCACAGCAAATATGGTTAGTATAATATACATGTTTTATATATATAAATAAATTATAATGTGTCAGAAAATTTTAATAAACACAAATAAATAATAAATAATTTTTAACAAGATATTTACTGTAAATATTTTCAATAATGTGAAGCGTAAATACTTTTATTTAATTTTGTTAAAATATTACCTATATATTTTATCATTTAAAAAAAGGTATTTTATTGTTTTTACAATCAGTCTAAAAAAGTGCTATTTCCTGATAAAAATTAAATTCTTTATTTACTATACTATACCTAGTATACCTACTGGATACGTACAGTAGATAGTCGTCCTTTGAGAATGGTAAGTTACTAGATTATAAACTTATATTTTTGATTAAATTAAGTCACAATGGTATTTACATAAGTAATTGATATTTTATACAAAAATATAGATAATTATTACTTTAAAACAAATTTTTAAAATTTTAATACAACAATAAAAAATTGTATTTAAAAGCACAAATAGGTGTTCAACTATAGCAAGTACACATATGTATCTATAATAATACAAATATTTAAAAATCTATTAGATTAACACTTCGCATAATATTACAATTTTAATCTAAAACATTCAACGCATATTTGTTTTACTCGACATAAGAAAAATAACCGATTTCAGTCAAAGGACATTTTACAGTCATTAATTTCAAAATAAAGTGGTCGATATTATATCGATGTGCTTTAATAATAATGGTAGTAGCAGTATAAGCGTTAATAGTACCTATTAATATTTTATTGATTGGACAATTTGGTTGAGTAACTTTAATTGAAAAGCCATTGAAAAACGATTCGTAATAATTACAAGACTTTATTTCAGGCTTAGCGTACATTTGATTAAAACAAATAATAAATAAAGTACATTGTGTATAACGACTAAGGAATATAATGATCATAACTAAAAAAATTTGGTAATTCGAATAATAAATAAACTGTTCAAAATAAACAGAACGCGTAATATCTGCTCAGTATTGATGATCGTATTATACAATTTACAATAATATGTTAATAAATAATATTATATTATATAAAGTCTAAACATTACGATAATATTGTTATTTATCATTACTTATTGTTCATACTGAAATATATGTTAATCTATTAGGCGTCCGCAAAATTCCAAGTCAACTGTCAAGTGTAGCAAAATGATTTACCTACCCATCATTTTTTATACAAATAGGTAGCCCACAAGATCGTTTATCTATTTATAACATTTACAATTTTATATATATAACACTATTACATTTTATTATATAACTACTATGTTCTAGTCTAGCTATGATCAATGATATAATATATTAATCTTATGTTTTTATTTAATTTCCAATTCGTTTAATATACTTTAAAGCCATAATATGATGTACTATTAATACTTATAAACACCCACACTCCGCTTTTTAAATTTATCGATTCAATATGATTTCAAATTATGAGCTTTTAATTATTTTACATCTATTAAATAAAATTGCTATACTATATAAAGTAATTAATGCACACATACTAAAAAAAATAAAAAATACTTTGGATTTATTTTAGATTAGGCATAGGTCGTTAAATCATAAAATAAAATATCGTTCTATATTTTATGATTTTCTGAAATATAATTTTAAAATATTTAATGATAATATAATTTACACATTTTGAACACACAAATTGATTACTTCACAATTTTTAGGGTACACATCTCGGGCTGTGGTAATCTCTCCCGATTTTTAAAAATAGTAAACTCTTCCGGGTCAACATTATATGGATCAAAATTGTTCATAATTCGAAGTTGCAATAAACTAAAAAAACAATCATACAAATAATAAATAAAAACCTATAACTCAAAAAATATTAGATTATATAAAGAGTTTAAAGACAAAAAAATAAATACCTTAAGTTTTTTAAAATCTGTTCCTACTACCGAAAATATTAAATTTAAACATTTTTATTTTATTATACGTATATTTTGTGTATAAGATTTATTTTATGATTTTTATTTTTTATTGTATTTTGACTATAATATTATAGCTCATAGCAGCTAAAGGCATTAATTTATATTATTATTATTATATGATTGACTATTTTTTTTAAATGAAACTTAAATATGTATTAAATTTATCAAATTAAGTTAGTAGTACTGAAGACTCGGAAGAGTTTACATGTTTCCTTCAAGTAGTACAAGAGTAGACCCGGGAGAGTTTACCATCGGGAAAGTTTACAATCGCTCTTCCGAGTCAGTCATGGGTAATAAGCACATACCCTTTTTTTACCTGTATGCATATGCTATGTGTTAGCCTATATTATTGAATTATAGTTAAATTTCTAAATTAAACAAACAAATCAAACTGAAAACGAACAATAAATTGTGCCTATGGTTTTTAAAGTAAATAAAAGACGTTCCTCTGCCTATATTTGGTTTTGGATCGTGATAATTGTATACATTGTACCTGTATTTAGCTATACTTGAAATGACATAATAATCATAACTTCGACACTGCAAATAGCCTACTGCTCCATAGCACATGTTTTTATATTAAGAACATAATACACACTTTAAATTTAATAAATAGTCCTTAAGTAGGTAGGTATCTTAAAGTACATAAGGATCATAAGCTATAATAAGTAGCATGGTTTCTCTGCAGCGTGTGGAATAGCCGATTATGTCCGGACCGGTATAGTTGATGCTAGATGTTGACTTTTAGATATTGCAGGGAAACCTAAATTTAACCTAAACTTATTCTAACCTTAACGTCATTAGTTCGCACTCCACTTCGTCCTCGATGTATACCTAACCTATACTGTATGTGATGTTTCCAGCAGAACTTTCGAAAATGTGAAATTATCGACGACGTTGCGCGAGCGTGAAAAAACTACGGATCAGCTATAGTCTATACATACAATATATTGTTGATAGATTGCATATCTGTACAATAATAATGAATAATATACGTCACGTCTCTATCAACAGTCAATTAAGAACGTCACCAAAGTGTCAGACCCGTCAAAAATTGCTGAAGCGGCTGAATCACAAAAGGACATTTAGTTGCCTCGTGGGAACGTTATTCGTCTATACAGATAAACGCAGGTATATATATTATGCTATAATGATATAACATCTGTAGGATACATAGGTATAGATACCTAAATAATTAATTTATAATATATTGCTGCCACACTGCAGATACCAATACTATATGCGTATAGTGTATATTATAGAGAGTAAAAGATTATAGATATCAACTATATAAGTATGTCTACACAATACATAATATATAATCATATTAAAATGCATATGACGTATATTACGATATTACATACATATAATGATATGCGTTGTTAGTGTTGTTAGTTGTTACTGCGGTGTTGGTCGCGGTATAAAGTTATATCAAATCGAAAAATAAAAAACGAGTTAAAAAAAAATGACGTTTATGCGTGTGTGAACTTGTCAAGGTTGTTTTGGAGTAAAAAATAATAACGAACGAACAAAGTTTTATGCTCGAAAAACATGCGCTTGAAAAAAATACCATTTACCCATTATATTTTGTATAGTATACATATATATATATATGCACAATAATAAAAACTCGGTCATGAAATCTCACGCGTGTACGATGTATATATATATATTTACGTACATTATAATATACAATATTATCGTACACAAAGTGGCCGGCCGCGACGGGCGATTGCCGATTTATGTGTGCTTACGCACGCGGAGATCGCGTATTATACATAATATTATACAGTCGTTTGCGTTGAGTTCGATCGATAATAATCGCGTTGAATATATATAGTTAGGAGGTGCTCAAAAATGTTGCCGTTTACCCGCTGTGATTTTGACGTCATCACGAATTGCTGCAGGGGAAGTATATAGTATACAACGCTGGTATCTATGTACAAACGAAGGGCAAGGACTATACACAGCTGTAAAATATTATTATATACATGTAAAATATTATCGTCCACACACATATTACGTTATACATAACTGCTGTGATGCATTATTATTTTACACGGCGGATAAGGGTAGAATGCAACATTTTTGTGTAGGATGTTAAAATATCCGTTTGTACGAAAAAGACGTACAGGTATTTAGCGCTAGAAAAACAAATAATAAAATAACTGACTAAAAGCAGAATTGCATAGGACAACGTTGGGTTTTTGGTTAACGGTAATTCAATAACAACGCACATTAACGATATACTATTAAAGTAGGTATGTAACATAATATACCTATAATAAAACAAAATGTATATAAGTAATATTATCCAATTACGCGGTGCGTCTTCTGCGGCGGAGGTCTCTCGAGAATAGTGTAGGTGTATGTTTCTGAAAAAATACGGAACGACAAACGTATAAATAAGATACACATATTTGTAAAACGTCAGTGCCGTGAATTAAGATACCTTAATTCATGACTAGTGCCGGTAGTAGGTAGGTACCAATAATATGATAAATATATATTTATATATAATATACAATTTATGCGTATAACATTATAAGCACTGGAAGTAGTTTAAATTATTTTCTTTACGCCAAGACCAGATATCAAGTGATAAAAGATTTTTTTATGACTGTACTAATGTATTATTTATGCACAATTCAATGGAAAGTAAAAGTACGACGACGAGTGGGTCCTTTTAAAGTTTTAATTATTCATAAAACTATATTACAGAATGACCGCAAAATGCAGAAATAAAAATGTATTTACATTTTTACATTTTATGTTATGCTCATATTAATGTCGTATAATATTATACAATACAACAATTATTATTAGTAGGTACAACACATTTTATATAGCGTGAACCGATGTCTTTATAAACGAATATAATATAGTTTTGTAGCAAGGTACTTAGATTCATTAGTGATGAAAATCGACTATTTCGATAAATATTTTGAAATTAGATTTTTAGATTTTACATATGATTATACAAAGATTATAATAGTACCTATATAATACTAATACTTGTGGAGAACATAACAATACTTGATAGTTTATATAAAGCTTTTTTATCGTATAAGCACAGAAAAGATTAAATCTGTTTTATTTTTTTTTTATCCATAATCTATTTTGTGATACAAGCCTCAGATCGAAAAATATATAAAAAATATTGCACCTGCTAACTGCTGCAATAATATCTGAACTTGTAATTAAACATATTACCAAAATGCATAATTCTTCTTAGAAATTACGGAAATCGTGTAAAAATCAATTAAGATCTAAAATAATATATTCGTTTTTTTCTGAAGTTTTATTTATTGTTGTAAACTGTAATCAAACTTTATTTGGATCCTATATACTACACATTATTTTAGATTCTGCCTGGACCCTCCAACCTTTAACACGTTACGTGGTCATATTTTTACCGCATACGAGTAACGAGTACACATATATAATCCGACTATGAAATCGCAAGCTTTATATAAATAATTATAATTAAATAACACACCAAATGTGGTAGGTATTTATTATGTGAAACATAATGTTTCCATAATTTAATGTAAATCCTAAATCGGCGGATTATGTAACGTCGAGTTTCTACGATAGTTATTAAAATTAACGACCTAATAACATTTATATATTATATATATTATCTAAAACTAAAGAATTTCCAATGTACAACATAATATAATATAATATATAAAAATATAATAGCTCGTATAGCGTCATTAATAAAAAAAAAAAAAATCACGCTGTCCGCAATAATACAATATTATTATTATTATTATTGTATTATTATGGAGTGTGCGGCTGACCATGTGTGTTCGTTTGTTATTTTAACGAACTGAAAATAAACATAAAGGCTTGTATCGACAGTCGTACCTATAATATACCTATACCGACGATTGTGAAACGACAATATTATAGATAGGTAGGTTAGATATAGCTGCAGGTAGGTTAGGTACACATGACACGCCGTTAAGTATGATGACTTGTTAGTTGTTATTATATTCTTTTATCCAATTTAAACGTTTTCGACGTTATTGGAAAAAAAAAATGAAATCGTACGCTTATAAACGTAGGTATGTATATACTATTTACAAAACAATAATATTATTAAAAGTACAACTCTACAGGTGTGTGTGTGATACGCCCGACGTCTTTCTCGCGTGTTAACCGTACGACGAGATTCGCCAATTAGCTGTATGTATACATTTCATCATTGTCAGATACGCAGAGACAAGCGCCGAGACGCGAATAGATCGCATCGCGTGCGCCAAAATATAATAAAGTTGTAACTCGACACCCTATATTATAATAATTATATTACAACACATCCATGATAATGTTATTATGGGTATTTACGTAGGGTCTATCTACAAAATATTCGTCATTTTCAGTTTTTTAATTATGTAATCGAATAGGTATAATTGACTAATAAACATTTTTTTTTTTTAAGTTTTTTTCTATTTTAAATTGTGCCTAATTAAATAAAATTATTGAATTATCGGGTGTGTGTACGATCGGTGTATTTTATATAAAGATGCTATAAATTGTAGCTCGAGTTCACTTAAATATAGTTAGATAGTTAGAAGTATTAATTATAGATATTATGTAGTTTTATTCATCATAATAAAACGCATTGATAACCTACTCTATATATGCGTATGATTATTTTTTAACTGTTTATGTTATTAAATTCTAATTATATATAATGCGCAACAAACCTGCAGTAATTGCACACGTTTCTTAGCACATTAGCAACTCTATATTTTGGTAGTTGAGCACTGCAGATATTAAGTTAATCGGTCATTCATTGAAGAGGTCGTTTTTTGAAAAATTATATGTATATGTATACTTAATTATCCATATGCTATCGAAATAATCACGAAAAACTACAAAAATATAATACGTTTAATGTTTATATCTTATGACTATTTATTATCTTATGACATAACTAGGTACATATAAGTATATATATACTATATATTACAATTATTACATAGTATATAGGTTATGCGTGAGTATGTGTGAGATGCTTTTAAATAAAATTGACTAATTTTTGGTAAATTCCGTGTAGAGTAGCTTGAGTCATAAAAAAGATATAAGATTTAGCGATGAATTTAAATTTTAAAACAATCGTGCTAATGTCTAGTCTCTAGTAACCCATCCAATTCATATAATTATATTTTATGTGTAGAGTAGATATTACGTTTTTATTTTATTTTTATTTGTGACGTATGTATATATAATTATATGAATACTATAATACTATAATACATTATGATAGACAACAAATGTTGCAGAACTGACATAAAAAGAAACCGAGCCATGTTTTTGCGATCACGTTTGTATATATTATGAAATATATAAATAGACCAAATGCACAAGATTTATCGAAAGTCGAAAATAATCCTCCCATTCCCCACCCCGTCAAAACTCAGAGATACAATGCGACATGGGAATAAATCGGTTGGTGGACGGCCAAAGAAAAAGTACAACGTCCAAACAGCATCTTTGGGTATTTACAATGTAGGATAAATGATAAATAATCGTATGTACCTATCTCCGGAGATATCAGATATTGGGCGACATTGCGACAACACTTGACTTCTATATTTTATTGTCATGTCAATATAATTAATGTTTATATTTTTTATTTCGAATAGCTTACTCATTCCTCGATTTTTCAAAATCGCTTCCGCCTATAATACATTTCAAACAACTTTATATTTACTATAGAGTAAGAAACTGATGCAATCATGCCTGATGTTTATTAACTTAAACATTGAAGATAAAAGGTAGTGAAAAAAAGTAATTTTAGTTTTTGAGCGGAGTAATGAATATATAATATATATTATATAGGTATCTAATATATATTGAATTTACAATGATATGTTTTTCGTTTTATATATTGTATGTAAACCATAAGTAGATATTCCACAAAATTTTTAAATTTCAATTTTAATAATTAAAATAACAAAAAAACAAATTTTTTTATACAAATCTAGTTTTTGACAAAATTGAATTTGCTTTTTTTTTGTTGCTACAACTACTGTAACTTAAAAAATATAACTGTAAATACTTCAAGTTTTCACCAGATGTTTATATAATCATTTAAAAAAAATATATTCTCTAAGTAAAAATACTTCAACATTTGATACATAAGGTTCTGTATAAGTTTTTAAACTTTATAAATTTAAAAAAAAACTTATACTGGAAAGCCAAATACATTTTTTATGAACATTTTATTCAAATTTTTACATTGTATATTCAGATTTTAAGCTTTAATATAACTATTTAGTTTTTTTCCTCGATTGATTTTTGTTATTTTATTATAATTAAAAATTAATGTCCTTAAATAGATACTTGTAAGTTGTAATTTTTATCAAATGGCTTTATAAACCATACCTACATAAAACATTTTCAAAATAATTGTTCCAAGTATCAAATAGTATACATAAACTTATCTCAAAAATTATTCTGTTTTGGAAGATTAAATATATGAACACCTACCTACTTTTTATTATATTATATAGGTACTCAAAAATGTAAGAAACTTAATAAATGAATAATGATAACGATAAAAAAATTATAATTTTTAAGTTAAAACTTTTCGAAATAATGAATTTACATTTGATTGAACCACTGCCACGCTGTATTTGTATGTTGTTGTATAGGTATTTCATCAAAATCTACTAGTCCAAGCGCATATAAATTCTATGTAATACGTAGGTTACATTCTTTAATACTTGTTGCTATTCAATATTTTAGATCCTAGTTTTTTTTTTTTTTTTGGTCTTGCGTGATTTAAGTTAGGTTTAATACTTATCATTAAAACGAAATGCAGCTTTGCAACTGCAATGGGATGGGATGGGTTTCCTTTAAGAACTCTGCACAGACTTTTTTTATTAAAATTATGTTTACTTTTTTAAGCATTTTAAGCGTTGAACTTAGTTCATATTCTTTAACAATTTCGTTTGTCTTCTTATAACAAAGGTTGAGCTTTATTATATGCCATAAATATAATAAGCTTTATATTTACGTTATGTTTCGATTAATGATTTATTATCAACATCATTAAATTATTAATTAATAAAAATAGCCAATAGGTAGGTAGGTGGGTACTTAAATATTAATTATTTGAGCTAAAAAAATAGGTATATCTTTGTTAAATAGATGCCTACAAGCCAATTAGCCTACTATATAAATATATTTCTATCGTCAAAAAATAGGCATGAAAAATGTTATAATTAAAATAATTAAAAATTAAGTAAATCCAACTTGAGATAATAATATGTGAAACCACTAGTTTTTTTTTTGTATTGATCAGTAATCGAGAAATTAGGTACTTGAAAAATAAGGCAACAACAGAAAACTTTAAAACTTTAGGTAAGTTTAATCTTCATAATTATAATATTAAAAATTGGGCTTCTCCAGTTCTCCACTTATTAGGTGGATAAATGCAGTATCATAATTCATAACTTTCACTCGCCTTTTTAATCTTATTCTACTTAATTATTCAATTGATCATATCCACTTTGTTTTTTCAAGAATTAATTCCATAAAATATTTAGGGATTATACTTGAATATAATATATTTTCTCATCGCACATAAATTTTTTAACCATAAATGTTTCAAAACGTTACAGGTTTCATTTACACTTAAAATTTCAAAAACATTAACGTCATAAACCCTGATAATTTTAGTTTTTCACTTAGAATTTAGTTTAATGGTTTGGTTATCAAATAAAGACTCTTTATATTTATCAGGTAAAAAATGAACAGTATAAATTCCTAAAATTAGTTGTAGTAGCCAGTAGATGTATTAAATTTGTCTATTAGCCGAGATTCTTATCATTTGCGGGCTACCCAGGGTCCAGGGAGATAATTTTTACATTGGGGATGTCTGTGTGCGAATTGAGAAAAGCTTTAGATTTAATGTTCTTATTCGATTTACAATATGGTAACAGAAATTTCTCCGAGTTGACTTTTTGTGTATGGTCGATTTTAGCTTTAATTATCATGGTGCAAGGTCACAATATTTGTTCTTAGTTTCACTTTATATTAATAGATATAGATCTATAGTACAGCATCATTTTTCCGAATTCTTGCTTTAGCCAACAATATTATTTATCAGATTGATTTTTTTTTTTATATTTTAGCGTCATGATTTTAAAAACACTATTTATGTATAACATGAAGTTCTGATATCAATATCTATTGTCATATCTTGTTTAATAAATTATAATTAACATTAGTTTTTCAACATACTTGATACTTCAGGTATGCTAGTTATTATGTATGTTGTTACTGTCTTAACATTTTATCGTAAAATTATATCACTAAACAATTTGAAAATATTACTTCTTAGTTCTTACCCATACTATATAAATAAATAATTAATTAAAGAAAGAAAAATAGATTATTCTCCAATATAAAATTATTTTTTGAAAACATTTCTATTAATCTAACTTTATCCCATCCCAAGTCTTTTTGATATTACCTTTATAAATGAAAAATTATTTCGGTTCTTTTTTATTGTTTTGCGTTCATCTTTATCTAATGCATTTTTATAATTTGTATTATTTCTAGAATCAGTTTTTCATATACACAAGTATTGATGAGAAAAAAAATGTAGGTAAACATCACTCACGATATATTATTACAGCTAAAACTAATTTAAGCATTAAATTACTAAGAAATATAAAGGCATAATAGAACTAATTTAAAACATGACTACAACAGTCAAAAATTGATACAGATCATGACTATAAATAATAAGCAGTAACTAAATAACTAACAACCAACAAAAAATTATATATTAGAAATATTTTCTATGGACTAATAAATTATAATTTTTTTTTGTGGTTATTGAATTTATATGGTAATTTTTTAATATTTGGAAGAGTTGATCAATTATGAAATATATTGTGTAATTAACATTAACTTTAATTAAAACCTAAATTTTATTAAAATGCATCAATTATTAAATAAGTATCTATTAACTCATAATTCGCAGAGGACGCAGTAGTTAAAAAAAAAGATAATGAATAAAACAAAAATGTTTTTATTGAATCAAGTTTACAAATATGGTTCTGGGAACTCAAAAGTAACATCTCTGCCAGTCAGCTTTCGGTATACAGATGCAAAAGTATCCACCTGTAACAAAAAAATTATGTTTTTTAGAAAAATATTTATTTTTATAAGATACACGAACAATTGATAAGTTTATAGTTCTAGATACTAAATGTCACGGTCAATAGAATAAAAATCAATAAAATGCTTATTGATATATTTACAATATATTAACATATTTTAATATATGTCTGGTTAGACGCTAATTGTATCATTTTTAATTATACATTAGTAACACGCAGACGAAATAATTCAATACATACAACTAGTTAGAATAAACAGATGTTTATTTCAAACCTTTTACTTATAATTTATATAATAATTAGAAATAAAAAGATTACAAATTATATGAAAAAATATTTTTTTTGGTCAATATTTATTTTTAACAAATTAATACAAATTGTTAAGTTTAGCACATGGATAGAATTCAACTATTATATAAAACTGTAAAGAGCGCTGTAGTGCATCTCATCTTACCATTTAAACCTACTTTTTTGTAAATTTTGAAATGTAAATTAAAAATGGATAAAATCTTCCCAAAACTAAGAGGATTAAAAAATCATTCCTAATCATTTTATATAGCACATGGATAGAACTCGACAATTATATAAAACTGTAAAGAGCGCTGTAGTGCATCTCATCTTACCATTTAAACCTATTTTTTTTGTATATTTTGAAATGTAAATTAAAAATGGATAAAATCTTCCCAAGACTAAGAGGATTAAAAAATCATTCCTAATCATTTTATATAGCACATGGATAGAACTCGACAATTATATAAAACTGTAAAGAGCGCTGTAGTGCATCTCATCTTACCATTTAAACCTATTTTTTTTGTATATTTTGAAATGTAAATTAAAAATGGATAAAATCTTCCCAAGACTAAGAGGATTAAAAAATCATTCCTAATCATTTTATATAGCACATGGATAGAACTCGACAATTATATAAAACTGTAAAGAGCGCTGTAGTGCATCTCATCTTACCATTTAAACCTATTTTTTTTGTATATTTTGAAATGTAAATTAAAAATGGATAAAATCTTCCCAAAACTAAGAGGATTAAAAAATCATTCCTAATCATTTTATATAGCACATGGATAGAACTCGACAATTATATAAAACTGTAAAGAGCGCTGTAGTGCATCTCATCTTACCATTTAAACCTACTTTTTTGTAAATTTTGAAATGTAATTAAAAATGGATAAAATCTTCCCAAAACTAAGAGGATTAAAAAATCATTCCTAATCATTTTATATAGCACATGGATAGAACTCGACAATTATACAAAACTGTAAAGAGCGCTGTAGTGCATCTCATTTTACCATTTTAACTTATTTTTTGTATAGTTGGAAATGTAAATTACAAATGAATAAAATCATCTAAAGGCATAGAATGAAAAAATATCATCTATAATCAATTTAATATAGCACATGGATAGAACTCGACAGTTATGTTGAACTGTAAAGAGCGCTGTAGTGCATATTTTAAGAATTTAATCTATTTATAATCTATATAAAATGATAATAATGGAACAATCAAAATTTTTATGAAGTCAGTCATGAATTATAAAATGATTATTTGAATACTTGAAAAAGATAATATATAATTTAAGAGGATGCCCAAATTTGATTAACAAACATACAACATGACAAATTAGTGTTTAGTAAAATTCATTTTAAGTTGTTAAACTTAAATATATAAGGAGTAAATCCATGCAAACTTAAAAGTAAGAATATAATCTAGGTAGGTAATTGATATTATTTTAAAGTGAATTATAGCTATGTAAAATATTACAACAAGTACACGCAAAGCGGCACTGCATATCACATATTTGCACCATTTTAATTTACATGGTTACTAGCCCACTGATACCACTAAGATAACGTTTTATATTTTATGCCATTAATATACTACTAATAATGTGTCGATTATTTTTGATTTTTCATCAATTTTTTTTTAAGTGATACGTCATATTATTCTGGATAAGCTTGTTTTCCTGACAAGTTTTGATAAAATAAAACTAAGTTTGATGATAAACATAATATAAAATTAGCCATAAAAAAATAGAAAATGCTTAAAAAGAATATTGCGCGGCAAAGAGTGCCGCAAGTGTGTACTAACTAACATTACAATCATAGATGTGTGCTCTTTTCTATTATTTACTGTAAAAAATTAATTTTACTTAAAAAACAAATAAATAAAAAACTTTTCAGAAACTGTTATTTGGTAATTTAGAAACAATAATAATAACAACAACTAATATTTACCTTGTGCTCTATATTTGTTTGTTGAGTTTTGTCTAAATGAACTTTCATCATTTGTTTTCCATCTAATTTAACTCGGATACGCTTGCCAACAATTTCAGCTGGAAAGACTAAATCATCAAGGATTGCGTCGTACACCCAAGTTAAAGTTCGACTGAAAGTTTTAAATTTGATATTAATACTCTAATAAAACAAATAATATAATAACAATAATAATTTAATAATATTGTTGTTGACATAATAATAATAATAATACATTTTGTATTATTTATAATTTAAGAATAGAAAACATTTTAATTTATGTCCGCTTAGACGCTATATGTATCAATTAAATATACATTAGTAACACGCAGACTATAATCAATATTAATAAATAGATGTTAAATTATATACCTTCTTGGACGTTTTTGATTGCTTTTTGTTCTTGTTTTCCTAGTAGGTTTTGGTAATATTCTTCTATCACCAATAAATACTACATGCTTGCCACTAAACTTCTTCTCTAGTTCTCTAACTAAGCGAGCTTGGATTTTTTGGAACTGAGCACGTTGTGGCATGGGTACATAAATAATGACGCTCTAAAAAATATAAAAATAAGTAAGTTATGCAATTTTAAAATAAATTATATTTAGCATAAGTTATACAAATAAAATGTGTGGCTTTAGTAGATTAAGACTGTAGTATATTATATATTTACTACAGATATCAAAAACCAAAATTTTAATATGGCATCAGTGTGGACCATTGTGGACGAGAATAAGAACACAACGAATTTGATGATGCGTACCAATTAGGTAGTAGTAAATGTGACATATTAATGTTTTTTTATAACAATATTACAAATGTAGGTATGTAACCTTTAAAAGTTATGACTAAAACAAATACACTAATAAGGTAACTAAATAAAAAAAAAAATGAAATTAGATATAGTTAATTGTCAGACCTGAAGATTATAATTTAATACAGATATCAAAGAGACTGTGATTAATATTGAAAGAAAATTCGGGTCAGAAACAGGTACTTCGTTATATCGACTGGTAAATAAACAGTTTTTAAAACTTAATTAATTTATATTTACCTACCTAATTATATAGAAAAATAAGATTATGTTAACCATACTTCATTAATTGAATTAAAAAATTTATTTCAGGAAAATTAACTTACATAAAATCATAATATAGGTATTCTAACTGCAGAACATTACACACACATGGTTAAATCCGGAGTTCCATAAATTCTACATAGTTTCATTTAGCTCCTTAACCACTTTTTTTTTCATTCAGTATATTTCCTATGACTGGCCAATTTGAGCCGGTAGCATTGTAAAATCGTAGACTTCGTGGTCTGGCAGCGCCTCGACCTTTGCGTTTGTTCTGTAAGTAAATACAATTTAGAAAACAAGCTATACAGTATAGGCAAAACGCAAAAATCTAAACGCTGCCAAAAAAAAAATGTGTATATTTTATAGGTTAAGGGAGAAATTGTGAGAAAAGACCACTGGAAAATTTACAATCCATACTTATAAATCTTCCAAACCCCAGAAGTACATTTGACCAACATAATGTGGTCGGTTGCTTACCTTCTTGCCGAAAAGCTCGATCTCCTTGGCTTTGGTGATGTACAGCTCACGGAGTTGGGCTTTCAAGTCGCTGTTGTTTTGCAACTCGAGCAAGGCTTGAGCGATGGAAAGCTCAAACTGGTCGGGCTCAGAGTTTCCCTTCTTGACAATTTTGGATTGCGCGGGAACAGGCATCTATGGAAACGCACGACGGCGTGTTATTATTTAAATTTTTCATCCGATCGAATCGGCCGATCGGGCGCCCGGAAAACGTCGAGCCTCGGCCAAGAACACGGGGCACCGAACGGAATGACATAATTACGTACCTTGGAAGTGGGTGGTTTTCTGATGATGGTCCGAGGACTTGGTCAAGTCGAAAAAACGTGCAAAAGAACCACAGACGGTTGGCGTTCCGGACACGAAACGGCGAGTGGAGGCGACAATTCGGCGATGGTATAGTGTACGTGTCCCGTAAGGTGTTAACCCCTCTCCCACCAAAACCGATGGGACGGGCTTGTAGAGTGGTAAGCATGGATCGGAAGACCGTCGCCGGCACGGTACTGCAGTGTGCACTGACGTACGGTGTTTCTCGTTCTTTCTTTTACGACGGTTAAGTTTCATTCACTGTAAAATTCAGCGAGACAGATTTAAAAATTAATTTAATTCCACAGATATATAAAATTTTTTATATATCTGTGTTTAATTCACACAATTATTATTACTTAATACTTTTGGCATTTCATTAATTTAATTACTAACAGGGCCGTATTACCGCTTAGACTGTACAGGCTAAGCTTGGGGCGGCAAATATTAAAGGGCGACAAATTTTATATAATGGTCGAAACGAAATAGCAAATTTTACCTATGTAAATTAGGTGGTAAATTTATTTTAGCCTATGGGCGGCAAAAACCTTAATCCGGCTCTGATTACCAATTACCTGATCGCTATATTATATTATTTTTTTAAAAAATCAATATGATATCCACGAATTAAATTTTCATTTACACCTACAATGTGTATATTTTTTGTATAATAAGTACCTAGGTATGATACAATTTTCATTTAAAAAAGTTATTTTCAATTTTATTTTATATAATTATACATATATATTTTAATCAATTTCGTTTTCATGTAGTTTGTTTGGTGTAATGTGTGAATGAGAATTGTTTAAAATTAATAATCACAAATAAAATCATTAACAAATAACAATTACCAATATTACAGACTCAATGATCAAAATAGACGTTTTTATTTTATCAAAATGTAATATTATTTAGTCGAAAATTGCCTACTATAGCCTGACTAGTCACAGGTACCTAAATATCTGATATTCAATGGAAAATGGATATTGGACAATACCTACTATTGGAGCCATGTTTGATACTTTGATAGTGTAATATTATTACAAAAATAGACTGAGCATCTGTTATAATTTTCATTAATTTTAATCAAGTATTTAAATTATTAAGAAACCTTTATCATTGAGAGAAAAAGTGTGGAATCTCTGTGTAAAGCTTTTAAAAAGTACAATAAGCGCATTTACAGCATAAAAATCAAATTTAAACTCTTATAACTTTTTTTATAACAGTTTTAGCAAATCCTAAAAAAAATTCGTTTTACTCCAAAATATATAATACCTATATAATTAAACTGTCAAAAACTATAAAACGAACCACCCTCTATTAAACCATTTTGCGTTTAACAATAAAATCATAGCCACAATTTTTCGTAGGCCTTAGGTACAGTGCCTATTATAGTGCCTATGCGTTAATACGGCCTTGGTCATAAGTAAATCTTACTCTAATCAAAAAATCTTAAAAATATATAGGTACCTACCTATAATCACTTATCAGTATTTTTTTTTATACAGATATTTTAAGTTAAAATCTGGTCGAAATTAGATATTTCTTTAAATGAAGAATAGCGATTTTAGTTATTTTGTTATACTTTATAAAAATATTGTGGGTTGGTACCTAGGTAATTGTATCTTTTAACGTATACAATTGTATCATTATATTTTAATATTTTATACACACAATGACATTTAAATATGTAATATTAGTAATGTTATCGGTAAAAATTGTTTTGCTTTATACAAATGTGGCTATGAGGATATCAAGGTTAGGTTATACCTATGTAGACATGTAGTACACTAGTACTTAATTACCTTTTATAGCCTATAGGTACCGAAAACTAGGCACAGTCGCAGTTAAGTCCGAATTTGATGGGCTGGACTTAGTTTCTAAGTGTAAATGATATAAATGTTATGATATTGTATTATTGTGTTAAATATATCCATATTATTCCGTATTCGTACAAATCGTACTAATGCGTAACTGCCGTAACTTAATATTATTGTGTACCTCATTGCCTCAAATCTCAAAGGATTAATGAAATAATGCAGTAGTTTGGGAAGAGAAAGAAATTAAAATACTATAGGTACTAATGTCAATAATAAGTTTTTAATACTATAAATATCAAAATAATGTGTAATAATATTATAATAAAAATTATTTCACTTAAATTTTTACGAACCTAAGTTTGATAATAAAATATATGTAGCCGTAGCGGTAGAGAGCCTATATATAATATATATATTATTATATTATATTATATTATTATTATATATATATATTTATTATACAGGCTCTCTAGCCGTAGGTATAAGCATTATAATAATTTATGTAATTAAATGAAAAATTCTTGAATACAAGTTTTATGATATTTGAAAAAAAAAACAGTGATGGTGTTAAATAAATCGAAAAGTTGTATTATTGCTGATATAACTAATTAGTCTGATTAAATATCATATCGTTATAGAATTTTAAGTTTTTTTTTAGTTTTTTGACAAAAAAAAAAATTAAATACATAATACTAGTAAAAATATAATAGGACCATAATAAAATATAATATAGTCATGTAGGTGATATCATTGATTAATGATTATAAATACTTTTGTATTAATGCGGTAGGTAAAAGAAAAAAATTCAATTTTATGAAATTTGTAAGTCTATGTGTGTGGTATAAGAATAAGTATGTAATTCAAGTTTTTGGTTCAAGTTTGTAAGTTCACATAATATCACAAAAGAACATTGAAGCAAGACGTTTAGACGTCTTCTCTTGATGGCTCTACTATCAATATAATATTTGTGAACGATAACAGCAGCGCAATCTACCGTCGTTATTTTAAAGATTATAACAACCTCTCAAATGAAACCTACACAGTCTACCACTTTTTTTCGTCACTAGTTGCCGCTGCTATAAGCGATTTTTTGTTTTACTACTTTTATTTTTATTGTAAACTCAGTAGTCACTATTATAGTATTATATCTATAATAGATATAGACTCATAGACTTATAACTTATAAGTTATATGTCTTTGCGTAGACTACTTTTAACGCTCTACAAAATTGCAGGAATATTGTCGATAGGTATTATGGTAACGGTACGTTATGGTAATTATTAATTAATGAGTGGGAGTCAACTGGAAGATATTAGTCTCTTCTAAGAACGAACTAAGATTTTAGTTTGTGCTTCAAAGTTATCAAGATAACTCAGGCATTCAGCAGTTAGCTGACAGCTTCCTCAAGTATTATAGGTATAACTGTATAAGTGAATAAGTGATCATTCAGTATCCGACATCCACTATCACTATGGTAATTTCAACTGAACGTTATCTGGCTGTCAGCAAGAGTGCAAAATGTCTAAATCTGTCATTTGAAAACAATATTGAGTTCATTAATCAAAAGTCCAATAACAGAAACTATCTACTGTATTAATATAATGCATACCAATAATTTATTTTTTATTTTTATTAATTAAATAAAAATAATTACAACTATTTGTATTTGTATAATTTTGGAGGTATTATACTTGAACAAATCGAATAATTTGGTTAAATATTAGAAGGAATAACATAAATTAATTTACAAAATTATAATTCCAAATGTAAATATAACGTAATACTATGTTAATAGAGAATGGAATATGTAGGTTAATGAAGTTTAAGATATTTGAAAAAAAGATTGATATTTAAGTCAGAAAAATTGTTAATTGTAAGATAAAAAGTCAGACAACAAAATAATTCATCACAATTCATAGACATAGCATAAAGAACCATGAGTTTATGTACCTTAGGGCTTTTTTGTTGATTTGACTATTATTGTTACAGCTAAATTGAATGTACGTTAAAGTTAGTCCTTAGTTTTGTTGAATTGACCTAGTTCATAATCTAAAGTACTTAATTCATATCATAAATCGTAATTATACACTTTTTGTTACTTCCCTTTCTGTAGCTTAAGTAAAAGAATTTGTGCCCAATGGAAAAAAATGTAAAGGGTCACATTCCTATTTAGTTAAAATGTAAAAATAGTAAACAAAGATTATGTCCATAATAGTAGTGTAATTTAGTAATCTTTTTTCTTTTTTATTTTATTAAATAACTAAATATACATAGATATATTATAATTTGTTAACAAATTATAGCTATATATTATGTATATGTTAACAGTTAAAATTTTACTTTACCAACTTTTAAATTTGAAAAGTTGTAAATAGTGTACCTGATAGCCATTCTTGTATCATTGAATTCCATATAAGTACTTCATGATAATTTTTAATTTGAAAATAATTGCTCAGCTATAACTATTGTCACATGTATGGTTAATAAGATTATTAATAATGAACATACTTCTAGAAAACTACTACTCTTATAATAATATTTTATAATTAATAATTTGGCATATTCTTTTGTAATATTAATTTTTTCTATTTCACTTCTTAACATTTTAATAATAAAATAAATAATAATTGAATCAATAAGTGTTCAGATAAATCAGATGAACATTGTTTTATCTCTAAGTTCTGTGTCTTTTAAAGTCAATATTATTACAGTTGTTAAAAATAAAAATAAATTTGAAATCTTTTTTAGATCAATGAATTTGTATTTTAATGAAATTCTACAATGTTTACTGGACATTGGTGTAAAATAAATTCTTTTAGATTTACAATCCTATGATCCCATTTAAGCTGAAACATGTTAAAGTGTTTTTTAGTTAAATTCTTTCTTTTATTTCCAATAGTAATTGAAATTTATAATCATTATATTATATAAATGTTTTATCGTTAACGTTTGTATAATGTTGAAAGAAGATATACAATTGATTATTATTATTTTTTTTATTTTCAACACAAATATTTTTGGTAATGTTTTTTATGCAGTATGCTGGAAAAGCTAAAAGGCACCCAATATTCTGAGCCCTATGCAGCCACATTCCATGCATTCCCTTATTTACACCACTGCTCCTTTTATTGGAATTCTTAATATTTTATTTTTAATTGTTGATCTATTTATATAATGATTTCCAAAATATTTATAGAATTGGTGCATGATTTTATAGATAATTGGCTATCATTCAAGATTTGTATATGTTATTGCAAGTAACAATTGGTTGAACCAAAAATTATTATATTATGTAGGTACAATTGTTTATGAAAAGCAGTAAGAAAAATTATGTTACCTACCTACTTATATAAAAATGTACAATTTAGTTCAAAAATAGGACTGGGATTTTAAACTGTTCTCTTAAACTAAATGCAAAAAAAAAATGGTTTATATTAGGAAATATTGATTAAGTTAATATTCTTCATATAAAAATATTAATGATTATTGTTTCCAAATTTTATTAAAAAATAAAGATTAATTAAAATAATGAAGACAGCCCCGCTTGTGCTATAAAACATAAATAGATAATAAGAATTATAATTATAATTATTATAATATGGGTGTCAAATATGGTATATTTCCACGCAAACATTCAAATAATTTAAATTCACTATTCAGAAAAAAAAAATTCCAATTTTATTAAATGATAGCCTATAAAACTTAAAGCTACTAACATTGACATGCGTAGTGGTGGGGGGAGGTGCTGGGTAATGGGTATGCCATGACATCCTCTGCGGTTAGCGTGGCAAGCTGATATTTTGTTCTTGACTCTTTAATTAGGTATAATTTATTAATCTTATCATAAACAGAAATTAGTTAAAATATTTTGACTGTTAAGCTAACATATTGATGAGTTAAAAAATGTATATTCTTTTGACCGAAGATTAGAACTAGACTAAAATGTCACATAATTTAAACTAATATTAATACATTTTAATGGTAAAATTATAATTGTATTTATAAATATAAATTGATTATTGTTATGTGAATTTTATTTTGTAATTGTGTGAAAATTTATTTAAAAAAAATGTAGATTTATGACTTTTTGGAGGGAGGTTAAATTGAGTTATTTGAAATATACTAGCGTTCCCTGTAAAATCTTATGCACCTACGCTATGCCTACAAATGTATGAAAATAATAGTATATTTTAAAAAGGATAAAAATATGTATTAAATAATATTTGTGGTATGATAAAATGCAAACCATATTTAAAACAGTTTATGAGAAAAACTCCATTTTATTGTGACTATAAACCTTAATATAACAAAAAAAGTATTTACATAAAACCAAGTGTTATACATTATGATTCCTCATTTTTGTATTTGCCCCTCCAAGATTTAGGCAATGGTACAACAGCTGGACACGGAACTTGTCCAAAAATTTCACACATACAATGTTTTTCACACATGTATCCAAAATTGGCAATATTATCTTTTTTCTCTTTAGCCATGGCTTCCATTTGGAGTGTTTCTTTTGGTTTTCCAAGAACTTCTAATACATGATCATGGATTCGATCCTTGTCACGATTATCAACATCAATCAACAGATCTTTACCATCATTCATGAAACATCTAAATAAATATATAATAAATTATAATATAATATTTATGTAAAAGGTTATATTTAATTGTTATCATGAATGAAAATATGCATACCTTATAAATGGCGTTGGTGTCATGTTCTTAAGAGTCAGTACTTGAACATCGGGATTTTTAAATTGAATTTGAGGCAGGTGCCAAAATACAAAATCTCGGGTGCCACGATGGTTTTCACCCAATGTGTTGTAGTGAATTGATACAATTTTAATTCGGTCTTTAAACACTATCTTACCAGCTTCCAAATATTGTATAGTTCTCCGTATAGGAGCAGCACCTTTCA
Source organism: Aphis gossypii (assembly GCF_020184175.1). Classification (NCBI taxonomy): domain Eukaryota; kingdom Metazoa; phylum Arthropoda; class Insecta; order Hemiptera; family Aphididae; genus Aphis; species Aphis gossypii. Next base: position 81,665,212 of record NC_065530.1, read on the forward strand.
TGAACGGCATAGCTTAAATGTACAATACTACTAGACGATTTAAAAGTAATAACAAAAACTAACTTAACCAAGCTATTTAAAAATTCAAAGTGTTTCGGCTTTTGCTCATACTATTTATTTAATTTTTAGTTGATTATAAATTTATAAATCGTTATCACGATGTAGAGAAGATATCTACATCGTGTGATAACCATTAAAAAAAAAAGATAAGGGTATCACTGGTCTGTTCTTGGTAAATACATGTACAAGTTAACGTGGTATACAAACCATACCTATTTTATGGTAGGTGTATGGTGGTAACAAACGAAATTTAAATTTAAGTTGTTTTTTTTATAATTACGGTTTACTTTTTTTTTATATTTTGTGAACTCGTGTAGTCGTGTGTCATGAAAAAATGATTTTTTATGTGTTTAACGTTTGTAGTGTTTGTACATTGTGTATTTTTCAAAGCAATCGTTCCATCGCGTTATGGGTTTTTTTTTAATGATTATTAAAATGTGTATTAATTGTCTTAACAAAATTCATACAAAACATAGTGTAATAGTGAATTATTATTAGCTTTTGAATAGAAAACCAAAAGTTTATCGAATGAGTATTAGCAGGTAAATTTAATAAGACAAAATAATAATAATTATGGTTGCAATAATATATATTATTTTACATTTATATGAATGTACGACTGTAATCTGTATACGAGTATATTATTATTTATTATAAACTGTTACTCCAGTAATTGTAGCGTGTCCAGATTTTTTCTTTGAAGGTTTCAATCATTAGTCAGTTTTTTAAATTTAAAATATTCAATTTAAATAGATTGATATCCAAGGTTTAAAAATGTGATATAAATATTGTATAATATCTCAAAAAAGTTGTTATAGGTATCTACAGCAGTTGAAAAATGTCAAAAATACGTGTAGTTTTTTGTTACATCCGATTTAAGATAAAATTGTCCGTCTCCTTCGCTTATACTTAAAGATGTCAATGATTTATTGAATGTATTAAATTCAAACTTACTTTGTTCGTATTGGACATTGGTATACATAAGCATGTACAGATTTATAGATTATCTTATCAGATTATTGTCTGATTATATAATTGTTGAGTTATTTTTAATTTATTAAAGCAATAGTATATTTACAGAAAATTTCTGAAACTAAAACTCATGTAACAAAAAACTAAACTAATTTTTATGTACAGAGTGATCATAATTCATATTATATCACGTCATTCACATTATTTACTTATTATGATCATTTGTTTACCTACATTTTTTTCAATAAAAATGTATAGGTGTTATTTTTGTTTTTAATATATAATAAATTATATATATATATATATATATATATATATACATTTTTGACACACTTTATGCCTGTACAATATATTTATCATATTATTGTAAAACCTATAGTAACTATGTGAATTAGAAAAATAAATTAAGGTTTTTGTAATAAATTGGACAAAATAAATATATTATTATATATTTATATACACTCATATAATATATATATATAATATATACTATAAAATTGATAACACACTAATAAAGTAATACGGCAAATAGATTGTGTATTACCTATATTTTGTGATTATATTATCATTAGTTTTTTTTCCGTTGGTTTGTTTTCCGTACACACTACACAGAGAAAAGCGTATGATAAATATAAAACAAAAAAAATGCTTTTTAATAAAATTTTATTAAATTAGGCTACAAGCGAAATCTTATTACATTCCAATGATTCTAGAGCAATCGATGACACATGTGATACAGTTGTTCCAAATCCACGGTCTTCTTGAACTCCTGAAATTTAAGTATGTAAAGTTTAAAAATAAATAAGTACCTAAAATTTACTTAGTACTATTAAGTTAAGTTACGTATTATGGTATACCTATAATGTAGATGTATCGCATATTATTATGTTACTTATAATATATGTCACACTCTTATAATAGTTTTGGGCACAAAAATATAGTATTTTATTATATCATAAATGTTTTATTTGTATTAATATATACCAGTATATAGGTGTTACCTACTCTATGAATATAATGTTATATATTATAATATAGAAAATAGGAATTAGAATGATGTTTATACAGGTGGCTTTTATTTGGGTGAATAACCCAATAAACCCAATACCTATAAAATCGTTTGGGCAAGTTTATAAAATATATGATTTGGACGAAATTTACACGACTCCCCAAATGTCTAATAGATCGTTTGGGCGAGCTTATATACAGGGTGATTCTTTTATCAAATAACACTCATCAATTCAAAAAGTATTGACTTTTTTCAAATTTTTTTTTTCCAAAATTTAAGATCCATATAGTTCTAGAATTGTAGAACTCTTTCATATTTTCACCTTTACATTTATTAGGTAAACCACTATCAAATTTTGATTTTCAAATGACAATCCATACTTAAAATTTTATAAATTAATAAGGCTATTTTTTTTTATAAAATATCACATTCAAATTTTCATTTTTCGTTAATCCGTGAATAAGTTATAGTTTCTCAAAGTTGGGTAGTTTTGGAAAGTGTTTATTGAGTGTAAATGTGTTATAACTCGTCAATAGATAATTAGTAATAAGTAGTCATATTAGGCAGGTAGTACAGGTACAAATATTATCATCACTCTCCGCTATACCATGGGGTCGACGATATCGAATTCATTAGGTATTATTGTAGCTACTGGATTTTACAAATAAAAATCGCAGATCTGACGGTGCTAATTAGTACTGATAAGTGTACTTAGTAATTAGTATAACACCTAAAATTCTTCTAAAACCAACCAACTTTGAGAAGCTATAACTCACCAATGGATCAACGAAAGTTAAAAATTTTACGTGAAAAAAAATGGATTTATTAATTTATGCACTAATTATTAATATAGGTTGCTATTTGAAAATTAAAAGTTGATAGTTTTTTTCTATTAAATAATATAAGTGTGAAAAAAATTTAAATTTTATACAATTGTAGAAAAACATGTATCTAGAAATTTGAAAAAAATCTATACTTTTTGAAATAATGAGTGTTGTATATATATATATATCATTAAGGTGAAATTCATACGAACCAAGGGCGCCCGCAGAAATTTTCACTGGGGGGGGGGCAAGGTGTAGATTATACATAATACATATTATATATCTAATATATATAATGCTAGGTTAGGTTAGGTAAAATACTGTAATAGGTGTACAAATATTGGCAACAAAAGCGGGGGGGGCCCATGGCCCCTCTTGGCCCCCCTTAGGTTAGGTGATACGAACTAATTAGTATTATAGTAATATGTGTTTTCCTTACAATATTTAAGAATTTTAGTTAACATTAACTGGTATGGTTAAAAATATGTACCTATAGTAAATTGTAACCGAAGTGTTCCATAAAGTTAAAATTATATTCACCAATTCATGACTTACACTTATTTTTAGATTCTGAACGAAGTGATGAATGTATTGATTTTACAATGATGTGTGTTTTTTTTTTTGTGTCTGTGTACAACATAACTAGTCGAAATAATGCTCCAATTTCAAACAATGGGGGTGGTTTCCGATGTAAAATTGAATATCCTTGGTGTATTATACAGGTAAAAAGTTAACATTTTCCAACAGTTTTCAAAAAAATCGAGAAAAACAAAAAAAAAATGACGAAAAAACGGCAATTTTTACGCAAAACCAGTTTTCGACCAAATCGATTTTTTTTTATGGTTGTAATTCAAAAACTAATCACTGAAAATACTTGAAATTTTCACCAAATGTTAATGTCAGTGGTATCCGTATAAAGTTAAATTTTCAAAACATTTTGACTTTTTATGAGTTATTTATAGACCACTGAAATTTTCGATTTTTTTGAGAAATTTTTTTTAAAGTGTCGATAAAAAATTTTTGGATGACCAAAAAGTTTTGAAAATTTAATACAAGGTTCCTTATGAGTTGTTTTTAATGTAGCTAAAAAAAATTAAAAATCGTTAGTCACAATTTTTTTTTATAAGCGTTTTTAGTTCAAATTTTTACGAAATCTGTCGAAAACGCAAAAATTTGCAAGTAATTTTGAAGTTGAAAAATCATAAAATCTTTTCTTTTATAACTTAGTTTTGAAAATTTGGTACAAGGTTCTCCATACATTTTTCTTCAAATATCTGTAAAAAAAACTCTACCGGATTCAGATAAAAAATTTTTATGAGTGTTTGAAATTTAAATTTTTACAAAAACCGCGTTAAATAACAGTTTAGCCTCAAACGATTTTTGATATTTGTTATTATTCAAAAAGTATAAGTCGTAGATACTTGAAAATTTTACCAGTTATTAAGATTCGCGTTTTCTTTACGTGATTTAAATTTCAAAATATTTTGACTTTTTTTGAGCTATTTGTAGACAACTGAAATTTTCAATTTTTCTGAAAAAATATTTTTGAAGTGTCGATAAAATTTTTTTGGCCCTAACAAAATACTTGAAAATTTAATACAAAGTTCCTCATATGTTATTCTTATAGTGATTAAAAAATTATAAGAATACATATGCACAATTTTTTTTTATTAGCATTTGAAGTTCAAATATTTACAAAAATTCGTCAAAAGCATGAATATTTTCAAATTATTTGGAGTTGAAAAATCATAAAATTTTTTGTGTTTATAACTAAGGATTAAAAATACAACACTAAGTTTTCCATAAGTTTACCTTCAAGTATCTATAGAGAAAACTCGAAGCATCATTATAGGAAAAATTTTTAGTGCGTTTGAATTTTAAATTTTAACGAAATAGCGTAACGATAACGATTTATCCTCAAACGATTTTAAATATTTGTTATTATTCAAAAAGTATAAGTCGTAGATACTTGAAAATTTTACCAGTTATTAAGATTCGCGTTTTCTTTACGTGATTTAATTTTCAAAATATTTTGACTTTTTTTGAGCTATTTGTAGACAACTGAAATTTTCAATTTTTCTGAAAAAATATTTTTGAAGTGTCGATAAAATTTTTTTGGCCCTATCAAAATACTTGAAAATTTAATGCAAAGTTCCTCATAAGTTATTATTATAGTGATTAAAAAATTATAAGAATACATAGGCACAATTTTTTTTTATTAGCATTTGAAGTTCAAATATTGACAAAAATTCGTCAAAACTATGAATACTTGCAAATTATTTTGTAGGTATATTTCATAAAAATTTTTGTATAAGTAGCTAAGAGTTGAAAATTTAACACAAGGTTTTTCATAAGTTTAGCTTACAATTGTTATAAAAGAACTTAAATTTTGTTGTATTCAGGAAATTAAAACATAAACCACCTTTTTCACCAACCACTAGAAATTATATCCTAGGCTGACAAATCATCTTCGTTCAGAATCGTTTTTCGTATACAATGATAATTATCATTGGATTCAAATTTAACACTCCTATAATATATAATAATGATCCATACGGCACCTAATGTACAGCAGAGCGGTACTCACTTGCCCGCTTTTTTTTACTTACAATATTATTCCTTAATTTATAAACTCATCCAAACAATTTGTTACGTTCCTGTATTAATAATATTATATAATTTACTCAGGTAAATTTCGGGTCATTCGCTTAAATAAAGGACGCCCGTTTAAACATATTATTTTTTAGAAATGTGCAGAATACTGTTGTATTCTAATACTTAGGAATACAAAAGTAAAATAATTCAGACAACAATAAAATCACAGATGTATAATATATTTAGAAATTATTAATGAATAGTGGACTGTAACTTTAAAAAGATACTATTATAGTATATTGTAATGTAGGAAGTACTGTTGAAAATTAATAAAATAAAATCACAAGCGCATATCACTCATATAAGAATAAATAAATCTACTCACTCAAATAAACTATTAAATCTTTTGGAAAAAATTATTATACCCATTGCCCAAATGAACACCACTCAAATTTAGATATTCTCAACAATTTAATTTGATAGAATACCATGAATTAAAAAGCATTGTGGTGAAATAATATTATATGTTTTTATAATAAATATGTTTGAGTGTATTTGCACATTTCGCATGCAAGCCCGGATTAAGACACTGCATAGTTTCTACACGAGAAAAATTATATATAATTTTAATTATATTTAAAAAAATATCAAAACAGTGCATGTTGAATTCAATTATTTTTTCATATCATCATAATTTATTGTTTGTATTTTGTATAATACATTTTTTGGATGTTAAATATAATTGATTTATTTTGAGAAAAGTTTTGGTTACCTGTTCTGATTTAATTAACTTTTTTTTCGAATTTTGAAGATGTTTTTCAGTAAAACAATTTTAACTCAAAATAGTTAAATGTATTTGTATAAACTTGTTTTTCAACTAAAATGAGGTATTGAAAGTTTAAAATATTTAGCAAAATATTAAACCCCAAAAAATAATTTACAATAAGTACGTCATTACATTATTAGTACAGTATTTTTTAGAATTATTTTTTTATAAATCAATTCAATATTAGTATTTAAATTTTATTTGAAGTGGTATTTAAAAAAAATGTACCTATTATAGAGTTTGAGGCTTTTAAAAAAATCCAATATTTAAGGTACTGTTCCTTAACCCGGGCTTATTGTTTGCAATGTTTGCATGACAGTTGATGATGTTAAGTTACCGTGTGGCTGTAGACGTTTCGATATAGACCTCAAAACAGGTACTCGTTTGGTAGCTTTTTCACAACATCCATAATTTAGAACTGATTTAAATGCTTTTCTATACTGCTTATTCATTATGACGTATATAATTGGATTGAAGCATGCTGATGCGTAAATCATAATATATGCAATCAAGAGAAGAGCTAAATAAAATAAAAAATATTATGTTAGGTTTTTTAGTTATGCATAATATTACAATTTATAGACGTAAATATGTATTTTAATTTATCTTTTGATTCTTTTTAATATAAAAATAAGTATTTAAATATAATAAAATATCCCTAGAAGTATAGGATTATATCCGTCTCCGTCTAGTTTTTGTATGCGTACCTATAATGAATTATCATTTAATATAAGTTTAATACATCCATTACAGTGACCCCGCTTAATGGTGAGGTACACTAGATTTCTACTATACAGTAAAGCGACTTCGTTGGTGTTTTTTTTTTTTTTTTATCGAATTTGTGCGATGAAATTAATTTAAGGGTGTGAATGGTTTATTAAAAATATATCCATCAAGTAGAAGCAAAAATGTACATGAATAAGTGGTACCTAGTTAGTAATTATTAAAAAAGTAAAATTTATTATGTAGTATAATTTTGTGTAGGTACAAAACGTATAAAGGGAAATCTAATTCTTACTATTCCTATTTTACATAATATTATAGTATAAATATAATTTTGTATAGTTCCAACTAAGATTCCGTCAGAGAACAGAAAATCCAAGTTGATTAAATTATTTTGTAATCAATTTTATATTATAATTTGTTTTATACTTTATACCTGGGTATTGAACACCTGGATCTAAGGTTTTTGTGATTGTAATTGGCAAATAACAAAGTACAAAAGACAAAAATATAGCCAACACCATTTTAGTTATCCTCCATTCACTAAGTTTTCTTCTTATGGACTGCATATTTGTTGCTGTTGGATCACTTTGGGTGGATGCTTGATGCCTTCGCATTCGTTTTTCTGAACTGTAATTAAATTTTAATTAGGTTGCATTATTAAAAATTATAATTATACATTAAATATTATACACCTACGTCCTACTTGCGTTAAATATTTTATAAATTAAATGAATTAAATGATTTTTTTTTAATTTTATTAGACATTTCTATTACAGTTTTATAATGATAAACAATCTATTTTTTTTCAATATAACTATTATTATCTTAAGTTTTTATTTGTTTAAAAATCCAAAAGTGAACTATAATTTAAAAAATGTTAGGTTAGTTTACTATAAATCTTTTACAAAAAATATATTAATTATTAAATACATTAATTTTTTTGTAGATATTTAAATTTTGTATAATGCCAATGTCTTAGTTAGTTATGCAACAATATTTTTTTAAAAATATTTTTTAATGTTAGATATTACTGCTTGGTAAAATAAAAAAAGGTTACGTAAAAATATATAATAATATAAACATATATGTATATTATATTTATAATATGATTATTAATATGTTTAAAAAATATTTGTCAATAAATATTGTTAGTTGTGCACAACTTGTAACTTATTAAAACATAATGAAATAGTCATATAGATAACACTACATCAATAGTTTCTTAGTATTTCTTGCATCATCATGCGCCCAAAAAATTTAATTTAATTATTTAAATGGTATAAAATATAATTATATCAAAAATGATTTTTCTATAAAGTTTTTCATAGTGTAAAGTAAATTGAATAACATTTGTTGTTCCACTAAACTTAAAAGGTAATTTTTAAACATTTTGTTTCACTATTAAGTAATGGATCATTTTTATTAAAAACTTTTAAGTTGAATGAAAGAATTATTTCAAAAGTTAAATGTCGACCAAACGATTCATGTATGTTTTGATTGGATAATGATATAGTACAATGTATTTTTTTTTTTTAATAATATATGTGGCCATCGTTAGGAATTAAAAAGATTGCTTTAAAATGTTTATTCTTAGTTGATAGTTAATTGTATATACGTACTCAGTAGTCGAAAAGGATCCTTGTTTTGATTAATTATATAAAACTAAATTTATATTTCAATTTACTTACTTACGAACAACCAAAAATATACCAGTGTAACAGCAAACAATTACAATACATGGTATGATGAATCCAGTGACTAAAAGAGCAGATTTCGAAGATTGTCCAAATTCATCAGATACTATTGAACACGTACCCAACTTTGGATCATATTCAAATTTACCTTAAAAAAATATATTTATAAAATATTTAATTTAGACAGGAAATTTATAATATTATTAAAAATACATACCCCATTTACTTAAAAGGGTAGGTATCAGCATGCCAAACGAAATAATTAGACAAAGTATTATCATAGAAGTTATCCATATCGGACGATAAACTATACTATACAAGCTTGAATGAACGATCATTATGTACCTAAATAAAATATATTTTTTTTATTGAATGCATAGTAAGCATTAAATTGTATAACTGAAATTTAATGTGCAGCATAATATATTAATTGCTTCCGAGTTGAATTCTAAGTACAAGAGACTAATCACAGGTTATAATATATTAGTTAAGTCCCGATTTTTTAAAATAATTTTATGTAACAGCAAGTCGTTTTACGCAAATTATACATTAAAAAGTTTCTTAAAAAAGTATGTAAATGTTTACAATACATATATACAATTAATAATAATCACTACATTAGTCTTATTTTTTTATTGGCTTTAAAACAAACAAAAAACATTTGTATTCAAACTTTTTGAATGTGATTAACTTAATTTGAAATAATATATAACAATAATAAAAAAAAAGCAAAAGAATATCTTTAACCATAATAATATAAATAATATACAATATATAAAGGTATAATTTAATATTTTATAATATAGTCAGTTCTAATAAAAGTCTATTAAAGTGGGAAGGAAAATGTTTGTAAAGTATAGTACTTATTGAAAAATATTCGAACCTAACTAGTGTAGTAGGTAGCTGAAAAAGTTCGAACCCAACTAGTGAAGTGCCTAAAATAATCCGGGATCCAACTAGTATAGACATTTCAAATTTATGACTCAAAATAGATCCAGTCCTTATTGGTTTTTATCAGTACATTTTTAGTATATCAAATTGCATTAGCTTAATAAAAATAAATATTTTTTATTATATTATTTCTGAAGTTTTTATTTTTTTGAACGACAACATACATTTTTAATTTCATACTATATTGAACAAAAAATTGATCTAAGAATTTTGATTTACAAAAATTGAATTTCGAAAAAGTATTTAACTGTATATATCTTATAAGTATAAGTAGTATTTTAAAATTTTGATGAGTGAAGTGACTTTAAAATCTAGTATATTATAGTATATTATATTGCAAACTAAATGTCAGTTTTAATATATAATGTTTTTCAAAACTATTAATATTGTGTTTAAATGTACAATGTACATCAGTAGTTCTCAACCTTTTTTTGATTGATGTTACCTTTAACCACTAGAATCAAACACTGTGTCACCCTAACGTTTAAATAATAAAAAATCTTAGCTGTATATTAAATATTTAAAAATTATTCTATTATTAAAAAAATAGTATAGTACACAGAAATAAACATTCAAAACGTTGATATTAATATGAATAAAATAATATAATTTTTTTTTGCAAAAATGTATTTATTTTAAATGTTGTTTTCCTTTTCTCGTTGATTTTTTGTGTCATCCCTAAGCTGGGTCCATGTCACACTTAGGTGACATGTCAACTGGGTTGAAAACTACTGATATAAATGATATAATATATTACCTAACCATTAAAATAACTTTATAAAAAATATTAATTTATATTCGTCTCCTACATGGCCACATGTGAACCTCGATTAATTAAAATTTTTGTTATTAACAATGAATATAATTTTCTGTTACTAGTACACATTTACTCACACATTTATTTATACATTTCCGTATTGCGTTTATTGTTCATTATTGTTACAACATTTGCAATATGTGTTATACTGTCAGTTTTAGATTATATTAGGGATTCTGTCTTTATCTATGTTGTCTACCCACTGTTCCTGAGTTTTCGATGTGAGCAACCTTTTGCCACGTTGTATATTTTATTATAGTTATTATCACCGGTCCCTTGGCGATCATATAACATTCCTTCACCCCTGTTACGCAAACATTTTGTCATCGGGCCGTATCATTACCCAGAATATTGTTTTCTACTGGCTCTATCATCTGGGTCACAAGTAACTTAACATCTAATATTCCTATCGCCAAGCACATGAGCTTTAATGTATCTGATTTAGAATATCGACTCATCTAATTAAAAAATTATAAATTTTAACATTATAAAATTTCAATGATTATCGATATTTAAATATATATGCTAATTAATTAATTTTTATTTTTAGAAAATAAATATAAACCTTAGTAAATAAAATTTATTAAAAATAATTCTTATTAAGTATTCCATTCTCTAATTTAAAAAAAATGTATCATAGTTTTTTTCATCAATTGTAAATAATATAATATTTTTTTTTGTTTTATTTATTTTAGAATTAATGAATTTCATTTTTTTTTGTACTATTATTATTATTTTTTTTATTTATTAGAAGAAAATTTTTGATAACAGTGATCATTGAGATTGGTTTACATAATGTATTTGTTTGTATAAGATTAGAAAAAATATGATAGTACGTATAATATGTACTATATAATTAACAGTTCTAAGTTATGAAGTATTAAATTTAGCTGAATATTTTATATTGGCAGTAATGATGAATATTTGATGGTGGCAGAGATAGATTAGGGCCCTGACTAAACAATGACGGAAGTTTAATATCTTCTAATTTTGTTTTTTTGTTTCTCTTAAGACAATTGAGATATTTTTATATGTAACTAATTTTTTTCAAACATTCTTATTTACATTATAATTTATAACAAACAGATCTCATTCAGTCATTTTCAAACGTGGTGATTAATTATTCAAATATTTAGTCACAATTGATAGTATATCACGCAGACGAGTGTTCAACATTATGTCTATGTACACTGTATAAATATTGTTTGGATTTTTATAAATCTATGTATGAATAAATTAAATATATTAATAATATTATAATTATAACTTTAATCCGTAATTTTGACAATTATCTCATTAATATTACCTATAAGTTCATTAAGAATAAAAAAAAACTAACAAGAATGATGGTTGATTTGACAAAAATTAGTTTGTTAGTTATATAAACAAATAGTTTATTAATAGTTTAACACATGTTTAGTTAATTTAACTTCCATTATTTCAATTTATTTTGTTGAAAGATAGAAGTTACTAAGTAGTTTTCACATAATATATTATACATTTGAAAATTTATAACAAATAAGAAATTTTCTTATAGGATTTTAAATAGCTACACTAATAATAATTAAAATTTAAAATTTACTTACCTATTTATAGTGATCATAGTAATAAAGAGCAGTGATACTCCAATATTTCCATACTGTAAAAATGGTACAATTGAACATAGTTCTGGGTATTGTACCCAATTAATATTTAAAAATCTTGAAGCATTGAATGGTAATACAGCTATGCAAAATAACAAATCAGCTGCACCTAGGCTATAGAAATTAACAAAGCGATTTGTCTATTAAAATTATTTAGTTAAATATGGTTTTTAAAATAAGTTAACGTATTGGAAATTAAACAGTTTATTATGTAAATTATGTATACATAGAGTATAATATTATAATAGTGAAATTATTATTCATAAAAAAATTATATTTAAAAAAAAATTAAGTAGAAACATAAGAAAACTTCAAAAATAATAAAACTATAGTATGAATTAAATAAGGAGGTTGGAAAATGCATTATATAGTACAAATAATTTAATATGTTATTATAACATATTATCAAGTTTAAATATTGTATATAACTAATTTGTAAATGTAAATACTAACATTAAAAAAACATGAATATATTAAAGCAACATGCGTTAGTTAATAATAAGGTATTATTAATTGATTACTATATGAATTAAAATAGATTTACGATACTAAAACTAAACAATACATAAAAGAAATTGAATACCTATTCAATTTGAATACGGCATCACTAAAACCCATCTACGTTGAAAAACTATTTTAAAACACTTTTTTTTATAAAATTAAATTGCTATAAGACAATATTATGTCATCGAAATTATGATGAACAGATATATTGGCCATATAAATTGTTCTAAATGTAGTATAGAAACTTAAGATAAATAAAATAAATTCCCATAAGATACTAATAAAAATATTTTTAGAACATTGTAATTATAGGTGTCCGAAAACAGGAGATATAAAAATGGACACATATACTAGTTTACTAGTATACAGATAGATCTCTATATATATTTTTTTATATTAAATAAGTAATATACAAACTGTACCAGAAGACACAATAAGCATATAGGCTCAGAGTAAAACTATGACATGATAAAATTGAAGAAAGAAGCCACCCATTGGTGACACTTACAAAAGGAGAGTTTACATGTTAGTTAATTAAAAGATCTCGACACCACTTACGCTTTAGGCGCTCTATATTTAAATTATAATTCATCAATTATGATAGTGTTTAGTTACTTAGTAACTGAATTCATATAGTATCAATTGATAGTTATTAATTTTCATATAATACCTGATGATAAATGTAGAAGCTATATTTCGAATCCGTGGACTTTTTAGTATTACTAATATAGTTAAACTGTTACCTATAATTCCAATACACATAATAAGCAACGTCATGAATGCCGCAGCATACATAATTTTTGGGTTCTCTTTTAGCCATCTAAAAATATATAATAATTTTATATAATATCATAATGAAAGTAAATAGAAAAATTGAATATTTATTTACTTACGGTTCGAATCCCACTGATTGGTTTGAGTTTGACATTGAAGTTAATTATAATTACCTAATTATGTATTGAATAAAAATGTATATAATTTTCATAATTTTTAATCTAAAACCAAATTAAAGTTGTATTATTTCTTAATACAATAATTAACTTATTAGTCTATATGTTGTATTTTAATTTACATCCTTGATTTGTTATGCATATAAACAATACAATAATAATTATTACGTAAATAAAAAAAACAAACAGAATCTATTTTTTGTACAGTCAACAATGGCGTATGTCCTTAATAGGTGGTATATAGGTACTGAAGAGATTTCTAAAATTAAAATTTGAATTAAAATATTAATGCAGGTACGTTTTAATCATAAAATCATTTAAATTTAACATTAAATAAAATTAGTTTTTATCTTTTAATAATTTGTCGTATTGATGAAAACATTGGAAATTTTCAAATGAATAGCTATAATCCAAAATGAATAATTTGTAATGTATTTCGATTAGTTATGTGTTACATATTTTATTATAATATATCGATTCATATAATGTATGTATATCGTGATGTCAGTTTATCATGGATAATTTTATCATTAATTGAGTTTACTTTTCTATTAGAACTATTTTAACTTGCAAAAAAGTAAGACTTATTATTGGTAAGTTATATAATAGCGTATATTTTATTATAAATATTATAATATTTGATTATATCTTAATGTTAGGTCAATATTAACGCATCGTCGGTGTAAATCGATTTGAGATACAATATGTAATTAACTTAAAATTATTCTAAATATTTTGAACACTTTATTGGTTTATTGTGTGTAGAAAATAATTAATCTAGTGTTGAAAATTTTAAGTCTCTAAGATAAACATTCTTTAAACCAAAACAACGTAATTTAAATAATGAAATCGTTATTTCATGTTTGAATGTATAATTTTATTAAAATTTGAATTTAAAACATTCAAATAAATAAATTGTATCGATTTATATAAGATATTTTTAACTTCTACAATAATAATCATGTTACTATATTTTAAAGCATTTGACCATGATACAATATTTTTATAAACATACATTTAAAAAAAAGTATAAAAGGAATTAAAAATAATGTCTATAAACAGCAAAAAAAAAGCCAAGATATACATGATAAGATAAATAAGTTTTGAAAATTTCACGTTTCTATACTATACTTCCTTTCTGAAATACAACAGAATAAAAGTAAAATGAATTATATCAAAAACTGGTGTTGTATAAATTCCAGCTTTTCACTGTTATTTTTTTAGTTTTTGTCCAATTATTAAGAAATGTATACAGAATTTCCTATTGCTGACTTTACAATATCAATTCAAAATAAACTCGAGACCACCATTCATCATGCTTGTTGAATATTTAAGTATTTTCTGCATTTAAAACAGTGTCACTAGGAAAACCGTGAAAAATTGATTTTATTGCGTTCTGTGAAGTCATTAATTTAAATTCAGTTATAAAGTTTTACAATCAAGATAATTTTCAAATTTTTCAGTGCAGTTAGCATTTTATTTATTTAGATATCTTATTTTGGATTTACCAGTTAATAAAATAACAATTTTTAGTATTTTATTATATAATTTAGTATGTTATTGATAGTAGAGTTTAATAATTTGTACTTTTAGTAAAATAATAAATTAAAGTTATCGCGATGAACTTCCTCACGATAAATTTATCATTTATGGGACACCTGTTTTTTTTTTTAGTTCAATATAATGATATAAATTTAGTATTTGTAGTCTGTAACCATATAATTAATTTGTCATAAAAATAAAAATTGTTAATTGATATTACCTATTATTATTTATTTTATTTTATTTGATAATAATGAAGTATATAAGTCATATTAATCAATGTTGGCAATATTTTAAAAGTATTTATTTATTTTAGGACAACAAACCTATTTTTTGATTGCGAATTCTAACCTATAATTATTTCATACAGAATAAAACTCTTATAAAATGTTTGATTTATGATAAAAATTCTAAACGGAGAGACGTAGATTACAAGTACCTAATGTGTTATAGGCAATTGAATTGTTTCGCAACAAACTCACTATATGACAGCGAACTATTATATTATTTATTTTCAATATAAAAAAGCGATCGAAATTTCCTTATCATTTAAATTATGCATTAAAATAATTGAAAATAACAGTTATTTATCATGCAAAAATTAATACTTCGGAATCTAGTATTTTATTCGTATTTCATTTTAATTCAAAAGTAGTTATATGTGATTAAAAATTAGTAATTAATAAATCATTTTTTTGTTTTAAAATAATTTGATTTAATTATCTTAAAAATTATTATTTAAAACTAAAATAAATATTTTTTATAACTACGTTTTTAAACTGTACGTGTATGAAATGTATTTACGTATGTTATATTGGTTAATATAGTAATATTTATATGATAATTTAATATGAAAGCACATAATATAATTATATTTTTATCAAGTATCAGTTACTTACATGATAGTTTGTAAAATATTTAAAACTTTTGATTTGAGACATATTCAATATTCACATTTAAATAATAAAAATGCCGACGAACTTTTTATAGACATTTAGATACAAACGTCCACACTGATATGTCCACATTGTAGCTATGTGTGAGCATAGTCGACACTAGAAATTAACTTTAATAGCCATTTATTTCATCAGTTTTAATCGACATTTAAACATGCGGGCAATGTTCAGTTTTCAATAAGACTAATAGGAGGGGTCTAAATATAAATAATAATAAAAAAAACTATTATCCCTACCTTGGATAGGTTTTAGTTTTGGGTGCACTATAGCTCACAGGGAAAGATGTAGGTGCCTATAAATATTACATGTTTCATAATATACTTCGTTAAGTAAATATTATTGTATAACAAAAAGTGATCTTCAAGTGGTTTTATGATTTTTCGTTAATTAATAAAAATTTAAAAATGCGATAATATGATGATTAAAATGCAAATTACTAAGCAATGTGTCTATAAGTATTAAAAATTAGTCAATAATTGAAATCTGAATTTTGATAATAATCGTATTTTCTGTCTTAAAATATTAATTAGTACCTACTTAATTATTATGGATAGTATATATATTATGTATATATATTATGTCCTCAATCAAATTAAGACTGTTCCCTGACAATATTAAAACAATTATGTTCTCTGTATGACATCCGCCATAAATATAAACAATCTTATATATATATATATAAATATGTGTGCGTGTGTGTCCCTTTACATACAATTTTTCCCACATTGAGTTTGTCACCTCTGTGCTACTCCTCACTGTTCAAAATATATGAGCCCATCAACAAATTAACGTGACACCCTAATCTATTTCATAACCAACTTTAATCGTGGATATACAGTTGTAATTGACTAAAATAAAAACAGTGGTTCGAAAAATTATATTAATAGTAACTCAACAGCTTAAAATTTAAAATGTTAACGAATATTTATGTATAATTATTTTTTTAAATAATAATTTAAAACTAGAATAATATGTATATTATGGTTGTTTTCATTTTCAAATGTTTTATGATAATCACAAAAATAAATATAAAACACAGAATACTTATAAATAAATATTATAACAAGTATAAAAATTGACAATACAATCTATTAATCAAACAATATGTATAATATATATATATTTAAGGTATTTAATAAAATATAAACACAATGATTAATAAAAAATAGAGTCTTGTTTTAGGCATTTAGGCATTGTTTTTGTGTATTCAATTATAATTTGACAATAAAATGTAAATTTGTTGGTCTTATGTAACCAAAAATAAATGGTTTATGACTTTAAGTTAAACTTATTTTATTTACATATAGATATAATATTCGTTTTAAATATTATTTTTAATTTTTAATGAACAACATAATGTTTCGATGTTTATCTTATTTATTATAAGAATACCTACATATTAAAATTGTTATTAATTGAAAACAATTATAGTGAATAATTTGATAACTATATTTGTAAAATTAGTATAGTTTTAATTATAACAAGAATATACTCTTTCGTGTTCCCAAAACTCTCATGTTACATACGTATATCATGATTTTTTTTATTCTATAGAATTATTTTCTGTTTACAATACTGAATATACTATAGTTTTTAATGGAAATAAGCTAAAGTGTTCCCGTTTATAAAGCAATACAGTATATAAATATACTTATATTATATAGCACACAACAAACAACATTGTACTTAAAAATTGAATAAACAATTAATCCATAATATGTACATGTACAAGGTTCAATAGTTTCACAAATTTAAACAAAATGTTTTCTGTAGGAAAATTAAAAATTATTAGTTGACAGCGAATAAGAATTCATCAATTAAACATAACACAGCAATATTGTATTAATTGTGTAATCAATATTGCGTTATAAAATCTTTAAAAAACTATTATTTTTATAAAAGTTATAACTGAAGATAATTTCATAATTTTAAACCTACAATAAGTAAAAAAATTTCATTTTAAATCATTATGATTTTATTTAAAAATTGCTTTACTATTCCGAAGTTTATACGTATTGACTGACCGGACATATTTAATGTCAAGTTTTTTTAACTGTTATTTTTTATAGGTACAATGTATGTTTTTTTTAAATCAGTATGTTATCACTTTTTGGGGTTGTATACAATTTTTGAATCTTAAAACCAGAGAGGTTCAGGGAAAAAATATAAAATGGGAATTTTTAGACAAAACCAAATTCCTGTTTTATTTGAAAACTTAATAATTTTTATAAACTTCAATTTTTCACTAAATATTTTTATTGGAATTTTATAAATGTGATTTTTGTTTGAAAATATTTTGCAGTTTATTATTTTAGTTTTTATTCAATTTATGTTTGATATTATCGATCAAGTTTTTGTTTTTGAATAATGAAGTTTGTAAATTAAAAAAAAAAAAGCTCTTCATAAATACATACCCTCATTAATATATATTGTAAACAAATTTTCTTAATTATATAGCATTTATAATTAAAATTTAAACAAAATGTATTTAAATCTTGAAAATTTGCAAATAATTTTATAGTTAATAATTTTTTAAATTGTAATAACTATAAAACGTTAAGCTATACAACAATTTTTAATATTAGTCATTTTAAAACCTTAATATCTTAAAAATATAATTAAGTACAACATTTTTTATCGACATTTAAATTTAAATTTTTGACTATAAGAATAAAATAAAGAAAAAATTATTTTAATTATTTGATTTTAATTAAAAAAAAAAATATTTAAACTAGTCAAATAATTCAATTTCATCATTCATTATCAAGTCCCTGCAATTTTTTCCATGTATATCAATTATCAAGTCATATCATATTTTAACAGCACATATATTATGCTTAATATAAATGTGATATTTACTTATTCTGTGTACATTTATAAAATAAAGATAAATATATTTTTTTTATTGTAATAATATTATTTTATTTAAATATGATAGATTTTATACATTTTTGATTAAAAATTATAACACTAACCTTAGTTGATGTTTTTCACTGTCGTTTGGTAACGGGTCTCGTATAATAATCTTATTTTCACACGGTTTATCCATTACAGAATCATTGAGTTTTTCGTATGTCTAAACAGCATAAAAACTAAGCTATTACTTACGTTGTTAAGTCTAATTGGCAATAAAGTGAGGTGATCCAACATTATTATATAGTTGACGCAACGTAAAACACAACAGGGATTTCCCCTACCATTATTGTTACCGCTTATATTATACGCTGTCAACAGTCCGAAATTTGTATGATACATAATAATATATAACGATGCACAATAAAAGTGTTTATTTCAAAAAAAAAAACCCATTAACTATCAGGTTTTTAAACTAATGGCCTTTTTTCGGTGGCTGAAAGGGAGGCTATCAGAAAAAAATAATAATATCCATATGCCAATATTCGATTTAATATTGTATTACACATCATTTAATAATAACCAATAGATTTATTAAAAAAAAAATGTTTTCCGTTATAATTTGCAAATATCGATTAAGTATATAATATTATGGCGCCATTAGTTAACTCTAGCTGAAGTTATATTTATACTTATAATATATGTTTTATTAATATTTGTTATGCTCTATAATGATTTATATTTATTATAATATACATTCATTCTCTTTTATGTTTTTTTAGATTTTTTTTCAAATTGAGTAATATTGAGTAATTTTAAAAATTATCGCATGTGGCTATTGTAGTTTTAATTCTTATGTTTTAGGTTTTGACTTTATTGATTTTACAATGATGTCTTATATTCTTGTGTTTGCAGAAAAAATTCTACGATTTCAATTTTTTTTTAATATTTTGACAATTTGTGTGTTTAAAAATTAAATACAAGATTCTTAAAAAGTATACAGTCACATTTTTTTTTTTTTGTTATACATTTTTTGGTTTTTGACAAAATTAGATATTTAAATAAAAAATAAAGTCTGTAGTTATTTTGTTTTAATTTGAAAATATTTAGATTAATATTATATTTTTCTTATTTATATCGTATTACTAATATAAAATAAATTAAAATTATATGGCAATATTGAATTATATGCTAAAATATACGTACTTAGTAAATGAAGGCTGACCAACCGTTTTTGCTCAGAATTGTTTTTTGCACTCAATTATTTATCATTGCATTCAAATTTAACACACCTATTTTATTGGGCTATTCAAGGATGAGGTTCACCTTACTCCAACCTTACAGCAAATAGGTTACATATTTCCCCACTTTTTTAAAAATTGTATTAGTAAATAATCCAATAATTGTGTATACTCTATACTAATATTTATTACCACAACTATTATGTTGATCGTACTTTGAGTTAATCAAAGGTGAAATTCTTATGTCTATATTTCAACTCAAATCAATCATTGTATGACCGTAATAATATGCTCCTCCCATATATTATTTTATTTAACTGTAGTATACCTATTAACATTTTTACAAGCTTGGTGTCGTATGAAGTGTTCAACTAGTATATAGTTGCCCAAAATTATACTCTATAAATTATTACTTATTAATAATTGCGAAATGTTTAAAATTTATCACAATATTATAAAAATTCAACGAAGTAGTTAGTAAGTACTAAGTAATAAGTATAATATTTTATCTATTATTTTGTATATAAATAAGTAATATCTATTATTATTTTTATTAACATAATATAACATAAAATTAACAAAATAACAAATGGACCGTAGTTCGTAATACTTTCGGAAATTTTTTCGTTTATTTATCATATGTGAAATAGGTAGCAACTAAAAAACTAAGTAATATTATTTGTAATAATATACATTAAATAACTACATTTATAGTTAACTAACTTTATTATAATTTTAGTCTAATTTCTTAATTTAATTTTTATAAATTATAAGTAGTTACAATATTTTAATTTATTTTTTTTTTTTTGTTAAATTTAGTTATACTTAACTTAGAACAAATTTATGTAAATTTATGGTTTGCTAGTTTAAAGTCAATAATATTATGTTTTTGACTAGTCGATTTTAATTGCTTCCTCTATTAACTATTATATAAGCGTGTTTATGTGTGATGATGGTTTTCAAAAACAAAACTTAACTAGAGTATAATTATTTAGTGACTGTGAGTCTAGGTTAATTATACAGAACCCCTAATACGATTAATTACGCATTGTCGACTTACTGACTTAGAAAACGATTTTCTCACATATGTCACATACATAAACTTTGATATAGTCTATAATTCATCTATGTCTGAGTGATTAAAGAGTTTGGTAAACTGTGCAATTTATTTAACAAGTATGTATTGAGGAATATATTAAGATTAGACAGAAGAAAATCCAACATGATAAATAATTATAATAATTTTTTTTTTATTATTCATTAAAATATTATAAACAGGTATTTTGTAAAATATTACAAATTAAAATGTTAAAAATAATTCGAATACTATTATTACAATAAACATGTAATTAATGATAATAGTTTTTTAAATTAATAGGTAGTACCAATATAATATATGTTATAATAGGTATTGATAAATTGTGGTTCAAAATAGTTATAAAGATAAGCGCAATTTGGTGGGAGACGTGGGTTGCAGGGAGCCAAGTTCCTTTTCATTGGAGAAAAAGTATAAAATTATGATAGCCCCCCAAATTTAAAATCCAAATATCGCTTATGGTTATAACATTGACGTTCTAATTTTTAGTAAATGTTTTGAGGGTTCAAAATTTTCTTTGTAATAGTATAGTATATGGCCATATGAGTTACACGAGATACACGTTGAAGTTGCCAGCAGTGTTATTACTGTCGTCGGTCAAACGTATAATAATATGAATATTTTGACTCTTTTATATTTATTTTGATCTTTTCTATAATTTTTTACCTAATAAAGTGACTATTATTTCCGACATGAATGTGTTTTCTCAAACATTATAATTACACAACATCAAAAATCGACATTTTATTTTAATATTTTATGATTATTAATTACTGCAATACACATAGTATTATAGTATCAGTATATTTAAATTTTAGTTTAAGATTTAGAACTTAATGTAATAAATTAGAAATAAAATAAAAGTTATTTTAGGTAAGAGTTTATTATCTTGTTACTTTTAAATAATACAATTGAACTTAATGGTTATACATATTTTAATGTACCTATTATAGTTTCTTTTAAATTCAAACTTCAAAGTGACCATAAAATAGTCTTTAATATTTCAAACTTTTATACATACGATTAAGAGCTTCTAATAATAATAAACATTATTCTTTAAAATAACGTTATTAAATATTTAAGATTTAAATTTTGAAGGTTTGAAACCAATAATGCAATATATTTTGACCCAAATTTAATTGTTTGAAACTTACGTTAATTATTAATATTGTTATGAATCGTCAATTAAAAAAAAACAAATGAATCCTACATATGTAGTAATTTTGAGATAGGTATATTGGCATTGAGTAAATCAGTATAATGTTTTATGGATATATTAAATTTGAATTAAATTATAAATGTTTATAAAGGAAAAACTTTTGAAATGATGTATTACCCTCTATTTCTTAGGAAATTTGTAATTTATTTTATTTTAATAAAACATTAGGTTGAACTGTTTTTTTCTTAAAATATTATATGTATTAAATAATAATTATTTTAAGAATAAATTATATTTTATTGTTGGCTCAATATTTTTTAAATTACAATAAAATAACTAGAATCGTTAATGGTAAAATCATTTCATTTTTTTTTTAAATCGTTTTTGTTTCAATATCCAATGTTGAGGTACATAAAGTTAGCAGAAAAATCAAACTTTAAGTGGCTGGGTTTCATAAAGTTGGCGGAAAAAAATCTCAAGGTAATTTTTAATTGAGCAGAGTTCAATTTTGAAAATGGTACTATTAAATAACATTCATTTAGTTCATTATTGCTTATTTGACTTTTTTATACGCATCCAATTTGAATTTTAAATACCGTACTTAAATAAAAATTGTGCCTGATGCGTATTTTCAATAAAATTAAATTGCTAATAGAACAAATTATTAGAAATTTTGTTATACAATTAAGAATTTTTAACTGAAAAACAAATTTTCATAAAAAAATTCAAAATTTCTATAAATAAGATAATGTTTTTCTAATATCTTTAAAATGTTATTGTATACAAAATATAAATAATAGTGAAATGTTAAAGTTTTTACAGTTATATTTTTACAGAAATATTGACTAATTTATACGTTTTTATCTGTTTTTCGAGTAAACCATATTCTACTTTGTCTTAGACTTATTTGAAATTTACAATATAATTAACAGTGTATTGAGTGTATTGCTAGTCATGTTTTTTATACTTTGGATATCAAATAATTTTAGATTTTTCAATATTTTTATTGCTAATGAAATTATTGTAAATTATTAGATTTGAATCATTTGGTAGTTATAATAAACAGCCGATTATTTTTTCATTCATTTGTTGTAAGTAGATGGGACAGTAGGTATATAAAATGTATACTCCCATGAAGACTTATTAATTTCAGCAAAATATTGTTATGTATTTATTTGTTGTTGTATCGAGTATGATCTTTTTACAATTTACATGGAAAGTACATTTTTTTTCTAGTTTTTAAAAATTTTAGATGTTCAATGATTAGAGAATAATCTTTTTGTCATAAATATTAAAATTAAAGTTTTATGAAATATGTTGACACAATTATAATATTTGAAATGATTTAAAAATAAATGATAAAAAAATCAAATTGTAAAATAAATGTCTTAAGTTTTTTAGGTTGGTCTTTATCTTACTACAGTCATGTTATTATCAATTAGTTCTAAATTCTAATGTATTGAAACGATATACCATTATTGTAGTGTTGTGTGTTAATAACTTAGTTCGATTATGAATAATTAGGGTTTAAATTCAAGATTATTTTATACGAATAAATAAATACTATTTAGCATAACTAATAAGCGTTAATCAAATGAAAACATGGTTAGCGGTGATTTTGTCTTTATATATATAGGTAATAAATAAGACATCGATATAAATCTCTGGTGTCTAACTTTTTTGTTTTCTTATTTTTTCAACAGATCGGTCACATCTTTTTTACTCCACTAATACTTTTTTGGTATGTGTTAGACCGTAATTGGGGTGCGCAAACTCCGCATTTGCCGGTAGGGGGGTCTTTGCCCTCTGTTACTCAGAACGACGAGCAATCCCTACGACCACATGGTAGTCACGCCGCAGCCGTCGAGGTTCAAACGTCATTCGCCGATCACGAGGCTCTGTCTCAAAAACTTGTACATCAATCGCGATGTTTTTCTTTGGTACTCTTCTATTAAATTGTTACGATAATTGTTTTATTATTATAACCAAACATTTTATGAAAAGTCATACATTATTTTGTATTCCATTAAAATTTACCGAATCTAAAACACAATTTTCTTAAGTGCAATACAATTAAAATACTTTTTATGAGTCCCACGACGTAAGTCAATAGTTCCATTATGCATGTTATAAATTTAAATAATGCATGTTATTAGAATTTATAATATTAAATTATGAATGAATTTTTATTTCTATTTGTATAAGAGTATTTACTATTTATCATATTTCTGAAATAAATTTATCTACAAATCGGATTTATCATTATTTTATTAAATTTATGTTTTTTTTTTTATTAAATTAATCATGACAATACCAAATTGTTAAAATATATATTATATAGACAATAAATAAAGTATGTTATAAATTAGGTTAATACTAGTTTAGGTATACTTAATACTTATTTAATACATTTACTAAATTATCAAAATTATCAAAATCGTAAAATTGCACTCTTTCCTGTACTCTAAAAAGATTTTTAATGTTATCTGAGCAACTATAATTTACAATATATAATCATATAAAAAACTACTATTAATTATTTGAATATATCTACTTTATTTAAATTATACATATGAGGTTGTAAAAATATTGTGGGAGTGTCATATGAGACATATTATAAACAGATATTGTATAATATTTAGATGTAGGTATCATTTTACTACGTTTTAAATTGTTAGTTTTAAATTAGTTCTGTTTCTGACAAAACTTATTAAAATAAAATAAAATTTTGTGATATTAAATTTCACATTCATTCATAAAGTGTATTTTTTAAGTCGATAAAAAACGAAAATAATAAATTGAAGTTGAAATGTTCAATACTGAATTATATTAAACAGTTGAATTTCTTTCTTTTTTACGTATTATATTAGTTATAAAAATAGTTTATGTTCGCACTAAATTTTACTCTAATTTAATATTTTAACATTTAAAAATAAATTATAACTTATATTTATTAAATTAGTAAATCACTATCTCGTAGTAGAAAATCACCTGATACATGTATGTCACCTTTTATAGATATTTTAATGTGCAGTATTGGAGTAATTTTATATTTTTCAAGGACTGTATAAAAGTAATATTGTTTTTAGTCTTTCAATGATTTGTATTTTTATAATAACAAAATATTATACATCTGCGTACAGTATTTGAGGTAGAAGAAGTACTCTAAAAGTTTTATATGATATCACCTCTGTGTATCTAAAATTGGTCACAGATGGTACCTCAAACAAGTAATTTTTATAATTTCTCAGTAGCTTTATTGTAAAATTCAGAAAATATTTAAAATCAAAAAAAAATCGGCTCAATTTATTAACGGACAAAATGTATTTAGTTGTTTACTTACATTCAATAATGAACCATCCTATAGTCTTTCTATTCAAGGTTAATTCTGATATATATATATACGTATTATGGTAAAGTTATAAGACGAATTTTGACCATCTCATGCTAAATATTGTAAAGTTATGATTGTGTTGATTGATTTGATTTTAATTCTGTATAACTTGTCTATTGATTATTGAATATTTGATAATTAAATAATTATGTATTACCATTCTTACTGAAATGTAAACTAAATTGTGCTGCATGCGTTCAAATTAAAAAAAATGTAACGATATATTTCGATTTAGAATTATTTTATTCATTGTATATATGATTATATATTGAGAATATCTATTAGATTAAACATTTATGTAAATTTTTTAAATGTAAGATACTTTCATTGTTGAGCCAAATTTTTATAAAGGCTAAATAAAAAAAATATGTAAATTCAAATTGATTATTATATAATATTATATTGCTTATATTACCTATTACTTATTAGGCAGCATGTAAAATTAGATTACATTTTTATTATTTAGTAACATGTACTAAAAATAACTTAGAGACATTTAATAAATGTCCAATGTCCATATAGTATACAAGCTTATAACATTTATAATAATATAATGTTCTACTATTCTGCGTAAAATTGAGTGCCTCTGAGACCCTACCACAGTGTACGTTGACATTTTCTTCTTTATCGTGATATAGTATTTGAGAAATGTTCATAACAAATGTGTAGGTACCTGCATATATATTTTTTAAATATAATATATTAATACCAGTCATGATATATAATGACAGCGTTATGTAGCAATTATGCAATTGTTTTTATTCCATTCACAATAAATTGACACAAGCAGATCTAAATTAGTGTACGTAGAATATTTATTAAAATATCTTTAAATTTACAATAATTTAAAAATATAATAATATAATGCTGTATAAGTGATTTACTGCTGTAATGATACGTTTAATTTCAATATTTAAATTATGGAAAATATTTTCTAAAATCATAAATATGGTCAAGTGTACAATAAATATGTACTTACATAACTATACGTCTATACTCGTACATTTCATCTTCGTTGTATAGAAAACTTATTTAAAGTGTTGAAAATATAATTTTTAAAAGTAATTAAGTATGGCTTATGATTTGAGAATTTTATGTTATAATAGTTATTATTAACTTACATAATTTGAAAACTCGTCCGTTTTTAATGTAAAATAAATATAAATTATCCTATATGTGAAAGTCTATTAATATTGTATTTAAAAAATCAGCAATCATTAAGTATGTGTTCATATATATAATAAATTGCAATAATTATAATATTATGTATTTAAAATTAAAATTTTTTTTATTTATTACAAAGTTTTATCGAGTTAATCATGTAAACGCAGTGCTATAGTACAAAGACGATTGATATAAAACAAACCAATTGCTATCATTATAGTACAACTACAATACCTGTTATTGGTATCAAAGTAGTTTACTTATCAAACATTATAATCAATACGTATGTACCTATTAAATGTATAAAAAAATTGTATCAACATTTTATGTTTTATTTACCTACTTTTCCATAGCCATTTATATGTAAATTATTATACTTATGCTCAATTCTCATGCTAAATATTTTTATATTAAATGTTTGAACACTGTGAACCAAATTTTTCTGATGCATGTTTTTGTTTAAGTTAAATTTTTTCTTCTTCCAATTAAAAAAAAAAAAAAATTATAGGATATTTTATTGAATATAAATCTAATATAGTTAGTTGCTGTATTGGTAGTTTTCATTATTATGTATAGTAAATTTACCTAATTATTGTTAAATTAAAACTATTTAGAGCGTAGTGAAGAAAAATAATTATATAATGTTAATGTGATATTCAGTTAATAATGGTGAAAAAATCAATGAGCGCATAACTTACTCTAAATTTTATTTTTTTAAATTGTTTTATTATAAAATATGTAATAATATAAATACTAATGATGGTTGGCCATTAATATTGTTATTTACCAGTAATTTTAGATAAGATGAATAATTATGGTTAAATTAATAATTATGACATAATGCATATTGTATTCATTTGAATATACTCGCTTTATTTGATCATAAAAATAAATTGTTCGAATTAAAGTGATGAACATTTAATCATATTAAAAGACATTATTAATTTTAAACGCGTTTAGATAGGTACTTAATTTTCACATCACACTACTGTCAAAGTTTACATCTTTTTTTGTTTATTAAATTAAATAGATATATACATTTAAAAATAATTTTTAAATGTAGACTACATGATGTTTAAAATATTTTTTAGTAGGAAAGCATAAACGTTTTGTTATTATGAAGTATTAACTATACCTTATCTATATTTAACAGACATTAATAAATGATAATAAATATTAATAATATAATATTTTGAGTAGGATTAACATTTTGTTTTCAAACATTTTAGATTCATAGCGTAGTTCTCAGCTATTTTGAATGTTTAATTATGTATTTATTTTTTTTGTAAATCACTTTTTTATGCAGTAATAGTTATCCAAAAGGTTCATAAGCATTTTTATCGATTGTAATTTGGATATAAGTTTTCAGGATTTCAAAATTGTTAGTAGTTTAAACTGTTGTAAGAAATTTAAATATTCGAGTTGAAAAACCGTTATTGCGTTTATGTGCATAAAAAATATAAAAGTACATGTATTATATTATAGCTTAGTTTAAAATCGGTATAGTTTTTATTGCAATTTAAAAATTATTTGTAAAAGACAACGAAATTTAATAAAAAGTTATAGGTACTGGACTTCTTATTCGTCCTATCTTTTATTAAGTTATATTTATTTTTAATCCAATATAAACAATATTATAATTTTTAGGCTTAAATTCATAATTGAAAATATTTTATTTTATCATTTTAAAAATGTAGTATTTTTAAGGTTTTTTTTTTAATATTTTTATAATATGAAACATATTTTTTAATCTCATATTATAACGTTTTATTTTTGGTTTTTTTTACAGGTTATCATGAAACCTTATCGTTTGCTAAACGTTATGTCTTAATGACTTGAATTTAGACTTGCAATGATCAGAGACTGGGCTATGCATCGATTTTTCACAAACAATGGTCTAACAGACAAAAACCGTAGTTTGTTGGATGATTATCATAAGGAGAATGTGTCGGAAGTTGCTAACAACCACGACTGGCAAAATGAATTGGAGACAGAACTGTTTCAAGGATATTCGCCTGCCCTTTTAACGTTTGCTAGTATATGCTGTGTAATTTATATGATGGTTGGCGTTCCTGGAAATCTTATCACGATCATCGCCTTGTTTAGATGTAAAAAGGTAAGTGTATTTTGATAAGTTGAGTTTTTTTTTTATATATAAATCTCGATAAAGTATTTTTTGGTTAATTTAGTTAGGTTTATAAATATATTATTATAAAGAACGCGTAAGAATGTACTGTGTTATGCAATTTAATTATTAATTACATATTATACTATTACCTATGTAGTATATAAACATGTATGCATACAAGGAATATAACTATATTATACTATAGAGAGTGGTTTATTTTATATTTTTATACAAGACACTCATTAGGTATTTCAAAAAATACTAATGTTTTAAGAAATATCATTGATACATAATTTTATGTTTTATAAAATTGTATTGATTACTATTATTTATGGTTACCATTTTTTAAAAAGTGTTTGATCTATTGAATAATAACATACATTTTAAATGTTTTTTTTAATGACTTAAAATTATGAAAAAAATATTTCCAAAAACGTTTGTAGTTTTAAAACAAAAATAAGTTTTACATTAAATAAATCATCTAGTGTAGTCATCTATATAATAATTGATTATTATATATATATATTTACAATATGAATATATAGGTAAATATTGTATTATGATATATTTGTAATATATTAACGATCTAATGAGACGATAACATTAATATTATAACTATAATAAAACATCTAATGTGAAGAAAGAAGTAAATTATTTAAATGTACATTATTCATTGTCCATTTCACCATACTACGTAAAGGATTTAGTTAAATTTAAAGATTTATTAGAGGATAGTTATTTTAAATATGTCAATGCTATAGTTGGATATAATAGTTCTGGATTGATTTATCGATATAAATTGTTTATATTATTGCACAGTAATTTTATTATATTTATAAGATTAAAATAAAAGTACGATTTAAATTGTATTAGAAAATAAATCATATCAAATACATTTAAATAAAGTATAATTTATCGGTAACACAAATAAGGAAATGCAATTTTTATCGTCTCTATAAACCTTTTTAAAACAGTAATAAAACTTAAACACTTTATACAAATAGTCGGGAATGAATAAAATTGCATTCAAAATAAATCACATAGAGTAAGAGAATAAAAATATTTAAAGTTTGTCATCTGAAAATAACTTCAATAGTTATAAATATTATATATTTTAATATACCTATGTCTTAAAGGATTTAAATCCTAAATAAGAATGGTTTTTCTCAACTAAAATTATTGGCATGGAAATTTTTTGAGTTTATATTAACATACTAGCGCTATAAACTATTATGTCACAATAATAATAATAATCACAATACGGAATTAATTTGGACAATTGCTACAACTGTGATGTAATTTATGATTATTGATTTTATTCATTTAATTGTTATAGATATTATTATCTATATTATACCTATTCTGTATAGATCATATAAGAAGCTAATAACTTCAATAATAATTACGCACATAAATTATGAACGGTTAGAGTAGGTTGGTTATCAAATACTTGGTAAGTAACGTTTCCAAGTAATAAGAACGTCATCAGTCGCTGCGCGATTCGAGTTTGTCTAAATCGCGGTCGCGGGCCGTTGTCGTAGTCGGTTCCGTTCTAGACCGGAAGCCGATGGTGCCACAACAACCGTGCTAGAACGTATACACGGTTTTGCTATTAAATGATCTTTGTGTATTAGATTTCCCGGTAGTAATAAACGTATTGTGAAAGGTCGGCCGTGGCTGTAAAAGTTGGCCCAGATAACCGTTTCTAAAATTTATCTACGAAAATGTAATTTTATTCTAATTAAAAGTAGCAGATGATTTAGACCTGTCGGTTGTATAATATTATAGCTTATTGACAGCAAGTTGATACAGGAATTTAATAAGATATTATCTTTGTAGAATAGTTGGTATTTACTTAATATACCCATATCAGTTATGGTTGTCGGATATTATTTTAAAATATCTAATAACCGCCAATTGTTGCGTTTTTCTGGTTTTAAGAAAGGTCAAATATAGTTAGAGTATGTGTTAGAATATATTAGACAAATTGAAGTTATAATGGTCGTAGAGTGAATTATGAATTATGATAGATATATTCATATGCAATTGAAATTAACTTATTTTATATCTATGCTTATAAGTATAAATATGTATCAATAATCATAAATCATTTTAAACAATTATCGGATATTTTTCTACCTTAATTCATTTTCATTTTTTTTTATATTTACCCGTTATTCATGTATAAGCAGTTCATATAAAAAAACTTTATGCTGAGCGATTCAAGTATTGATTATAGTGATATAAATATTAACTGTAATGTAGTTTAAAATAAGAACAAAAAATGAATCTTCTATGTTTAGTCATAATATGTCATTGTAAATGACAAATTTATAAAGTTTTACATATAAGAACACTTGGGAATCACTTGATAATCAAATTAAGTTGTACTATGTCTAGAGTACACTTCAATTTCTTGTATACTATAGTGTAGATTGGATTACATTTCTATCGAACCACAACACAGTAAAAACTCGTAAAAGTGTCTATGGAAAATAACGCGTAGTACAAAAGCAAATTTAATTAATGGGTTTACACAATCGGCAAATAACGTTGATTTTTAAATAGTTGTTTTGAGTATTATATTGTTATGACAATCTTATAAATTATTGTGATAAAGAAAATAGTAAAGTATCAATGAAAGTTATACACTAATATAAAGACACAAAATATTTTATTATATTTATAACTTATTGTCATCTAACGTAAATAATTATAATTCATGCAGTGATTACGAATATGATTTGATTTAAATAATATTTTCATATGGTTAAATGTTCACAATATTGGAGATTCTTAAATTATCATATAAATAGTTAGCTTTTAAAATTTAATAAAAAACATCTATAAATAAATTATTTTTAATGAATACAATACAATAGAATAAAAAATGTCAATAGGTACATCATTAAAAATTGAATATATTTACATTATATTATTTAAACTAAAATTATTTTATTTTATTTATACAATGTTATATCGAATAATTGATTTGTATTAAATGTAATACCTATTCTATTAAATATTTAGTTACTTAAATAATAAAAATATAAACTCTATTTATACTATAGATAAAATAGACATGTTCAAATTCTTAAGGATACTAGAGAGTATCTCGTATGTAGATTAGTATGAATTCAGTGTATTTGTAATTAGTTCAAAGGTTGTCATATTTGAGTTAGGTATGTTTGATTAGTTGAAACGTAACAGCAATGTGAAGTTTTTAGAACTTCCGTGGGTTGTTAATTGTTTACTGATGGTTAAACATTTTACTGAAAAAACTTTTCATACGAAAAACTTTATTAGTGAATAGTAACGTAGTAACGGTGCAACTACTCGTATTTGTTACCAATTATACATTTTGAGTGCACCTAATGTAAAATAATATTTAGTCCCTGAATTCAGTTTACTATAATATTTATACAATTTTAAATTATTAGGTATATGTTTTTAAGATGTTTTAAATAATTATAAAGGTAGTTTATGCATATTTTTTTTATATTAGGAGAGATTTTTAGATAGATACTATTTTTATTTCGATGATTATCGTAAGGTACGACATGGCGTATGTGTTGCTAAATATCCCAGGTGGTCACCCATCCGGGAACTAGCAACGGAACCACTAGCTTAATTGTTTGAATATAATATTATAATAGGTAAATAAAAAAGACAATCTTGTATTTGCATATACACAAAACAATAAAAATAGTTATACCTATTAAAACTGTATACAAATATTATATATAAATTAAAAACAATATCTTTGTAAAAATAAATAAAAAAATTCATTGTAGGTAAATTGAATTTCAACCAAAATGTAAGATAGTTGTGTGCACGTGATTTATATGTACCCCGAGAAAATATTATAACCATTGAGATATCTCGTGTGCTTGAATTCCTATATAAAACAAGGATTTTGTATGCACGAATTTTAAATTATACCCGCGTTGTGTAATGAATAGCTAAGTATACGCTCGAATAGATCATGTTCACATATTTTGTTTTTATCATAAATCTGGATGCACAGTGTTGAATTCAGAAAAAAATTTAGTTGAAACGAACAAGTGACCAAAACTCATCTCGGTGGTAGGACAGTTGGATGTACCAGACAGGGATGACGATAAACTTTCGGTATCATATTAAATTATATACCCGAAGACGAGACCCGAGACCCGTCATATAAACAACGCAATATGGCCAACAGTAATTCGCACCCTGCTATCGTGCTGGCGTATGTACAGTAAATACACACACTCACTCCCCGTCGCCTTATATGATGGGGTAGCAATCATTATCGTACATATGTGTGTGTGTGCGTATGTTCCAGTGTTTGAGTCGGGAAGAGGAGTGTTTGATTTGTATTCAGCGTTAACCCCGATGAAAACGGTCGTCAGTAATGGTTTCTTTTTTGGATTCATCGTAAATAATATCGAAGTGTGTATATAGTTTGTAATAGATAAATATGTGCGAAATTTTCATAAGCGAGCTGCATAAAACATACCGAATATTTACCCTAGAAAATATACAATATATATATATGTATTATAATATATCATATTATAATATGTGTGTAGAAATATATATTACGATACGTACAGGAAAATAAGTGTTAAATTTTTTTCTGACAGTCCTATGCTAATGTCGACGCGGTCAGTTTTCGTCTATACTAATATCATCGTAGTTTAATACAGAACGAGAAAATCGCAAATGAAATATCTAAATATTTTTCTCGAAATAGATATATTGAATTAACAAATCAAAACGACGATTATTTTCGACAGTAATAATGTAATTTTTCCATTTTATCGTGTGATAAAAAAGTAAAGTACATCGTGTAAATATAATATACATATTGTATATATTTGTCTGTATACAAAATATAAGGAAATTTAGATTGATGAAAATCGTGAAGAAATAAGTCAACAATAGACGTTTAATTACTCTGCACCATTAACGTAAAGATTAATTACTAAATGCTTTTAATAGATTATTTTTTTGAAATAATATTTAGTGTTCAATACTGATTCGATATTTTAAATATTAACATTAAGACTTTACTTATACATTTTACTTAAGAACTTAAAGTCAAGGTAAACAATAACATGTACAATGATTGTTTTAATTAATATCTAAAAGTAAATTACAACACATGTGTTAATAAAGTTGATACAGATCAGTAACAACGTAACGTAAACTATTTTACACTAAAATGCACAATGTTACTTCAAATTATTTACCTTCCATCTATCTCATGTTTTTATTTCGTTGATTTGTGAATGGCTCGACTTGCTCAGCTTGTAAGTAGTATAGATCACTCTTAATTCTATGCATAAGACTCATTTTAATGTATACGACATGTCGACGTATTTACTTTAACATATTATGATCCGTTAATTGTATATCTTATTCCTGCATTTGCTTATTATCACATATTTTATGCGATTCGTATTATTTATGTGTTATGTCTATTATTTTAAACATTTAAAAAATAGTTATTTTTTATTAAACGAATATGTGGTTTAAATTTAGACAGACTGAAAAAAAAACTTGAATAAAGCATGATCAACTTTTACAATATTAAATGTTTACTAAAAACTTTTTAATAAATTTATTAGGCATTTAATAAAACTAAAATCACTTTCGTTGGATAGTTCAAAATTTTTATACACAAAATCCTCAAACAATGCATATTTTATACGTAAGTTTATGATACTTAATTATTATTATTAAATAAATTATACGAAAAATAAGAATAATGAATTTATGAAAAAAGTAAGCATAAGTTTTCAATCAAAATACTGTACTATATTAAATGTCATTTATTTTATATTACCAATTTTATATTAAACATAAAGAGTTAAAAATATCATCAACTATAATAACAACATATAGCAGTAGGTGTTCAAAATCCATGGGTTCATATATCTTTCTCACGAAATCATATTTATTCCCACACGCTGTACTGTGCCACATGTTTTCTAAACATCCTTTTTTTTTTATTATAAAAGAACTTAAAAAATAAACAAAAACGTTTTTAATTCATAAACATGAGGTAAAACTATTAATTTTATCACAAGCTGTTGTTATAAAGTAACGATGTTTTTAGGCGCATAAAAAGTTTAGAGAAATAATAATTTAAAGAATAACTAGATAAGTTTTATTATATACCTACAGTGTTTAAAATATATCAAATAATTTATTTTAAAAGAGGATAATTATTATCGTAATAACGTAATATAATTTATATCGACTGATATTTTTATAATGTAATATTATTTTTGATCTTGGAAAACCGTAATAATATTTAAGTAATTCGATTGTTATATTTGATAATCCACAATTTTGTTAAATCAATTATACAATTCATATCATTTATCTATAAATTAGTATTCCTCCATACTTTTTTGTATCTTATTTGTATCTTGTCATGTTATTAAAGAATACTTTATTATCTAAGTATATATTATAGTATTTATAATGGTCAGTGGTACAGTATATTATACAAACAATAAAATCCACACATAGTCACATAAATTCCTCACAAAAATACAATTTATAGGCAGGTATATTGTTTAATATTCTAGAATAGATCTTCTTTATGAAGCTTCAATTATGAACATTTAGAACATATTTATTTATTACATACTATATGCTTACTGCAATATTTACGATGAATTAGAAAAAGAAACCATTACTGATAAACGATTTTTCTTTTTTCGTCGTAGTTAAACGCTGAATACAAATCAAACACGAATTTCCTTTTCCAATTCAAACTCTATAATATGATACACACGCTCACATATTCGCTCTCCTATGTGTTATCTAAATATTTATTAAATTATTCGTATCGATTGTTTTTACGAGTGTTGTAGTACTTTCAAAAAATTTGGTTGAAATCGTCAATAGAAATTATTTTTTAAATTTACTGTAAAACTTGTACATTTATCACTATTGTTTATTTTAAGCTTTGTAATCGTAAGCATTGGTAAATTTTAATTCACAGACTGCAGTTATTTTTGTTGATTTTTTAATAATTTATTTTTGTACTTACTGTACAAGTTATTTAATATTATAATTTTATTTTATTATTTTAACCTAAAGAGTTTTTATTTATTTCATATCTACATTGAATAATTGTATACATTAGCTATGGAAATTTATTGTAAAATGTATGGGAATAAAATATTAGTTCGTCACATTTTTCTTTGCTGTCAGTTTGTATTTACAGTTTTTAGTTGACACATTTTATTAGCCGATTTTTAGGGGAGAAAATTGCACTTAGCTCTCATTAAACGATGATTTGGCACACTTGTATGTCATTTTCCGGTTATTTAGATTGCAAAATAGTTATAAGCCATTGCGACTGGACTCAACAGCAAAGAAAAGACTGCATTTAATGACTGAGATAGCTATGGGTATATGTATTATGTACTATAATATCATGATATAATTTTAGTTGTTTTTTTATTATTCAAACAGCGGCATCTGTAAAAATGAATATTAAACATAGTCACTGTCGATTTCATAAGCCAAAAAAAAAAAATTGTCTCTACCTACTGGTAATAATAACGGAAATATGATAGGAAGGGGAGATTGAACATAGAACATAATTTTATTTTTCTAAAAGCACTTTTAAAAGCCATTTTCGGGAAAGAGAGGGATTCTTTAACGGTTGTCATGCATTTCATTTTACTATGTTTTACAATAATTCCTAATTTTTCAAACGAATAAGGAAAACAATATAAATAAATTGTAATGTTTAGTAAAATGTCCATAAAATATTCCATAGTTTTATTGTGGTTTATTTTTATAGGGAAATATAATTGTTGAATTATTCATTAATAATAAATGTATAAGATACTTTTAAGGAACATTATGGTAGTATAAATGAGTTATTACTATAAAATGTATAAAGAAGCTATTTATTTATTAGAAAAAAATAGAATACCATCTAATTACGTTAATTATTTGTAAAATATAATTTTTTTCCAATACATTTTATCTAGTTAAAAAAATTTCAGTAATAATTTTTTATATTTATGAATCATAAATTATGATAATATTTATATTATGGTACACATTGTATGTTTTTAAATTTCATTAAGACTATGTATTAGATGAGTCGAATCAAATATTTAAATTTGATATTTACATATCTTTAGAATTAAACCTAAGTTATTATCATTTTTGCACTCGTTTCAAAATGTAGGCACTTTAGAGTAAAGTACATAAATAATCAATTTTTTTAAATTTACTGGTATATAGTGAATAATAAAACATTATATTTTATTAAATGATTGGTTCGTCAAATTGGCCTAAATATTTTGTTGTCATTAGTTTATTTATACTTATTTTATTCTGAAATATTTATTTCACAAATGTATGCGTATTTCCACAGAGATAAATTCTTATTTATAAACACTGAAATATGTAATTTAAATATTACAAATTCTTTTAAAACCTTCATAATAAAATATTGGGTTGTCCATAATTGATACTATAGGTAGGTTAAGTAGGTACTTATTATGTTTAAAATTTATCTTTATTTATTTAGTAAAATATATTGGAAAGATAGAAAAAATTTAAACTGAATACTAAATTTAGATTTCATTACTAATTTATAAAAAATTGAATTTTTATTTTAATATGATTGGTACACAGACATATACTAATAAATACGAGTAATTGGGTTTCTAATGAAAAAAAATAGGTCATTTGAACTGTACATATAATTATTTTTTATGTTTATAGTTCGATGTCATTTGAATTTTCTGAAATGATTGCACGTTAATCGAACTTTATTTTAGATTCTAACTGAGGCTATGAATGTATTGGTTTTATAATGATATGTATTATTTATTTATTTTTTCAGTTATTATTAATTATATATTGTTAAAAATATTTTTTCTACATATTATTAGATGAAGATAATTTAATTTATACGCGATACATTAATACATTAAAAAATAAATAAAAACTAAAATTTAAATTCATTCTCTTAGTAGTAAGTATCGTTAACATTTCTAATTAAGCGATTACTTAAATATTCTGTTCACGATTTCTGGTAAAATGTACTGTTCCCTATGCTGTATTGACTACTGAGGCGTAAATTGCTAATTTGACAAACGTTTATTACATAGAAACAATATTAGTGTCTAGTTAATCTGTTTTATAAATGTAGATACCCGTGCATGCAATTCAACAACACATTTCATTTGATTGTTACAAAAAATTAAGCACAAATTAAAAAATAGTTTGAAAAAACTCAAACGATCAATATTTAAAAAAAATATTTGTCTATAAAGGTGTATGGTATTCAACAATTTAACTATTTGATTTCTTAAAAATAACATGATGTTGATTATTGAGTAAAATTAAGAATACAAATTCTTTTTAAAAATTAAAATAACATACTATATTTTTCATTAGCTTACAAATATTAGTTTATATCAATTTTTAAAAATAACTAAATATAATTACTAAAAAATTTATAATGAAAAGCGATAATATTTCAAACTATAGGTACAAACATTGTACTTTTATGGTAGAGGAAAGAAGGAAAGTCTATGGCTTGAGATATAATATTAATTAATTTATAATAATAATAAAATATTTAAACAAATATATTATGTTTTTTTTATTAATGTATTTGTTGTTATACTATTAATGACAGTAGAAAAGAATTTCTCGATTTAATGGTTATTACAAAACTTTTGTTATAAAATCTGCAATTATATAGTTTAGTAAATTTACAATATAATAACATAAATGTGCAAACCAACCGGAGAATTTTTACAAAATATATTTATGTAAAATTATTTAAACATAAAAAAAATATTTTAATTTACATTGTACTATATTTGATAAGTTATTGCATTTTTACATTACACATATATTTCCTTTTTGTTTTAAAACTGTTTAAATAATTTTGTATGAATATAATCGTGTTTTGTTCTTACTTAACAAACTATGAAAATGATTACTTAAATATTAATACATTACCTAAAGATATCATAGATATTATAATATTGTATTTGGGATTTGGCTTAAAACATTTTAAATTAAAACCGTTTGAATAATTTTGAATACGTATTATTATGTTTTGTTTTTACTTAGTAAACTATGAAAATGACTAATTTAAATTAATTTAGACCTGTATAAATAAAAGATTAGCTATATTTTATTTTATTTGAATATTTTTAATGATTATAAGATTTGTTTTTAAGTATATATACATTTTTGAAATACTGTTTTATTTTTATTAGGTTTGTAATTCCAGGGTATTGTTTTTAAGCTAGAATATAATTTAGTCTTTATTAAAAGAAGCATATTACAATACAAATTAAAACATTATAAATTAAATTTGACTTGCTTATTTTAAGTTTTATTATAAATTATAACTAAGTAATAGTGTAGGGATAGCATGTTATACACTTATACATGAATCAAAATTAGTATTTTTATAGTAGTTTATCATATTTTTCAAAATAAATTGTATACATTTGTGTTAGAAATATATAGAAACAAGGAAATTATATTAGTTGTTCTATATAATGCTATATTATACACATTTTTTTTTATAAGTTACATATTGTTCGTGGAAAAATAATACAAATAAATTGGGCTAAAGTCTTGATCTTTTTTGGAGACTAACTCTATAGATCATCAGATCCTTTGCTTAATATTTATCTTGGTCAGAAATCGTTTTTAAATGTTAACGGTAAATTATTCAATATACACTATATGCATTAGGAATTAAATCTCCAAAATAAATAGTGTCTTTTGTTATCCATAGCATATTTAATCCATTGATTACCTATAATTTTTACGGGAATGACTTATAAATAAATTACATACAAACAAACGTCACTAACGTGCAGTATAGGCTATTAAATTTTGGTCATAACAATGTTCAAGACATGTATAAATCACGGACCTTAACCGACACTTTCGATTTCTCTA
The DNA here is from genome assembly GCF_020184175.1 of Aphis gossypii. Classification (NCBI taxonomy): domain Eukaryota; kingdom Metazoa; phylum Arthropoda; class Insecta; order Hemiptera; family Aphididae; genus Aphis; species Aphis gossypii. The sequence goes on from NC_065530.1 coordinate 81,705,278, forward strand.
AGCCTCGAGCTTATATTCAAGTGTGATTTATGATAAAAAATAATGCTTTAAAAGTTTTGGCAAATTTGTTGATATTCTACAACCATTTTTCTCATATATTAGATAAGGTGCTGAAAGCATAATGGTTTATACTCGATTCCATCATCAATTCTAATTTTTATTTTTTATAAATAGAATAAATATAATTTTAAAACTGTATTTTTTATATTTTTGAGACCGTAAAATAGTATTCCCAAATCTTTGTAAATAAAAGTTAATTAGTTATATTATTTATTATAAATTTCAAGCTTTTAAGATCTCTGTAGTTTGTCATTAGTTTTAAACCAGTCAGAGTCTTAGTTTATTTACCAATAAAAAATACTGTAAACTTATTTTGTATAATTTTATTTTCAAACAAAAACTTAGGTACTTTGAGTAGTGCGTATATTAAACCTTATCTTAGCATAACTAATAACTATAAACAATTTTTATACAGGTAATTCATAAATATTCATAATAAGCTTATAATTTTATAGTAATATAATCAACATAATAATATTATAGTTGTGATTATGATGATTTTTTTAATCTAATTTTTAAATGATGTTTCGCCTTTTTAAGATATACTATGGTATAACGTCAAAAATAATAATATAATATATGATAATAATAGTTAATATTTTCATTGTTGATTCATGGGATGACTTTTTTTAATTTTATTAAGCTTGATTTATGTACACTAGTACAGAGTTTCTCACAGATTAACATATTATCATATTAAATCCGTTAATGAATAATACATTTTGATTTTCTGATTTCTTTTTAATACTAAAAAAATCATTTTTGTATATTCGTCATTAATGCAGTGTAACAAAGGTTGTTATAAGTCACCAATACTGTAAGATGAAAATAAAGTGAGGTGATAAACAGTAGATACGAATTCAATAACGAAAAAGGTGGAATTATTAAATAACTTTAGTCGTTTGTCTTGTCGTTGTAGAACAAATTCTTCTTGTTAAACAGTTTTTACTATTTTGTCACACAGCAGGTACTTCATTGTTAACGAAGAACAACTATTTTATTCATTTAGAGATAAGAATAAATAAATAACAAAAAAAACAATAATTCGAACAAAATTGATAAGTTGATTTGTCAATGAGATTTCCGTGCAGAGCTTGAATTATCGATTTTCCTCGAACTTTTATTGCTACAATGTAACATATAGGTATAACTGTTGTCCGGGTGTAACGATGTAGATCCAATACGATTATATGAAACCTAAATACATGTGTAGCTACTCAAATGAATTTATAAAGGTTTTTTTTTCACTTGTACTCCAGTTATCTCACAGTTTTTTTTTTATTATTATTTAATAATCATATTCCTCATTTAAGCAAATTAGTTTTATCTACATATATTTCATGCTATGAGTAATTGTGTATCAGTGATCGATAAGTCGTTTTTGATTATTTATCGTTATTTAAGTACAATTAATTTAATAATTTGTTAATTTTCTACGTCTATATGCCATTTAAATAAAAATGTTAAATTTAGTTATATCGTACTCATCTAATATAATCATCGATGTTATAAATGTATAAAAAAAGAACGTTGAACCTTTTGTATATAATAAAACTATTTTCAATTATTACCAATTACGCGACGTTTTTCTTGTTAACGTCTCAAATAATATTAAAATGTGTTTTTGCAATTTTTATTTATTTTTTTTCCACGTAATAAAAAGTTATTGCCATAGACATATACATACTTAAGTATAATAAATGGTAATCGAACTATAAACAGTTATTTTATGAGTGTAGTATATATACGTAAATATGTCCCTCTTCAGTAAAATGAGATATTTTAGTAATACTATAATATCAATTATGTAATTTATTATAGTATAATTAACAAGATTTAAAGATAATTTTAACTTTAATATATTTAAATATAAATTACTTGAAAATTAATATGAATTAAATTAAATTTCATTATCTATCCTATACTGGTATATATATTTTTTAAATTTAAATTTTATAACTAGTTAATAGATTTATATGTATTTAATTAATATTTTGAAAGAATAAAATAAAGTTAAATGTAGTTAAACACTTAATTTTATTTCATGTTATTTGATTTTGAGGGAAGTGAAGAGCTATTCGTTTTCCATTAATATATATATTATTTCGGAAAAAGCTGTAGAAAACATTCTTTAAATGTGGCACAGTATAGTATAGGTCCTTTTATTACAGTTAGATTTTAAACACAAATGACAATATATTTTAGACTTTGACCAGAGCGCGGAATGTTTTCTTTTACAATAGTGATTGTGAATTTGATTTTGAACTATGTGATCAAATATTAAAAGTAGATTATTGTACTCCAGTTGTTATGTGAAACTCTATCAATCAATTAAAAATGTACTAGACACACTATTTTTAACTATCTATAGATAATTTTTATAATGTTTCACTAGTTTTCCAGTTAAGTATGAAAAAATCAGGTGAATAAATATGAGAAAACGATATTTTAATTCAATATTGACAGTTTTTTTTTTTTTTTTTAGTTAACCTAGATTGCGTCAGATTTTTTTTCAGTATAATAATATTCTTTTTATTAAAATTAAGTACAAATATAACCGTCTCCGTTGTGACATATCTAGTACCAGACAACATGGAAATTATAGTATCCTAATAAGAAGTTTATCAAATTTTAATAATTTTGCTATAGGTTATTTTTTAGACAAAACGATAATATAATACAATTACATGTCAGGTCATATACTCATATTCACAATGTTAAAGGTATAGTATAATATATTGCACGTAAAAAAAAAAAATAATAAAATACGCGTTATTTTAAATATCTGATACTTAATTATATAATTATGTATTAAAAATTATACTTATTAGTATGTAATTTTGATATTATAGTGAGTAAAGCTTTATCGTAAGTCCGTTATTTTCTTATTATTATTGATGAATTTGAATAACATCCAGTTTCGAATAAATATAATATGCTTATTGAACTTTAAATAGAAAAATAATAAAACAACGAAAACAACTGAAATCACTCCGCATCACACATAATCATAAATGAATTATTATTTGAATTGTATTTTATTTTAGGTAGATATATGAAAGTATTATAAATATTCGACGCATAAAAATTTAAAATAAATTAATTGTAAATGAATAGGTTTATTTACGAATAGGTACATAACAGAAAAAATATTCTCAAATTATTGTAGAACATTTTAATAAAGTATAAAACGGGTGAATAAACTTTATTGTTAACCTTGGACTTATACTTTGGAATTATAGAACGTGATTTCTCTGTGTCATACGAGCATTAGGCTGTCAACAAATAACATTGCTGAGTCCAATTATTGTACATACAAATAAATATTGAAGCATTGTTGTATCGTGTTAGTGATAAATTCTGTCATATTAATTTTCTATGAGAATTCGTGTATTGTTTGATTTAGTATAAGCTGAAGTATTATAAACACAGCATATTCAGTTTTCGGAGTAACTTCAACATGTATAATATCAATATCTTGATATTTAAAATGTTTTCTAGAAGATCGATACGGTTGAATATTTTGTATTAGTATTACTACTCGTATTTCAAATTTATATTATTTTGTGTTATTTTTCAAAGATTATAAATCATCACTTATTGATAGTTAAATGTCAATTGTCTTTTATTCTATTATTATATAATTTAACAAAGCTATTACTTGAATTTGCGTTAGGTATCTAATATAATTTGTAAATAAATTTTAAAAAGACGGGAAAGAAATAATAAAAGATTAAAACAAATCAAGAAAAAGCAAACAACAACAACCGGGCACAATAGTTTGTCAGGGAGGCAAATGTTAAAGTGTTTTTTTTTTCACAAATCAAATGACTAGACAATACAATATTCGCAAGGTAAAAGTAAATAAATAAAAGTATTAAGACAGATTGTTTTAGTTATCGTTTTTTTAGATTCTGAACGGAGTGAAGAATGTATTGATTTTACAATGATGTATGTTTTTTTTGTTTTTTTTTGTGTCTGTGTACAGCATAACTAGTCGAAATAATGCTTCAATTTCAAACTTCGGGGGTGGTTTTCGATGGAAAAGTGAATATCCTTGGTGCATTATAGAGGTAAAAAGTAAACATTTTCCAACAGTTTTCAAAAAAATCGAGAAAAACAAAAAAAAAAAAAAATGACGGAAAAACGGGAATTTTTACGCAAAACCAGTTTTCGACCGAATCAAATTTTTTATATGGTTGCAATTCAAAAACTAATCACTGTAAATACTTGAAATTTTCACCAAATGTTTATGTTAATGTTATATATATACAGTTCAATTTTCAAAAAATTTTGACTTTTTTTGAGTTATTTATAGACCACTGAAATTTTCGATTTTTATGTAAATTTTTTTTTAAAGTGTCGGTAAAATTTTTTTGGCCCAATCAAAATACTTGAAAATTTTATACAAAGTTCCTCATATATTATGTTATTCTTATAGTGATTAAAAAATTATAAGAATACATAGGCACAATTTTTTTTATTAGCATTTGAAGTTCAAATTTTGACAAAAATTCGTCAAAATCATGAATATTTGCAAATTATTTTGATATAATTTATAAAAAATTTTTGCATAAGTAGTTAAGAGTTGAAAATTTAATACAAGATTTTTCATAAGTTTAGCTTATAATAATTATAAAAGAACTTAAATTTTGGTGTATTCAGGCCATTAAAACATAAGCTACCTTTTTCACCAACCACTGGAAATTATATCCTAAACTGACAAATCATCTTCGTTCAGAATCGTTTTTCGTATTCAATGATAACTATCATTGGATTCAAATTTAACACTTTTATAATATATAATAGTGATCCACACGGCACCTAATTTATAGCAGAGCGGTACCCACTTACCCCTTTTTTATTATAAGTCTAGGTCCCTCTACTTTTTTTTTATACCTAAAAAGGATTGTTGACCTTAAAAAATTGCTTCTACAGTTCTACGAAATTATACTTTAAGCCAAGCAGAGAAAAGATAAACGTTAGAATTAAGGTTGGGTAACATTTTTTTTAGAAAACCACTTCGTATATAATTGTAATTAAAAAGTATTAAATAAATTAAATAGCTTATTATTTTGCATTAAGAAAGTAACAAAAATATTTATGTACTATATTTTGTGTAAACCATTAAAGTTTTTTAAACTTATAAAAACATAAGTAGAAATTATGAATGTAATTCAAAAGTTTTTACAAGTTGTAAATTGAATAGCAGACACTTTTTGGTATTTATAACGTGTTTTAAAATAGACACGTGATAATTAAATTAATTTTTGATTAAGGAAATATGTGTTGTTTTTTTTTTACAACTATATGTTTTTGTTGTCATAACACACGAATTTGTTGTTATTATTTTTGTTTGCTTTTCTATTCTCACACAATATTTTACGTATGAAATAAACATATAGTTGATACTTTACAGTTTAAATTATCTATCAATAAATAAACTGCATAATAATTAAGTATACTTTAAGTCTTAAAGGATTAATCACATTTTTCTGATTAACATTGTAATCAATAGTTTTCAAAACATATCTTGTTTGGTTCAATATTATAGATTTATGCTTTAAGTATCATATTAACATTCGTTCTCCATAAATATTTTTAGTATATAGATACCGCTAGTACTAGTGGTTTTATAAAAAGTTTTTTAACAGTCTAGTCTAATTTAAATTGTCACATAATGGACTTAATTTGTACATTTTTGTTAATTTCTCATTTTTCACTCTATAATCTAGTATACTAGTAGTTTCATAAATATTCTTTTGTACTTATTTATATGTACTGTACCTAGCGCGACAAAACGTATAATATATTATCAATAAATAAATAATAATTGGAATGGTTTTCAGAAACATTATTATATTTATTATGTAGGTATATTATATTTTTTTATAAATTGAACTCCAAAACGAATATTATATTAATGACTTATCAAAAACGTATATTATCTGTGCGTTTTAAATCTGTTAAGGTACGTTATGTATCTAAGAGTAAGAACAAATAAATAAAAATAAGAAAAGAACTGGGAAAGTTTTTTCAATGTAAAGTAGTTTACAAGTGTACCATTGTGTAGGTCACTGTAATGGTTGTGTTAAATTCGAATTCAATGATACATCGTTACATTTAAAAAAAACGATGTTGACCGGAAAAGGTATGTTAGCCTCATTTCAAAGTATATTTTATAATTTATTTTTATGTTAGTACCTAATACAGTAAGTTGAACTTTTTTTCTCTAAAACATTCTATAATATACTCATTATTGTCATTAACTTATAAACTACTGTTGAGATACTATAGAATGATGTAAAATTGTTATTCATTTTTTAATTTTAGCCAAAAAACAAAAATCGATATAGTTAAAATTGATTTTGCATAAATTGACCTGTTTTTTAGTACATTATGAAAAATACTGTGTTCTTTAGCTTTAATCTTATATTTTCCAAAGTACTAAAAATCACCCTTAAAATTGAAAGTCGAATTTTTTATTATTTCTCAAAGTAAAAAACATAAAAATATATATATATACCTACAGTCTACACATATGTATATTATTCTGGTAATCAAAATTGTTCTGCTCAAAATATAAAATACATTATTTATAATTCATGTGTATTAGTACATTTTGAACGGAAAAAAAGAAAAACGAAATTATTCTCGATATATATTATTATGTTATATATTGCCATTTTCTTATTATATGTTCAGAATATTATACTTATAATATTTATTATATATTTATATTTACACTAACCACATGAATCTAAATCAAGAAATATAATCTTATAATAAAAATAATAAAACAGTTTTTATATTAAGCTTTAGCAGCAGCATATTACCAGAACAAATATTTGTTAATAACATTTCTAAAGAAGTATATTTTTGAAGACATGTACCATAATTAGGATTTATTATTGTTGAAAGTGGACATATAAATCTATAAATGAATAAACATTATAGGTATATTATTCCAAAAGTAGTTACTTAACTAAATGGTTGGTAGCATATTCCCATCTATTCCGTATTTTCGTCATATTTTCCATCATTGTTTTCATTAAAAAAAGAATAGGGAAACATAAATCCTACGTTTTCTCATTATTACCCTTGTATTTTTACTTACAATTAAATGGTCATATGAGTCACTGATTGCCCTTCATTTATACTAAATATATTTATAATATTTTATATTAAAAAAAAAAGTATTATATTGTACACAAATAACAGACTAGACTAAGTATTATATTTTTGAATGCTTTTTTTATCAAATGGTGGCAAAAAATATTTAAAAAAATGTTTATATCTACTTATAAGGATGGATGGAATAAATTATTAAATAACTTCCCAGCGTATTTTCCAGAGTCATAGATTCCTTCTCTTTTAGTTTATCCTTTGGAACGCTTGGTATGCAGTTGCTACCATTTCATTTTATTAAACGTGTTTTACTTTTTTGTGGCAAATATAAAATGAAAAAGTTTTTAGAGACCCAATGAACTGTTCGTGAAGTATTTACAAGGTGTTTTATTTAATAATTTCTCAGAATTTGTATTTAATTAGTTTGCTTTAACTTCACTTTTTCAATTAATACTATAGGTAAGCAGTTCATCAATATTAATTAAAAAAAATAACCTAACCTAACTTCGAATAGTATTTTATTATTTAACGTTAGTTAAATACATCATATATTTAATACCTAGATAAATATTATATAATTATTAATCTATTATAATGCATTTACTAAAATTAATTTGTAAGTTGGTACATATTTATCATGTCATGAATATTATATAGGTCATATTTAAAATGCAATAGTTAAATTCAGATATCTGAAATAAAATACAAACCCAATACTTTTAAACTGAATTTTATCATAAACCTTTATATTGTTATTTAAAATAATGAAATATAAAGTCATACGGCTTTTAAGTCAGGATGTTATTATTATTAATTGATTTATTTTTGAAGTTACTATTTATTATGATGATAATTAGGTATATGAAGTGCTTTAATTTGCTTTTTATGTTATTTTTATTGCTTAATTTATGTTAATAATAAGCACAAAAGCATATAATTTAAGTTATTGATAAGGAATATGATACGTAGGCAATATATAATTTGATTGAATTTAATTACGAAAATAGCCATAAAATAAAGTTAAAAGCATATAAAAGCTTCTTAGTGCTAAAATAAAGTAACAGCTTGGAACCACGAATTAAAACTTTTGATACTATAAGAAATTAGTAATTTATAATGATAATACTAGCATTTTGCGGCTAAAACCTAAACTCTTTTACAGTAAACGAATTCTATATTGTTATCGTTAACTAATATTACGTATATTACTTGAAATAACTCTGCCTAGTTTTATTATTTTACATTTCTACCGATGGATGCATTTACGTAAATCTTAATGATTTTTTATAAACTACAAATAGGTACATGACTGATATAATTTTATTTTAGGTAATCTTTAACAGTGAAATATCTGCTGTAGACACCGAGTTCAATTAGTAGTTCTTATAGTATTACCTATTAGATATTTAAACGAATTTATTAATTTATTTTTTTCAACAGTTTACGTTATTTAATAATATTCGATGAAAAAATACGATTTTTTATTTGCTTTCAATTATTTTTAATCACTAAAAATCCTGACTCCGGAGAGAATTTCCGCGTTAAAAGTCAATGTAAGTCTTTTCAATCTAGTCCGATGTGGGGGCGGCGAGGTTGAGCTTTAGTGGTAGTGGTTAATAGTAAAAGGTCTACCTAGTACCTATGTAGGCGTATATATCATATGGCGTATTTTAAACATGTATATGGCAAGGGACGCGTCCGGTAGGTAATTTGACAGCAGCAAAATAAATCGACTCGGATACATAATAAACCTACACAGGCCACGCGCGTTCATAGTATGACGGATAAATAGCACCGGTGGAGAAAATTTCTTTACGTTTTCGCTTTTCACCGGCAACGCGCAGACAGCTCTTAAGCCTCGGTGGATTGAGCGAGCTCCCAATGATTATAAATTATTTCACGTCATATCATTAAGATTAATCGAAAATCCGTCCAATGTGTTTCAATATACCGTAGTTTATTTATTTTTATTATATGTATTGTTTTGATTTGGGCTCCGTGGCATTAGCTCGTTCAATGGGTTTGGTTGATAATCGCGGTGGATGATAATAATAATATGTATAGGCATAGAGTGCACAGTGCTTAGTATAATAATAGTATCGTTTAATGGCAGGTATACGTGCGTATGTCACTTACATAGTTGCATATATAATATATACGTATACATTATATTCAGGAAAACTCGTAGGAACGTTTAGAGTATGAATTGTGAGATATAAGGGTTTATGACAATAGTAAAGAATGTGATCGTTTGGAGAATTATGAGCGTCGCTTTGTTACGAACGATGGGCTACGAATGCGGGAAGAGGGTATTCGATGATGAATTGAGACCCATTTAGAAACATATTAAGAATAGTTTCGGTGTTTAAAGTAGGTTAAGGAGTATTGATGATTTCACTACGAGCTGCTGTACAGGGTCTTGGGATTGGCTATAATATTATGATAAAACCGTTTTCTAGTGTTGTATACCATGTCTGTTGGCCGCAAATCCCAATATTGATAATAGCGGATGTGGGTTCATTTGTCGTATGTATATAATTTATCATGTGACAGTTTATCCTCGTTAATTCATCGTAGATCACTTTAACGTCAGTCTAATTCATTGTTTACTCATAAAATTTAAAATCATAAAAAGCATAAGTTAAATGTAGATAATATTAATTAACATTAAAAATAAAATATATATACATCGGTATATAATAGTATGTATTTGTTCGATGCGCGGTAAAAAGGAAATGAAAGTAAAACTATTTAACCAATTTAATTATCATTAAAATTATTTTTTCAAATTAAGTATTACAATATTTTGGATATAAATTTATTATCAGTAGAGGTATAATAACCTAAATATAATATATTTGTACATTACGCGAGATAATGTCGGAAGTATAGTGAGTATTGTGATGGTGAAAAAGAATGAATGAAAGCGAAATAACGAATGTGTTCAAAATCACAATATCTGAACAAGGAGTAGTGTTTATTATTCCTTATACCATCATAAGTGCCTTGTTTACACTATAACTATCAAAATTGTAAATAAAACCACGATATTATATTAGCATATCTTTATTTTTCCATTCTTACTAAAAGCGAAATAGGAATTTTTAAGAATTTTAGTTTAAGAAAATTGTAGTGTAATAAAACGATGAATTGACGAGACACTGCTAATCACACTAGGGGTACTTTTAATCAGTGTTTATATGAATATTCGTATATGTAATAAGCGTTAAATGGTAGGTGCAAAGTTTACCAGGCGTACAATTAAAATACCTAATATTAAAACATTATCCGCTACTTAATATACTTGTTAAATATCAATATAATCACTTAAGAGTGATTTATTAAAATATGTGTTTTTCCCAATGACTTAAATGTAACATTTTTATTTACCCACAACGATCAATTTATAAAATCACATTATCATTTGTATTGAAGTACGATTTCAAGCGTGTATTTAATATTGATTCGTCTATGTCGTAAGACTCTTTGCTGATCAAGAGTCTCGTCGCGGTTTTATCACAATGTTGACACTCTTAACCAATAAACAATGTGCGTTGTTCTTTCTTGTAAATATTTGAATACATGACTTGACGTTGAGGTAACCTTTTTACATAGTACAACACTTAACAATCTCATACTTAATGTTATAATATTTATTATGTTAGATATCATTTGTTTTCATTAAATTTAATGTACAAATTAATATGTTTGAGTATACCTAGTATATAATAATTAGAAAATAGATATTTTGAATACAATTTGAATTTTGTATATTTTTCCACTTTTTTTTATATTATTATTATTTATATTCACATATAGATATTGGTTACTGCAAGTTTTGATTATAAGCTTATGCTTTTTAAAATTTTTTTTTCGTTTTGTTTGTTCTGCAGAACCTCACTCATATGTCATGGAATTTATATTTATATCCGGTTGTCAGTGCATTTCCTACATTCTGATGTATTATTTTCTAGACTTTGAATATATGTTGTGTCGCTTGTTTCGCATGTTTTCTCTTTGCGTTATTTCGTTTAACATAAGATTTTATGTGTACGGCAGCTACGATAACGTATGTGTAATGCAAGTTTTGTATCTCTGTGAGAAGTACATACTGGCGACTGGCTATTAAAACAAAAAATGTCAGTTATGTTTTTAATTTTACCTAATTTTTTTCCGTACAGTGTCGTTTTATAATCGCTACCCCAATCACGTATATTTTTAACGAATTGTTAACGGAAATTTTCTTCCCTTCTATTTGGAATTGAAGTCGCATTAAAATTATGTAATTCGACAGACGTTAGTAATTATCGGCTATTCTTAGACTGCCATTCCTAGGAAATATATTTGAGTTGATTGTATTTAAATCCATAGAAAGTCAATGTTGGCGACTGTCTCAGTTGACTAACATGGATTCTTCCCTGGACTCTCAGCGATTACAAGTTCTGTTTATTTTATCTCTTATATTTACACTAGTCATTCGAAATAACACAGCAGGTTGATCAATTTTTACAGACTTTTCCAAAGCGTTTGATTCAATAGACGACGGTATCCTATGTTTAAACCTTGATCTACTAGGTGTTGGTGAGCCACTCCTATCCTGGATTAAATCCTACTTGTACAATCGTAGTCAATTCATAAATCTCTATGATTTCATCTCTCACAAATGTCTTCTCTTGTTATATAATGCATTAGTTAGGTCTTTACTTAAATATGGCTCTATTGTTTGACCCTTTCGTACCAAAAAGGATATGCATCGCGACTTGATAAAGTTTAGAATCGTTTCCTCGACTTTGCTAGTCACTGTCATAATATTTCTTACCCAACGCACGATTATGGGTCTATTAATAAAATAGTTGAACTCAAACCACTATCAAAATGATGTAATAAATTATGTGATAACTTTTCTATAAAATTATTAGAAGGGCACATTGATGCTCCTTGTCTAATAGAATTACTTTGCATTCGTATTCCAGGCAATACAATACAGGGCTCTATGTATTCATTACTATATCATTGTTACTTAATTATTATAACAATATATATTCATATTTTATACTATAATACTATATTAATATCTATAAAATAAAATTTAATAACATCTTTTTGTAAATACTATAGACTAGTAAAAGTAGATATCATATAGCACCTATAAATGAATAATAGTGTAGTAAAATTCGTAATATTATAAAATAAATAGAAATGTAAGTAGTTCCCACTAATAATATTTTTAAATTATTACAAAGTTATTATAATATCGTTATTTATCTTTTAAAGAAGAAATTGCATCCAAATTGGTACATAAATATAAAATATAATTGTTTTTATACATTTTTTAAATTTTATAGTTTTCAGTAGATATAATTAGATACTTATAAAGAATCGTATATAATATTTTGAAAACTTAGATACAAAAAGAAAAGTTTTTATGAATTTTTAACTAAAAGGAGTTTGCAATTTATTTGCAATTTTAACGAAATTGATCAAAATTCTAACTTCAAATGCATAGGTATATAGAAAAAAATATACAAAAACCATTTTTATATTTTTATATACATATAAAAATAATTTTTGTGAGATCTTATAATACATTTTCAAGAATTTTAATCCAATGAATAATTTTTCATCGAAAATTATGGAAACAAAACTAAAAAAAAGAAAGATTGAAAATTTCTTGTATATGCTTATAAATAACTAGAAAAAAGTTTAAAAAATTAAAAAATTAAACTATTTAATAAAAATGAAAGTATAAACATTTAGTGAAAATTTTATGCATATAAGATTATTCGTTTTTGAGTTCCATCAAAAAAATTTGATTTGCTTAAAAATTCCTGTTTTCTTTCATTTTTTATTTGTTTTTCACAAATATAAAAATAATTATTTGTAATTTTTATGTTTGAACTTTTCAAAGAACAAACTAGATCCAATTTCGTATCCAAAACCACCTCCATTTTTGGAAATCGAGGTATTTTACTAACAACTCATTGAGTATCTATTTCCTACAAAAAAAAAAAAAAAAATAGAAATAAAAATAAAAGCACATAATGATTAACCAATACATTGATCGTCATATACCTATTTGTTTTATGTATTTAATTTAATTTTAAAATTATTGAATTAAAGATAAAATAAACTACATTATTCTTTAAAATGTTGATGTTTTTATTAATAAATAAGCCTTAAGCATGTAATTTTAAATTAATATAATATTTATTAATAATTAGATGTATCATAAGAAAATGTTTTTAGTTTTAATTAACAAACATTAAAAAAAAAAAAAACATAATCATTTATTTAAGAATATAGTATTAGGTAAATATTTTGAGTAGCATTTTCAAATTTTGTCAACGGAGTATTTAAAAATTAAATTATTTAATCTTTTTTGAATAATACATTTTTTCACGAAACTTAAAATAGATTAAATTTTGTTTAGTGTATAATATTTGAAAGATGTTTATAAGATGATTGAAATATGATTGATAATAGTTATAATAACTATATCTTATTTATTTAATTTGTTATTTATGAGTATTATTACAGAAGACCACATGATTTTAAATTATATTTATAAAGATGTTGCATTATTTTACTACAACATTTAAAAATAACAGTTTTATTTAAAGGAATACTGTTAGAATTGTACTTTGTTAAAAATAATATACTACGAAAAATGGCGGAAGCCATATAAATTTATTAAGACTTTACTAGAGGTTTTAAGTGCAAGACCATATTGTTTTTATGCTATTTGTTATTCATACCGTTTTAAGAAAACTTCGAAAAGACTACTATTTTCCTTAAAACTCAATACAACAACAATAAAATACAAATGAATAAATCAATCCTTTATAAATTGCTTTTAAGTTGTCATTTTGTGAACATTACATTCACTTCAAGTGTGAGTTTAAGTGCGAGTTATTTAACAGATATTAGTCAATCTGGTTTGTATATTATTACTGTTCATCATCAAAGTTTTTTGATTATCATTGAATTTTTTTCAGGAATATACATATTCCATATTATTTTTAAGGGAGTTAAACTTCATAAACGTCTAAAATTACATTTTAGTTGATTTAAAATTTTATTTTTATATAATTCTGCTTCAAATATGATTGTACCTTTATTATGTTATTTGAATGCATTTATAAAAGAAGTTAGGTACTAATTTACATGAAAATACTTTATACAGTTGTTGCAATGTTATACAATGTATCTTATATTTTTTTTTATTGAACCCATTGGTAACAAAAGCCATTAGGTTAGGTAATGTTACAATCGATTCCAAAAGATGTCTTTTTTTTTGCTGTGTGTTTATAACGAGAAATACTTATATGCAAAAAGGTTTTTATAAAACTAATTTTGTTTAAGTACAATGCAAAATAATATGGTTTCAGACTTGTTATTTTTAAGACATAGCATAATTGTAATTATATTTAAAATATTTATAAAGAACAAATCATAATTGTAAATTTAAATCCTTTATATGTACTTACTAAACGTAATAATGATTTATTGTTAGTTCTTGTTTTATGAAGTTCCTAAAGTTTTTAAGAATAATTAAAAATACTGAAAATGTGTGCCTAATAATTTTAATTTAATACTTATAAAATAAAAAGAATGATTACATAACGAGCTCCTTGATATTAATTAATTAATTTTTTATTATCTAGCTTATTTCATTGTTAATAGAGATATTTGACTAATATTTTTATTTCTAAATCGCTGGGATCAACATATAATTAATCGTTATTTGATTGCACCAACAACATAATATTTATATTTACAGTTTGGTTAGTTTAGAGTTGGTTCTCTGCCAAGTAACTGCATTACATTATAAATTAGAATTAGAGTTATTATAGTTAATTTAATTTTTACTTAAAAAGTACGGGTTGATCTTAACTTTACTTAAAAAAAGCAGAATTAATCTGATCCTTGGTTTAAAAAAATATATATGGACAAGATAGGTTATCATTTGTTGAATATTTATTTCAACTCTAGTCTCTTTTTGAGGGACTATTGTGATTTATTATATAATGTATTATATTTATTTATATTTTATATTCTCATACTAATTTTGAGTAATTTTATGTTTTTTATCATTTATTTGTTTAAAGTTTAACATTTTATATATTATCTGTACTATTGGGTAGCTACCAGTTTTATTCATTCGAATAAATGTATTATTATTTATTAAGTATATAATTTTTTTGCAAAGATGTAAAAGGGAACAATTCAGTAAATTTTTAATTTTTAAACATCACTACTATCACTAAACGGTTTGATTTTGATTTTAATAGGTAGGTATAAATACCAAATGATAATTTTATTCTAAGAATTATTATATTTTATGAAATGTGCATAATAAATATATTACTCACAATATATATATAATATATTTATTATACATACACACTTTGGATAAAAATTACGCGTATTGCGCAGTGATAACTATTGCACACGCCGAGATAAGGTATACACTTTGAACTACATCACCTTACCTATTTACAACGAAAACGTATATTTATTATAAAACTTAAAGGTCATAATTACCTTTAATGTATAAGATAATTTCAGTAGCTTTTTAAAATATTCCCTTTTTAAAGTTAAAATAAATTTTTGTTTGAGTTACAAGTCATAAATTAAATATTTACATCGTTTTATTATAAATAAAAACTTCGAACTCTACATTTGCTTTTATCTCATATTATATGAAAACCATTTACAAAATAAACAAGAATTTTTCGTTTTTCATAGTGTCACGGTCACGACGAATATAGCCTATTTTATACACCACACTATTTATCTTAAAGCGTCATACTATTCATTCATGTACCTGTCATATTTACTCACTTGGACATTTGCTGTTTTAAAAGGTTAAACGTACGAACAAATAAATATAAAACAATATACAATTTTAACGAAATTTATGATGTTTTCGATATTTTTATTGTAAACTTCAAACTGAAAATATTTATATGGGTTTAACAATTTGTATTATTTAGTACAAAGCAAAATATGGTGTTTTAATATATTTTATTACATATATTTTATATAATTAATTTATAAAGTAATTCCCAATTAAGAAACATTATTTTTTTTAATTAATGCTAACGCCGCTACTATGTAAAAAAATATTGAAAACAAAAGTTGGTCACATCAATCAACTATTTAATCGATTATTAAATTATATTTACAATCTGGAAGTTTAATGAAATCCAAATATTTTCTCATTTTTTTCCCCAGACTCCTTGTATTTTATAACTTTCAATGAATAAAAACTTGCTTCATTTATCATAAAAATTTTGATCTTTTATTATAATTTGTGGCTTAAAAAAAAAAATCAGTTAAAATAAAATAATGAATTCTATATCTCTACCGCCATCAAATTCGTCGTTGCGTTGCCAACATTCTACTGAACCAAATTTAATATCTTTCAACCATTTATGTAATGTAGTATTTGTCAACTATTTGTACATTGTTATGTAATTCATATTTATACGAATAAATATAGAATGTAAATCTATACCAATAACCCAATGGTCACTATAGTCAATCGGCTATGAAAAAATAGAAAAGAAAAAAAAAATTTGTGATTACTGATTATGCTTAAAAATATATTTATAAATGTGTCAGCTTAATTAATGTTAATGTTGGGTGATGATAGATTTGAGATGAAAATTAGTAATTTACTTAACAATTAATCCATTTAAAAATTATTTTCGTACATTACTTAGTACTTTTATTACTGTCTTGAATACAATAATAATATGCATTAAGTATATAAAAGTAATATTGGTTTTCATTTAATTACTCTTAAGTATAATACTAAGTAATTATACACAGTCTACATAGTAGGCACTTGACTATAGTTTTTAATTTTCTCATTAATATTATAAGCAGAAATATAATAAGATAAAAGTAAGAGTAATAACAATATTAATTTATTCAACTCATCAACATCATTAATTTTTAAATCATAATTAATTTTATTTAAATTATAATATTTATCATAAACATTTAAGGTTTATTATTATTATGATTATTTTTTTTTTTTAATAAAAAGATAACTACAATATATATGAGTAAAAAAAAAAAACTATGCAATTTTGTTCTAGGGTAGCAATTTTTTTTTTTGTACACTATTGTTTTTATTCACTTTTAAATCATTGTAGTTTTATTTCTAGTGCTTAAATTTTTACTACAAATAAAATACAAAAATTTATCAGCTAGTTGAATTTAATTCACAGCTCTGTGCATCTACTAGTAAATAATTTACATTTTATGGTGGGTGTTCTCTTTGAATTGTTGGAGGAGGTGCTATTTAAATCGATGGGGTTTCATTGAAAAGGACATAACAGCTATTTTATACAATGATATATAAAATAAAATTCTATCACAAAAATTCAATTAATTAAATATTTGTTGCTTAATTTTATTTTATCCTTTTTTATTTTTATTATTATTAAACGTAAAAGTAATTTTGTGAAGTTTAACTAGATTCAATTATACCCACGTCTCTAAAAGGAAATAATATCTGTTGTTAAATCATAATATATATATCAAGTTTTATTTTTAGATCTTGGAAATTTATATTTTATTCTATTTTCGAATATTGAAATACAATATTGAACGACCTAACTTTTGGGTTTTGTCATTGTAAATGCAATAATAAATTGTGTATGAATTGTAAAAAAGCCCAATTTAACATTTTATACCATAATATTTGTTTAGTAATTTTAGTCAAAACAATTTAGATTTAGAGAAGTAGGTACTTACCGTAGGTATAAATTCGTACTGAAGTGATGCATTCGTAATCAATAATTATTATGTAAGTAATAATTCAGTCCTGCATTAAACGATAACAGCAATAACAACTATTTATTAAATTATTATACGGTTATTATTTTTATAATTTAATTATGCTCTACCGACCACGCATCATAATAATTATAAACTTAGAGTTTTAAAAATTATATTTTTTACATGTTTATTCAAGTTAATTTTTTAGAGATTATATTATGTTAAAAATTATGTTATAAGTCTTATAGGTAAACAATGAACAATTTAAATAACTGCACGGCGAGTTACATAAATTAAACTTGTTATACGTAATACCTACGATAATATTATCATAAATCTACTACTGATCACCTGCTATAAATTTTTAAACACGAAATCGCATACCCACTTATTGAGTACTTATAAAATACTATATGTACATAATTTTATTTTAATTATCCAATCGTAGCTTTGTGTGCA
This sequence comes from Aphis gossypii, assembly GCF_020184175.1. NCBI lineage: Eukaryota > Metazoa > Arthropoda > Insecta > Hemiptera > Aphididae > Aphis > Aphis gossypii. The sequence goes on from NC_065530.1 coordinate 81,723,719, forward strand.
GACCCCCATCATTGTCAAACCTAACTTAATGGGCCTTGTGTCACGAGACGAATGGGGTAGTGGTTTTAGGGTTGGGATAGGGTCGGTGAGACATGTACGATCACTCACTAAATATTATATACACGCCGATAATAGGCTGCTAAGCCATTGCACTTGAAGGCAGACGACCGTTGACAGTTTAATAAGCCTTTACGCAAAGGTCTTGTAGAAGACGTGCTCGGCGATAAGGTGACGGGAATGAGTGGGGGTGGTCTCTAATAGAATTATTTCACGTTATGAAATGGCGACGGACTGGAGGGGACATAACATACGAATTCGAGAAAATATACGTCATTATTGCGTTGAGCACCCCGAAGATTTATCACTCCGTCGTTGTGGGAGACCGTTTATCAAAAAAAAAAAAAAAAAAAAAGGAGGAAAATAGAAATAAATAAAGTGAAATAATAGTTTCTCACGGATAAGGCTTATTTCTTGCTTTCGATGCGCATTTGTATAAATAGTCAGCTTGTGCGTATTAGTGACATGATACATAAAGTGAGAGATATTATCACGATGAAACGCGAGTATAGTGTATAGTAATAATAATCGATCAAAAATGATATATATTGTATAATGTATGCATACTGAGATTCGTTGAAAAAGGCTACAAATCAGAGCTGTTAATTATGAAAATTAAATTTACTTATTTAGGAATCCAAAAATTTATCATTAATTTTGAAACTATAGACGCTAAAAAAATTATTATTTTTATATTAGCTATTTTATTTATCTTTGTATATACTGCTTATATAGTTACAATTATGATGTAAGTATTAATTCTTTAAAAGTTGATTAGAAATAAAATAGAAAACATAGCTATACAGTCTATACCTACTCAAAAAATAATACAACTAACTTTTCAAAAATAAAACTAATAGCTAACCCTTTAAATACTAATTTGAAACAATTCATAATACGTAAAACTTGTCAAAAAATAATTCATACTTTATTTTGAATTCAAATTGCTGTTAGTACATTATAGTGACTGTATAGTTAGTTTGTTTCTGATGACTTTTTTTGTCGGAAATTTTTCAATTAAACAAATTTTTAGTGATTTATGGATTAAAAAGTACGCGGTGTTTCATTTTTATTGTACTACGTATTTTTAAAATACGCAACATCAATAAAAATGCCATTAAGTGCATGCCCAAAAAATGTAAAAGTTTTAAATTTAAATAATTTTAGAAATTTATACTAAATAATTTAAAAGCTAGGGGGCTTTACTTCTACTAGTTAATCCCATAGGACGTATTTTCTAAAATTATTTACTTATTTCAATACTTATAACTGTCATTTTTAAAAAAAAATTATTGTTATTATTATTTTTTTGTTACCTCTATGATACAGTGAATAATATTTGAAAAACTTTATTATACAATGGAGATAAATTATTTTGACGGGAATTCGTTAAATATGGACATATGGTGTATCTTAAAAATGTATTATAGTTTCGTAAAAATAAAATTTGGGTATACTTATTGTAAAATAAAAAGAACTTATTATTACTTTGCAGTTGTTAATTGACTAACGTCTTTTTAGTAAATGTTAGTTTAACATCAACTTAATATGTAATGACAGTGTTTAGCAATTTAATTGATGTATACGTTTGTAGCTATATTTTATAGTGTTTAAATAATCGTGTTTATACAATACCTACGTCGATAATCGTCAAAATTAATTTGTTAAATGAGTGTAATAAAAATTGTGGGTCTATTACTTTGAAAACTATACACTGTAAACTGGATATTTCTAGACAATCGGGGACTTACCGATATAATACCATAATATGTCATACGTATAAATTCTCGTAAATATCAAACATTACAATGACAACGGTGCGGGGGGCATGGTGGCGTTCGGTCTGTATCCAATACTGAAGATGACAACGTTTAGTTGCCAAAATACGTATCCATTTAATCTGCCCGTTTTTTCTTTTTCGGATTTTCGGATTTTTGAATTTCAGATTGAACCCCATAGAGAAAGCTGGGCGATCCGCCAACGCCCACTTTCTAAGCCTACATATATATGCTACGAAAATGTTTCTGAGACAATAGAACGTTATAGACCGTACGGCTGGGCGATCAGTGCAGTGAATCCTATCCGATCGTGATTCAATTTCGACCCTCCTGGTGTGAAGGCAGTTTATTGGTGTCATGGAACACAACGGATACTGAAACTAAGGGTTTTTCACGCAAATGAGATGTAGATGAGATAAAAAATAATAATAAAAATAAAATTTATTGAGTTTGTAAAAATACATTTTTTAAAAAATGCAATCAAACATAATACAATATATTATTATTATACATAATTTTACAATGTATGTAATGATGATAATGATTCGTATCATAAATAATGCTAAAATGTTATTTCATAACTTTAGTCAGCTGCTTAAGTTTCTCAACTGATAATTTTGTAGACAAAAATAAAACCAACCAATCCGCCTTCATCAAGTGTAGTTCTGGGACGCTAAAACGTGAAAACTTTAAAACTTATTGCTTTTGAAATCTAGTCAAAGTTATGATCTGGGAATTTCGTTACGTCAAAAACATTAGTTATCTGTTGATATCGATTAACAATTATTATATTTTGTTAAAACATTTATGTTTGATAAAAATAGTTTATACTTTTGAAGAATGATAAAATCGTAATAGTTTTAATTTTTAATACTTAATAATATGTTGGTTTGTGTTTAAATTCAATGTATTAATTTAGTATTATAGTATTCAGTAAAACATTTATGTTTATTTTTAATGAAAACCATCGTATTATCATAATTTATTTATTTTGTCGTTAAATAAATAGGTACTCATGATAACATTTTAAACACAATTCCGAGTTGTCTTAATTTTTTACACTAAGAGGGGTTTATTAAGCTATTCTACCTATTTTTTTTTATTCAGGAGTAAATAAATAAAGTAATCCAAAAATTGATGACAGCTGACGTCTGTTAATTAACATTTTTAATAAACCACAAAAATAAATTAAATATAGATATTAGATAATATGTATTCTAAAATGGTTACGAAATAAGAATTATGAATTTGAAATATTACGAAACCACGCATTCGTCCCATAAAATATTATTTATTAAATTAGGCCTACGTGTATATTTTAATTAGTCTTTAATAATGGTTGTATAAATTGTTATTTATACGATTCATACAATATTGTCCTAGTTTGTATTGTTCAACTATGTTTTGCAACCACCAGTACCCATTTCAAATCCGATTATAAATCGATATTTTATTAATTAAGAAAATAAATGAGACAATCTATCTGAAGAGTCTATTTTGTTTTATTTGAATGTACACCACTTTCGGGCGACATGCCAGACGATGCGGCACCACTAGAGGCACTCTGGTAAATATAAAATATAATTATTTACTCGAATTCCGTACGAATGCTTTAATCTGTTAACTATTTATTGTTGTTTTTTTTTTTTTACCCGGAACTGAAAATGACAAATTATTCATTAAATATTTTTAAAATATTATAGCTAGGTTAATCGTTTAGTTTAAGACGAATATCGTTGTTAAACTTGGTAGCCTTGGGTAAAAAAATTAGCTCTTATTAAAACAATTATATTTATATAAAAAAAAATAGCTACGTCAATTTTAAATAATCTTAGTGAACAAATAAATATATAGTATATTTTTTCCAAAAACTATGTATTTTAATGAAAATATTACACGTTATTTGTCATAAATATAATATCAAGGCAGTTAATTTTAGAGTTATATATTAATAATTAATATTAATAATCCATCACAAATACATCAGAGAGATCCATTTTTCAACTATGTACATTGTTTATGTAAATTGTAAGACTCGTATTATTTATTATTTTGTGCCATCAACTGCCACTTGCAAGTAGTCACCGGTTGAGTGAAATTCATAAATTTTGTCTACCGTGTGCAAAAATAGGTCTATAACATTAAGACAATACTATATAATATATTATATCACAGCTATTGTTGGATTGTGACCCTGACCCTTGTAAATGGGTGTCCAAACAAATGTCAACGCAAATCGCGCTCGCTGCGAATGGCAAATCGTTTTCTGAAAGTGCTAATTATTCACTGTTGGAATAAGTAGTGGCACCTGAAATCAATGGTGGTATTATTGTGGAAATGTATTCACATAAATTCTTGTATTTGTTACTACCATCATTCATTAAACTCTATGTTGTGTTCAAGTCACATGTTATATGCTGCTTTATATATGCAATATGACTACTGTACTATTGTACGGTTTTCTTCGATCTTCGGTTTGTGCCTTAGTTCTCTTTAGTGCTTACCCACCGCTGATGGGCTGTTAGAAAATTGTATAGAAAACAGTAACATTCCTTACCATACTTAATAACTTTGCTAACAACGGCATTAAAAATACAGTTTAATGACTCCAATTGCCGGGTAGACCGATTTCCTTTTATGCTACCCCGTTAATATATTTGCGTAGTATTCAGTTTGATTTCCATAGCCAATATAATACTTTCAGCGGCAATATGATATTTCTTGAAATCTATCACACTGCAGTCTGTTCACAATAGGTAATTGAGCATGTTGAATAGCCAAATCTGTAGTTCCAAACAACTTCCTATCGCTAGCTAAAAATCAAAAATAGTCTTGGTTTTCAGAACTTGTATTTTTGTTGTAGGACTGAGCTGTTTAAACTTTGTCCAAAGCTTGTATCGCTTTTGTTAATTTTCTACGATTTATTTTTACTCCTCCGATGTTCTATTACGATCTGTACACGTGATGTATCTTTTAACACGTTGCACATTCGTAATACTTTACCACCACCTAATGATCATACATGATTCTATTATTGCTTAATAAACATCAAAACAATATAATATAATATGTGCACAGTGCAGTGAGTTTGATTCTGAGGTATTCCTCTCATCCATCATCGGTGTTTGTTGTTCGTTTGTTCGATAATCTGATAGCTTGTGTGATGTTAAGTTTGACGCAAGAGAAATAGAGTTTTTAATTATGTTTAAACATAATACATCTACGTAGTGCAATATGTGCAATAATAGTACGATACCATCAACCAAATTTTGTGGCAATTTTGGTAAGTGCAACAGAAAGACAATCTTATAATCCTATCGAACTTTTGCCATTATTGCTTATTGAAAATATAGTTATATGGCTTCTTCAATAGTTGGCAGGTGCAACAACTAACAAGGTAATAAATTATTTTGTCTCAAATAGCGTTGTCAAACACAGTGTCAATCACATCATAACACAATCATTTGTTTGTTCTACTATACGACACTCAATGCATATTTTCGTTATTCAAAGCACCATCAGTTCCATGTTCTGTGACAGTTATGATAGATTCTGATTGGTAGAAGGTGGTTATGAATTGGAAATATTTTAGAACGGGTATATGGAAATAACCCAACTCTACATTTACGATAGAAATGTAAGCGTGGGAGTAGTGCCAAACAAATGCAGATGTAGGTATATAGATTCGATCAAGAAAAAAAGTAATTTAATAGTAGTTTGATAATATTATTCTATCATTCTACTTCATAAAAAAAAAAAATTGAAAATTAATTATGTTTATTTAAAAAGAAAAAATCTACTGTCAATTATTTAATGTTTTTATTTTAGTCCAAACATGATTCATAAAATGTATTTATAAACATTTAAGTTACAAGTAAAAATATCCGTTAGATAAAGGTGTTACGGCGTATATCTTTAATAATTTTTAGGTGAATGTCAAACATGCGAAGTTAACAGTTTATTAATTACCTATCACGTTAAATGATTACTATATAGTTAAAATAGTAAATATAATTTTAGTTAAAGACTAAATATAGTCTAATAATATAGTAAATATGGTTTATTTTTCTGTGTAATAATACAGAATCTTAAAGTGGTACATAAGTTTTATTATCTTTCATCCTCGGTTTCCTTTTTTGATGTATTGGTTATCACTATTTTTATTTGACCCATTTTAAAAAGTTCTGTTTTTATCTATACTTTATTGATGAATCGATGTATAAAAATTTTCAAACAGATGAAAAAATATGTACGCATAATATAATTTATGCGTTACTTTAGAACACAAACTTAAAATGTATATTTATCACTCAGAAATCGAAAGTAAAAACATATTTAGTAAAACGCATTACACAAAAAGTATTCACGATATTTGTCAAAATATAAAATTAAACGAAATTTCGTTTTAGAGAAATACTTTTGGAAAATAAAATTTTGTTTTATATCATATTATATAAACGTGTATTGCAAGGAATCGATAATTCTTACTGGTAAGCGTTTTGAATGTGTACAATAGATACAATACATAATATTATATTATATTATATATTCTACACAGTGTGTACTCTGTATTGTAACTTTGATATTTTATAACGAGTATCGGTACACAATATATACTGCAAGTAAAAGATATAACGTCACGCGGTTTACCCTTCTGTGTATTACCGTTGCAACAGCGTTGTGAAGCACGTGCACGTGCATTCATGTATGCAATACATATTATATTATTCGAAAATAACAAAACGTAAAAGATTTCGATAACGATTTTATATGCTTCAATAGTTTAGTGTTCACATATTATATAAACAGGTAAACACTAGTCTGAAATTAGAATACCGTAAGATGAAGTTTTAAAAGTACCGATGTTTATAGATTTTGTAAAATATACATTATGTATTTATGTACCTAATTTATAGATTACTTATTAAATTTTACCCTTCCATTTCATACGTATCGTTAACAGCATCAATCTCTTGACTCATAATTACTAGCCATTTAATTAACATATTTTGTTATATATTATATACCTACTAAATACTCCTAAGACAGGTTAGGTATGTATTATGTATATAAGAGTATACATACTCTTTATATGTACGTATTATTTCTGTATAACCTATAATTTTTTTTCTTCTTGTCAAATACTCATATTATGTGATTTATATAAGTAATAAATAAAACAATAACACATAAGAAATGTTTTATTTTTAAATTGCTTACAACAAATAGTTTATTTCAATTACTGATTAATGACCACTGAAAACATTTTTATTTTATTTATAATTTGTGTGTTTACTTTTGTAATTTATAAAATAAAAATAAAACAAAACAAATACACACAATATTTTTATTTTTATTTGATACCAATAATAATTAAGATTTATTGAATTTAAGAATTTAACTAAACATGATTAATGATCATTTTACGATTTTCTAAGATTTAAGGGTTCACTCATAATATAGTATATTAAGTTTATCTTTTTCACAACATTAATGTCCCCTGATAAAACATTTGGTTGATCGTTTGCATATCACAATACTGTATTACCTGATAAGTAATACTGAGTTTAGGCGTACATTACTTATATGGTGACACGATTGGATGATACATTCAGTGAGAGGTGAAAAGGGTTTTACGCGATGGCTAGTCTCTATAGGCGTCATGACTAAATTTTCAGGATGGTCGAATTCCACTTAAGTTTTAAGAAAAGGTAATGGATGAACTGTGCTCGTTTAAAAAAAAAAGTTTCAATAAATGTGTTTGAAAAAAAAAACTCATAAATGTTAAATATGTTATGAAACTTATTTACGAACGTTACAGAATTATAGTTGAGCATTATATTGGTTCGTAAATGCCATTTAGATAACGCTTTCTAATACCTATATAACTATAAAGACTTAATTTACGTCAAAAAATGACTTATATTTTAATTTGAAATACTGACACAAGACCTTCAACTATACGGTACCAGAATAAAATTAACGAAATTGAAAAATATATAAAATGTTATGCTCAAAAAGTAATTACCAAGTTACAGTTTTTGAAATCAGCTAGTTTGCTATGATTACTACAAAAAATAATTGACAAGTTTAAAAATGTATTAAAATTTTGTGTGAATAAGAACTAATTATTTAATATATAATTAAACTACGGTAATAATTTTTCTTTTCTTAAGAAGAATTAAGAGTTTAATAAAATATATAATATTAAAAGTATATATTTTAATATTCAAGTACCTATCACTACCAGTTAACCACACGCCAGTAGTCACAATGCTCAAAAACTATATATAAGAAAGCTTATTTGGAATAAAAGCGATGCACAAACGTTCTACGCCCACAGTCGTATAAATATCCTTAAATATATGACGAGCAATTTCATCCACTTCTATTGATCTCAAAGAGTTAAAATCAAATTAAATTTATTTAGGTCTGTTGATAAAACAGTCTATAAAATTATAGTAACCTTTTTAGTTAACTTTTCCTACCCCTGTAGTGCGGTAAATTAAAAAGTCTACTTAAATATATATATACACATATATAATATATATTTATCATTTCTAAAATATAATTTAATATTGTTAAAGCTTAAAATTATACTCTACAATATCACCAACTAGTTTTTCAATTGTAATTATCTAAATTTAGTAGCAAAAATAACTTATTATTTGTTGTTTTAATTTAAAATATTAATTAACTATACATTTTTCAAAAGTTTTAGTTGTTCGTTATTTATAATTTTAATAATATTGTTATCTTGTTTTTGTATTAAAGTATTAAGTAACAATTTTAAATGAAAGTGTAAACGACGAATAACTACTATCGGAAAATTAAATATTTTATAAAGCATAAACAATTTTAAACACTTATAGTTTTGTTTAAAAAAAAATTAAAACCAAAAAGTTTAGTTAATTTTTTTACTAAAAGAATCAAAAACTTTATCTGTCGTAAACTCGTAACATCTGAAATACGATAAATTCATAAGTTCAAAAACTATGCAAATTATTAATTTAACTAATTGTGTTAGAGGCAAATATTCAAAATTCAGTATACATTTTTACCCCTAGTATTTTACGTCTTTTAAAACTTTTTATCTCATAATCCATTTTATCGATACTTATAGAATAAAGTTAATTGTTTATAAAAAAAAGACGTATTATTTTATTGTCAACATTTTTTTTTTTTTTAATGTAAGCGTGATTTTATTATCTAACAAACAACATGATATCTTTAGAGGGTTTAAATTAGTTTTGTATACGTTTATTTTTGAATTAATTAAAATCAAGTTTATATGTCCAATGTTCACGGATGCGAACATACTATATCTTAATTATTTGAATAAATAATAAAAACAGTTGGAAAATAATGTAAAAAAATATTTGGCTATAAAAAATATCTTTAGAGTCAAAATAAGTCAACATTCTTTTTCAGCGAACGTTCAAAATACTATAACTTTGAATTAGGTTAAACGCTATCGGAATAAAATGAACGGTTAATTTTCCAATTCAGTAGTAAGTAGACAAATGTATTTCCGTTTCAATAATTAACGTGCACACTATCGATCGATAACTGTTTTCCATTTTAAATAATTATAGTATTTTCAATAATACATAAACATCGGAGAACATTAATTTACTAAAACAGTTGTGTTTAATAAGTGTCGAATGCATTCATATTTGTTTCTTTGTAATATATATTTTCATCTTGTTAACGTGCGGGATTCATATATTTTCCAGAAATTGCAATATTTAATAATAACAATATTTGTCACGACGTAAAACAACTTTTCGTGCACATGTAGGTAGTTGTGTGGTTACGACTTATGAAAACTGTTACATTTTAGCTTCCAATGTGCATATGTAAGTTCTATATTATAATGTTTTACCCAAAGTCTTGTTTAAGTTAATATGTTCATACATATATAGTTTCTGTTTAAAAACATTCAATGCACGTTTCAATTACTTTGGTTACAATCATATTCATTAGCAGAGTACAATATTGTCGGTATCTATAATATGTGCTTGGATTTCATCAAAAATATCATATTTCTAGTAACAAAACATTCAAGTATGACTGAATATAAATAGATAATGATGTAGGTATATAAAAATATTTACTAGAAATATAAATGATATATTATATATGTATTGGATTTTTTGACACGCAAAGATAATAATTATATGTATTTACTCAACAGTAAATACCAATATTCCTAAAGTACGCAATTTTAGTTTAATATAGTAAAATAAAGTAATTATACTATTATTAATTTAATGTTATTATTATAACTATTTAAACTATTAGTTTATCGTTTACGTGTAATTTTTATTCTTACTAAACAAAATTATTTGTGTTTTACAACTTATAAAATAATAAATTATTACAATAAACTCGTGTGGACGAATCATCTTATATTTTTATGTTATGTTTCTATCAACAATATAAAATGTTGTTATATATAAAATAAGATATCTTCAATTTATGAATTCATTTTAAATTTAGAGCATATAGAAAAATATATTGGTTTTATTTAAATAACTTTTTAGAATCGAATGTTTTATGCATGTATTAAACATTGAATATAATTTTTATGAGTATTTTCTAGAACCTTATATTAAAATCTCAAAAAAATCAAAATTATAAATAAGCACTAAATTTAAACTGAATTTTGTTTAACTTCATTAATTTTTTAAATAAATTAATTGATTTTAGAATTTAACAGTGTAAATCAATCAAGCCATAGACCATTTAGTTTCACCTTACTTTTTTATTGCCAAATTTAATCGATTATTATCGCCAAGCCAAGGGTGATAAAGAAGATATAGTTATTAAACGTATCTTTCCTTCCATCGTATAATTTGAGTGTTCATTTTGTTCAATTAACCGTTCAGAATCACATGCACTTAATAGTTATTTATTATATCCCATTTATGTCCTACTGTTATCATTTAGATGTCAGTCCGTTAGAACCATGGAATCTATTTAATTTCGCAGTGTAAAAATATACATTTTTTTAGTTATAATACGATGAATTGGTTTTAAAAAAAAATATCTAACTTTTTAGATAAATGCTAAGCAAGCAGATCAAGGTTATAAAAAATTATTTTTTCGAAAATCTTTTTTATTTTACAGTATGTTATACTGCATTTCATAAAAGAAATAGTCTTTTGTTTTTATAGTGATCAGATTTTGTTCAAAAATGGTTCTTATATCAAAACATAAACGTAATAACTAGAAATAATAATAAAAAAAAATACACACCTTACACCTATTATCTCTTTGCAGGCGAATTCGATCGTGAAGTAAAAATATCATCGCAAAATAGTTGTTTTTTAGAAAATTTGACGCAACTGCGTTATTTTTCAAGGTTCTTAAGTTTCACAGTATATTTTACAATATAATTCTGTAAATTTGTTTCATCTGGTAATCACAATCTAATTCTAGAAGACGCATTAATATCAATAATTAAAGATGTATTTATGGTGCCAATTAACTCATTCACCACGATAATCAACGCTATAGAAGTAGATTCATTTGTAGCCCCTTTTTATAGAAAAAAACTCTTCATATATTTTGGAACGCATATAAGGGCATATTGAACGGAGCGGAAAGTAAATAAAATCATATTAATGGGTTTGACAACCGCTGTCAAAAATTATTCTATCTCGCATGATCACTGTATATAATATAGTATCCCAGTTATTTTGTATCTAGGTGCGTACACTATATTATTGTTATATTGTTTTTGATAGAACTATTTATGGTTGGACAAACTTAGTTCTTCGATCTGATATGTTCTTTTGACCAAAATTGTGTCTTTTGCGAGACGACGTGGTTTCAACGGTATCGAATGCCAAACGGAGACGCCCGCGATTTATGATTTACCAAATCGTTTTTCATACGCTTCTTGAAACCAATAAAAACTTTTCAACGTATGACCGACCTTCCCAGTTATTTTATTTACCAACTTATTCCAAACAAATCACGGAATCCCGTTGTAATATGTTGACGCTAACACGTCGAAATATCGATATATACTATTATTATTACTATACAGTACATTCGTTGCTCTCACAGTCGTATAAACAGTCGTCATGAATTATATTAATTGTGTCCGACCATTGTTTTGCGACGGCCCTCGTATAGTGCCTAATTAAAAAGAATATCGTACATTTATTTTTATGAATTCGATCTAAATTACATTCCGAATGTGCAAATAGTTGAAATGTGTGTTTTATTAAACTTTTTTTACATTTTACATACCCCACACTAGACCTCACATACATCTAATACGTTATTACACATATATACTTACGGACATTTTTTTTTCGTTGAGCATCCTATTTCGCCCATTAACTTTATACTACCAATGTTATTGGCAATTACGAAAATAGTTTGTATTCCTCTTTAATGCCCGTTTATTTTTCACAGTTTCGTTCAGCAATAAAGTGAATCCCAACCACTTATTTCCGTCCACCAGTCAAAGCCGTAGACGCCTAACCACTATTCCATACTCGAAATAATATTGCCCATAACAATTTCGTATTGGCATACTTCGAAGACACTCAAAAACTACCTTGATTACTGCAGCTTGCTTTGGTAATGGCTCACATCATGTAGTGTCCAAACGCAATCCCACGATATTCATCACATCCCTACTAAACAACCCATAAATACATGTCTACGATTTGGCAGTTATTTATCTAACTCAAATGATGATTAGCAATTTAAATACACAAATTACCCCCTTTTTTTTAACCGCGTGCTACCGTTATTTAAAGGATAATTGACTTGGAATTATTTCTACTTCAGAGAATACCATACACTAATATATTACACAAAAACGATGACCATGCATAATAACTAATAAGTATTTAGGTATTATATATTCATGTTGAAAATAATAAAGACAGTGTAGACTGCATTATTATTTAATACATTATCTATAATGCTTTGGAATATATTGAATGGTTTACTAGCCTATAAAATTAGCATAATGTCAATGTAACATTAGAGAATATATAGTACTATAATAATGTATATATTATGCTATAATATTATGTATCTATACATAAGCAGTTATAGAACAATATTTTTTTAAATAATATTTATGTATAATATACAAAAATAATAGTCTTTTTAAATTTTTTTGTTGTTTACGAATGAATGATGATCACTTGAATAATATTAGGTTAATGTTTTTTAGTTAAATTAATTTCAGGTTTTTGGTTTTAAGAATCAAATTTTATTGTTTTTAATTAATATTTAATTACACGAAAAGAAAAATAGTTAGCGAGGTTTTGGAGACCATATAAATTATAGGGAAAGCGGTTAGATTAAATGCTGTTATCCACCGAACTGTTTATTTACAGACTGAAAATTACTAGGAAATTCATTTGTCAACAATTAATGCATTATTTATTCTTTTAAATAATTTATCAACTTTTCGAATCTAAGTCTATTAATTATTACATATTAATTAATTTAATCATACAAATGTTCGAGACTTTGAAATACAATTATTGCCGTGTGGATGATTTTATAAAACAATTTTGGTGTTGATAAATTTCTTTTAAAAACAAATATTTCATTTTTTTGACTTAAAATAGGTTTTAAATTAGTAAACTAACAGATTCATTAATGTTTTATAGTTGTTAATATAAGTCTGGTATATTTAAAATACTTTAATTTCTATAATTAATAAATCGTACATTTTTATTTGATATTAATATGATTACTCGAAAACAAGTATTTTTCTATAAAATATTTGTTATAAATAAATCTTTGAAAATGTTAAATTTAGTCATTCTGAAACAATATTATAAATTAAAATTAAATATTATTAAACAGTAATTAACTTTGGGTAGTTTTAAAACAAATAAAAATATAAATAATAGACTTTCAGGTAATGATAACATAGATTACTATAATTTATTCAACAAATAAAGTTTTTAATATTATATTTTAATATTACACAAGAATCGTAAAAATATTTTTTTTTTACACAATCATTTTAACTCTAGGTAACAATATTACAATGCGATAGTCACTGTGATAATAGTTATGGTATAAAAAAATTATAAAATATTATAAATTGATATGAATTTAATAAATGTGCGCGCCGTGCGTGGGGTTAAAAAATAAGTAAAATTTCGTTGGCGCTATGAAATATCGCTTATTATGAATTTAATGTGTTCAAACATTACGGAAGCATAAATAATATTCTTTTGGCCGGTCGTTAACCGCTCCTGTAAATGTCCATTAAAAAAAGATTTCAGAAACGCCTCCCGGAAAAGAGTTTCATTTTTCCAACCATCTCCTCCAATTTTTACAGTTACTGCGGTTTTTATTGTTAATACTTTTCGCGTTGGCCATGGCTCATGTGACCAGTGCCGATTGCTGTTATACAGTGTCCCTAAGCGCAAGCGCCTTACAAATAAACACATACATTTCGGTAAGTTTAATCATATTTGGGTCAACGCGGACGATCGCGTTTTCCACGTCTAGTTCGACATGTTTGTTTTGTAATCTGATCTCAAACTACTGATCTCTGACACTATGGTGTCATTGCTATGTGAAGCCGTTAAATCTTATTAGATTAGATTAAAAATATTCATCAATATAAAACCTTTTATAAATAAATTTTATTGATAGGTAACATTATACACATCAGAAAAAATTCATTCAATTTTCTTAGTTCTTACTAATCATTCGTAGATAATGATAGTATTTTGACCATCAAATGAAGAGGACTATAAATTATAAAATCACGTATAGGTACACATAGAATATTTACGAGTATACATGTGTGTGTGTGTGTGTGTGTGTGTGTGTTGTGTGTGTGTGTGTGTGTATACATATTATAATTATGTTATTTCGTTTAGCGAAGCTATCACAAAACAATATTTTTTGAGACATTTATAATATTATAGTGTCAATCACATACTATTATAATAGAATGTTTTATTTTTTATGCTTTGTTAATATTTTTATTTTTAGAAAAAAATATTATGAAAAATCTATGTCACATATATTATAATTATATCCGTATAAATTTGTTTTATATTCTATATATTAATAGATATATTTTAATCAATATTTTTGAATTATTATAATAATTACAATTAATAAAATATATTTTCCTATAATCAATTTCAATGCATGATAGTAATTACTATATAGACTAGAGATTGTGCATTATAACTAAATTGTTTTATTTTGCCTTTTTATCAGTGCTGTATCCTTACCGATACATAATTTTTTTTAAAAATAAATATTAGTGTTCTATTATAAATTTTAAATTAGAATTATTTAATTGTTGTCAAATTTTATTCATCTTATTGGATTAAATTTAAATTATATTAACATTTTTCAACTATAACTTAAATAATATTATGAACATGGATTGTTTTTTAACTATTAAATGTATTTTACCGACTGATAGAAATAATATGTATGTACTGATTAGTGATTACTATCGTGTTAATGTATATTGTACACAGCACACTAATTGGAAAAAAATTGCACTTTACCGAGCCTCTTATTTTTTAAATTTATAGTATTTTTGATACTGATTAGGAATATGCAAAAAAATGTACAAACACATTCAACTAGCTTAAAATGCACAGTTGTTTAACATTCACGATATTTTTATTATGAAATATGTGTTATATGGGTATGTAGTAAGTAAAACACGTAAGTACGAACGCGTATTCCTCAATTTACTATGTAAAACTACATTCGAAAATATCGTCATCGTGGTTGTAGGAGTTATTCATTGAAAGTAGTTGTTGTGTAGCGTTGCTAATAAAAGTGTGACAAGTAATCACTCCTTACGCCGACTGGCTCCAGTCGCAAACATCGAGATATTATGGTTGCGTAGAGATAAACTCATATCTGACACAAATGTCCAAAATAATACGTACGAGTGACACTAAATAAAAAAAATATATAATAAAATATATAACCAATATTACTATACAGCAGGGGTGGCCAAACCACGTCTCGCGAGCCGCATGCGGCTCGCCACATATATTTTTGCGGGTCGCATCTTATCGTACCTAACATTTTTATAAACAATTTTTTTTAATATGAATTTATGTATTATATAATAATATGATCTTTTTATTATTTTTTTTTTTACATTTATTTTGGCTCTTCCATATTTATTAATACATTTGGTGACTCGCGAGTCTTTTCTCGCTGGCCACCTCTGCTTTACAGTATACTCATGTATTAAATATTATATTTTTAATAATATTATGATCACCTTCGCCCTTCATAAAAAATATAAAAATCTGCATTTAATTTTAAAGTTTAATAATTAAAAAACCTATAAATACTTTAATTTTCCAAAACAATGAAGATTAAAAATATATATATATTATATATATAATATTAAGTATACTATACTCAAAGATTAGGTTTAGGTTAGGTAAATTGATGTATAGGCTAATGCCTATCAGCGTATAGGTAAAATTTTTATAATTTTATCCTAGATTTCCTTGGGGGACAATCCAGTAATTTTTTTCTTTTCTGACAATTTATGATGTCTTTAAGATAACGTAACATTACACAGCACATAATAACAGTAAAGATATAGAACCCCGATGTCGTTAACGAGTTCTTCATTGCCTGAGGCCGTAGAAAAATGAGGGTCTATTGACCTATATTATTGAGTTATGGCTGATTGGAGTATTGGGGATCTTGTAGAATCCTAATAATACAATGGTATACCTTTAATGACTTTTAAAGTTGTTTGATTGAGTACCTTATCGCATATGGAGGGCACTTACATACATAACCATTAACCACATGTGGGTTGAGTTTCAAACTCTTGACGAAACTTTAGTTCGTCTTGAGAAATCATGTGTGAATTTTTTTAATAGGCTATTCACTCGTGTAATTTTTTTAAGAATTTATTAGATTTCTAATAAGTTTCAACAAAATCCAATTATTGAAGTACATTAAGTTTTTTTTTATCTAAACTTACAAACTCACTTACGCGTGGAAGTGTGAATGTGTTCAATTTTGACACTTTGCGGCATGACTTCTGACCCAGTTTATTTGAAACAAAGTTTATACTTTTTATAATAAAACAATAAGTCTAAATTACTATGTATTTCAGATTATTCGGTAATTGATATTAACTACATAATTAATTGAAACCCTATTTAACCCTATTTCTCTGTTATACACTGTAGCGCTTAGAGTATTATCTGATATCTTTCAATCGATTCATAATAATTTATAAGATAATAGATATTATAATATAGGTATAGGCGTATAGCATACCGAATTAGCATTTTTCCATCATAAATGATAATAATGAACTAATTATAATAGACAGACACAATGGCTTGTTTACAATACATTTGGAATTTAATTTTCTTCTTATGAATAACCATTTTATAATAATATTTGTTTGACCATCGCATTAGTTTGCAATACTTGTAAATTTGTAAATCTGTTATATTATTGTTGTTACAGGTTGTTATAAATGTTAAAATATACAATGAAGGTTATTATAATCGAATATAAATGGTAATTACCTATATGCATTATATTGCAAAATATATGAGACGCTAAACCATGATGACATTCGAAATCCATAACTAAACCATTCTGTGGTGTTTGTAGGCAACCGGAACGGACAGGTTAAGTTATGGTAATCCTACGTTTGTATACAAAATATAAATGCGTCACTGGTAAATTCGTTCTTCTTTGCGTATGTATAATTCCTAGTTTAAAAACGATTTAATGACAATTTATGAGACGTCACTATGTGATATCATCGCTCGTTTAGTGTTTACTAGTTACTTCTTATATGTAATACCATGAATACCTATATATGAATATATGATAAAATTTTCTCGTATTTTTCTTTTAAATTTTATTATTCATTTTGTGTTTTTACGTAAAAGAAATGCAAAAATGTCGTGTCTTAAACGTTAATTATAAATGGTTTATGAAGATGAAATGCAATAAATCAAAATTACTACTTTCCTGGAAACTAAAAAAAAACACCCGATATCATTTACGATAAGGAAAAATAACATGTTCCGAAAGTGTAAATTATATAATTATGAAGAAAATTTTTTTTGCAAGATAAATTAAACCGACAAATGGCCAAATTGACTTATTCCATTTTGTCAATTGGTACATCTCGTCATTGTGTAATATTATGTATATAAATGAATATAGATTATTACATACGAGTATATAGTATATACATTTATAGCAGTTTGTATTTATTTATTGATGTGATATGATAAATTATTATTTTTCATTATGAGGATAATTAAATTTTCACTGACTTATAGTATTTTCTTAGAAATTAATTTAATATCATCTATTATTATCTCCTTTCCTGTAGGATGTTTGAAAATAACTTTTTTTAAGAAAAAAAACGTTCAACCTGTATAGTGTACACGTATTGAATGAAACAAGGCAATCATTGGTGCACGTGACTTGAAATTTAAAAAATATATATATTAGTAGCGCGTACAGATTGCAGAAGAACGTGTTTTAACCTGTTATAGAAATGGTATTCAATAAAACTTGGACCACTTTACGTTATTCTTTTTCTTTTCTTTTTTTGTTCCAAGTAAGTCTTATACTTATACCGTATGTATTTTGTTTAGAAAATTTGCGTGACAAATACAAGAAAGTAAAGTACTGTAACAGTATAACATAGTAATAAACAAGGACAATTTTTTTTTTAGGCATCTATTCATATTTTATATTTAATTTAAATACATATTTACTTTAATAATTTTGTCAGTGAGATATTGGGAAACAAAATTGAAATGTTAACATCAATCTGTATGCACTTTATAATTTAGTAGGTATATTCTATAATGATGTGAAGACTAATAATATATAAAACATCATAAAATGTTTATAAAAGGCGTTTATTCATAAAATATTTAATGTTCATATTGACACGGCCCACAATAAAACAAGTTGATTTCTTTGGCGTAGAACTGTAGAAGTGTCGAGAAGAAAAATAGTTTTGAGAAAAAGTTTCTTCTTATACACACACACATAAATTATATATATTATATTATTGTGTGTATTTGAGGACTTGTCGTTTTTCAGTTCTTTTTTCCTGCATCAACATTCTTATGACTTGTCGTTAAAAATGAAATAACATTAAACTGTTTTAGTTTTTATTCATTTTTTTATTGTGAATTGTACTTTTGTGCATATTGCATGTACCGGACTGTTTCAGAGTATTGATAAGTTAGTGTACATGAAAATGCGTGTTGAAAAAAAAATAATAAATAAAAAAAATGCGATACGCACTAATGCTGCTTGTATAACTTATGGTCTATATCGCATATCGCGTCGGTCTGGAATTATTATTGTTATAAGTTTCGTATTCATATTATGTCGTGATTACAATTTATTTTGTACTATATCTGTTTATGGTATAGTATTATATAAACTGCAATAAATGTAAATTTATCGCACACTGCATACTTCTTTTGTATATATACACGCCGAGTAATGCTTTGTTGTTTTTGTTGTTATTTTTTATCGTAATTGGTCGGTAGGTTTAATGGCCGTGTTATAGGGTCATTTGTAGACAATAAAATATTTTAATATCCTCAAAAAAAAAAAAAAACACCGGTGGTGTATTTCTCGAATGGACGACGAATTTTCCCTTTTATTATTATGATGCACATCGGTACGTTTGAGCCTTTTGTGTCGATTAATCAAGGTATTATTCGTAACAAGGTTCTATACTTATACTTAATCGTTACTATATTATAGTCTATTATTACTATATTATAGTCTCACCTTATATACTTTATGTAAAATATATTGTTTAGACTCTAGACAAATAGAATCCTAGAGCCATATTAAAATATTAATTCAAAGGTTAAAATGGCACAGGTATAGACCGTAAAACTCGTTCAATATAATGCTATATTATGCATATTTGTATAATATATGTAGGTAATTTATATTATATGCGGTGAGCGATTTTCGTTCAACGAAATTATCGTATGTTCAAAATATAGATTATTTTGGTTACATCAAAGTGAACTGCGATTTAGTACATATGGTATTATATAATATTATTACGGTTTTCGAATTTCGGTTATTTTGTTGTAGAATGACAATATTATTCGTGATGAGTATTTAAAATTTAAATAAGTACTTGTTAGTTCAAGATTGATAGCGTACATTATTAGTTATTTATTATATTTTTGTACATAAACAATGGAATTTTCAAATTCAATGTTTTTGGAAAATATAATTAAATCTTATTTTACACTTATAGGGATATAGGTTGATAAACTATCTTCGTTCAAAATCATTTTTCGTTCCGCAAAACGATTTATTATGGAATTTAACTACAACATACCTATACATTACAGTGACTTACTCACTTACTCGATGACGTGATGACGTGGTACACTTGACTTCTTCAACTGTATCACTGGGTTGAGGATGCTTTTATCCTTTTTGATTACGATCTATGTGTGGTTCCACATATATTCTATGTACAGTCAATGCAAAATACGAATAACGTAGACGCGTGCACTTTTCAGTCAGCGATTGCAGTTTGTATACAAAAGTTTCATACTTGTTTCAGTTCTCAAATTCACCATATGAATGTTTCGTACTTATTCTAGTTCATGAAATGACCGAAGTACATAAATCTTAGATAAAAATATGTATTTTATTTTGCTCCTATTTACAAAAATAAATCATGATTACAGTCTCAAGGGAAAACATTATGATAAAAGGAACCAAAAGAAAAATACTTAACTTACTATACTTTTCGTAGGCATTGTACTATATAGGCACGAGAAAAAAATCATACCTGTAATCGTACAGGTTGTAATGTGCACGTAGCTTATGTACTTTACGAAGTATTAATTGGCTAGAATGGCTTGCGTAAAACACATAATTTATTAAATAAATGTATAAATAAATATATTTTAACGGTATTTTCTAGAAACGATGATATTGTGTTGAATATCATTTACTATTTCTTATCTGCTAAATAAATGAACCCACAATTGCTTTAAATTATATTATACATAAGCTCTCCGTATAATGAAATAACAAAATTCTTTGAGCTACACATTTCAATTTCATTTTGGCGAGAGTCACTACAACTGTCTTAAAACTTTTTTTGACTTAAAAGACTCGTAAGTGTTTCTTACAACTTAGAAAACATAGGAAATTTCAAAAGACGATCCATAATATGCTCCACCGAATTGTATATGTATATTTGTTTTACTGACCAAAAGTTGGTTCTTGTAGAGTAGTTATAAGTGAACAATAATATGAGAAACTTAAAAAAAAATTGACCAATAGAAACAATTTTCTTTTGGTAATTTCGTGCATAATATATTTTAAAATTTTATTATTCATAGAATGAGTTAATTAATATTAACGATTTTTTTTTTGTGATATGATTTAATTTGTATACAATTTATTTTATCAGCATCTAAATCTGATGTATGACGTAGTCTAAATTAAGTTAATTCTTTCATGTAAAAACTGTCAGATGCTGGTATTAATAGATAATCCACTAAAATAATATATCATGATTTACATATTGTTTCTAATCTGCTACGAAACTAAACCTTTCAAAAACTTTTTGAAATCCCTTTGGATTTTCTTTAATATTATATATATACTTAATACCTTATTCAAAGCAACAAAATTAAGTGTAAATAGTTTGAATTACTTATTTGCATTAAACAAAAACTCTTCTTAGAATAAATTCAATAAAATCTTCAGTCTTGCATAAATTATTTATTTTTGAATGGTAAGGCAATTTTAAATTCCAATTCTATTTAAATTCTGTTTTTTAGCTAGGGAAATTGTTCAACTGTTATTTGTTATCATATAATTTTAAGTATAACAGTATAAAAATACATACAATTTAAAAAATACTCGGACATAGTATTATGTTGTTTATAGTTTAATTTCATGAAGAGTTGTTCAATAATTTTTATTCAAATTACTATCTATAATATTTGACAATTACAGATTATATTATATGAGTATGTTATTATTTTTGATTAGTAAACATGTATAATTATTAATGTTGTGTGGATCAGAGCATTTCTGTCGTTGTAAATATTAAAAAAAAAAAAAAATGAGAATACTTTAATAATTAATTGTTAAAAATTACTGTATAATGTAAAACTTATTAAACTTATTTCAAAATTGTATACTGAAAGACAAGTTTAATGTATATTTTACTACGTAAGTTATGAGTAAGCTAGATTGGATAAGCTTTTATAAAAAAAAAAATTTTAATTAATCTCGAAATCTTAAAATATTTTAGGGGAGACATCCCTTTTTCGCCGATTCTATTAATGCAGGTGTCCCATTCTACTTTTCCACCGGATCCAAATGTCTAAATCTCACCCTCAGAATTTCGAATAATCCGTATTTTTGTATGCATCATACTCATTAATGATTTTCAATTAAATTATTTTAATTTTTCTTAAATAACCGTTTAACAAAATAACTCGTATTTTACTCAACCAAACATTTTTTGAATTGTACCTAATTGAAATTTAGTTTTTTAGGTACATCCGATCTTCAACTTAAAATTCCATGTGATCATAGTTATTATTTTACAATTAAAATGTGTTAAAAATATTACGATAATGTATTATGAGCCATCGGGAAAATAGAGCATTGCATGATGGAAAGAAAAATAAAATAGAAAGTTGGTGGTCGAAAATTTCTATCGTCATAGACATCCGTAGCGTTAAATTGTGTATCATACGAAAAAAAAATTATAGTATACCCAGAATACAATATAAAATCCACCACCATTGACCGCTCCATGACCTCGGGCCAGCTGCTGTTGTGCAATATATGCGTGTGTGCAATTACACTCGAGTTTGGCACTGCAAGTCGACTTTAGTGTGTATTTGCAATTACATCCTATTTCAACTGCAAGCTTTCTGAATGCCCGAGTGAGTATACGTGTATTGTGTACCCGGACCGCTATGGCTGGTGGCGGCAAAAATATTATTGCGAGCTCACACATAGTCGTCGTCGTCGCACATTGGCAACATGTTTATACATTGTGCGTTCCGATGAGGACAGAGGAGAGGATTTACATTTTTTTTGTCCAGACCCGTACGAACATAATATAATATGTGGTAATTTTGCGTATATTAACAGTCCCGGCCAAATTCCATATGTTTAATTGAAATTTACAACACTCACATAAACACGAAGTTCAGTTGACTCAGTGACGGTTGTTGTTTACTGCGGTCCCACATATCAGCACCAATATAGGTACCCAGTTAGTTAATAGGAATTTTTCATTGTGAGGTTAGGTTCAGATAATTTTTCTAACATAATGACGTAGTTATCACACTCTCGACAACGCACTATAATAGGAATTTAATTTATACAATGCATACAAAAAAAATAAATTGTTTTTAGATATTATTATAGAGATTAAAAAACCAGTAAATTTTTAGAAAAACGAGCTTTTCTCAGTGATCAAGAAAATATGTAATAATTAGAGAAATTCATGAAAAACACGAAGTTATAGGAAAATTAAAAAAAAATACATTTATTTAATTTTGAAATAATTGAAAATGGTTTTTTTCTTGAAAATGTTATCACTTTTATATTAACCAGTAACCGTAATAAAGCAAATATATATTTTATTTTTTCAATATTATGTATAAAAAAACTCATTCAAAAACTTATTATGATTGCATAATCAAATATCAATTGGAGTGGATTCGGTTCCCACCGATTTCTTCTCCACCGTAAATACACCCATCATCGGCAATACTTTTCTGTATGCTTATTAGATAGGTCTCATCACCCACGTTCATGAAATGTAATACTTGTTCTGTAAAGGTTGTTTTTGGTGGGTGGTGAACAAGCGGCAACAGCGATGACGATAACTTTATATAATGTTATGTTGGGCTGTGAATGTGTTCTGACGCGAATACCAAACCTCACAATGTAAAGCAAAACTTCATTATTGAATCTTCGTCTGTGAGGGGGTGGATCCCGTTTTAAACCTCAAAAGAACTACGAGTCAAACATATTATACCTTTGTATTTACATTGGTGTTATGCAACGCGTTGCGCACATTGAAAACTCCGTTCACCATTACGTCTTGTCAAACCATTAATACAAATACAATCGCAATGAAAACTTTTCAAACATCAAAGATTTTATATTATACGTCCATTGCAGCGTTCATTTATACGAGTTTAATCATAGTCATGGCCAAGAAAAAACGAATATATTTATGCGACCAGAATCGCGTTTACTGGCAAATAAATCACACATATTATGCTCTCAATTGAAATTAAACTTTTGATACCTAACCTTTTGACAGTTTAGTATTCATGTTGAAATTTTTCGGTACAATATATTTATTATAATGAGTTTTTCAGCGTTAAGATATTAGTTGTCACTATTAATTTTCATTTTCAAAGACAAGTGAACATAATATTATGTATCATGGTTTGAAAAAAAATTGAATTCTAAATTTTAATAAATACTCATTTATGAATGCTTAGCTAGTCACTTGCTCCTTGTGATCAGTCAAAAATAGATCGTTCAATTGCTTGCAAGTGTTTAAAAATTATTAAATCATTAAATTGAATTCAAAAAATGTCTTGTAATTCTCAATGAGTCTCTGTGCATGATTTTTCAAATTACCAGTAGGTATGGAATTGTAGGGTACACCCGTTTATTAAGAATATACTCCGTTTTAAACACGGAGATTTTCTTCATTTTTCTCAATAAATCAAGACTAATAATCTTATGATTTCAGAAAATAATTTTAATTTATGTAATTTCTCAATTTTGAAAATTAGAAATCTAACATTATCTTTTGTAAAAGTATAGTAGTATACCATTTTTATTCAATACTATATACAATATACATGTATAATGTTAAACTATCTGATATGTTTTTATTTAATAGATTTGAAACGTGCGAATCAACAACTGAACAAATGAATGTGCAATGATAGTATATTATATATTTGTAAAATCTTTTGTTTTCCTATGTCAGTTCGATGCACAATCTTCTGTATGTTTACTAGTGGTATACGTTTAAATGGATAGGGGATTGTTTAAAAGAAAGGCGTCAAAAATAGGCTTTTCTGTTCCAAAAACAAATGATATTGACCACTCGAGTGTAAATACGCAACTCTCAAACTTCTCTTACACGTCTAAAATATCTAGGTTGAAAGTAATTTAAAAACCATACCAACTGTAAAGGTAAATATCATCAATATCAATCTAAACCTAATACATTTAATACATTTCCATGATTAACTAGAATTACATTATTTTAATGTATTTATTTTTTCAACACATCCATTATTATTATCAAATTTATTTTAGTAGCAATTATTGAAAATTAAACTTAAAATAATTATTTACTAATAAGTAACAATATTTCAATTAGTATTTTTTAACACATAAAACTGTCTTCGTATTGATGAAATTTTTAGTTTTTTTTCTCAATTGCTTACATTATCGTTATTATCACGGTTTTATTTTATTTCCAATATCGTTGTAGAACGAAAACAACTTATACTGATGCTAGGCGTATTCTACGATTCTCGTCACGAGACTGAGCTTATTATTAATAATGTGGATGTCCTAAATAAAATCCATATAAATGTATTGACAGTATTATATAGTATATTATATAATATATAGATACAAAAAAATAATATATTATACATAATGTATATGTGTGTACTGTTCAGTGTGTCTGTAGGTCATAAATATTTTTTTCGTTCTTTAGTAATGTATTCGACCAAATATGTCTATCTTCGTTATTTATTATTATTTATTGTATCTCTGTTTTTGATCACTTAATAAAAATTGTGAGTATTATTGTACGGTTATTTTAAAATAATATGTACAAGCCCAATACACTTTGGAATTCAAAGTTAGGTTTATTAATGACGTGTTGAGTTTTAAATTCAGATGGTGGATTTCAAATATAAATATTTTAGTTTAAACCATTAATAATATTAATTAATTATACGTTTTTATTATAATGATGGTCGATATAATCGTTTTCCATAGAGGATTGAAAAAAAATGTGAAATAATACGTCTCTTCGGTTATATTTAGTTTTTATGTTCTGTTTATTAATTAATACCACAATTTTCTAAGAACTTTTTTATGTTGTTAAAAAAAAGATGAAAACATTCTTTTCTTTAAGCACTATGTTTAAAATAATGTATTATTTTATCTCAATTAATTAGTTGTAACATCAATGGTACAATATTAAAAATGTTGAAATGTTAAATGAAAAGAATTTAATTTTACCACAAATAGTTTATATAAGTGCACATCCATATTTCATCACTTATTTACAATTAATTAAAACAACTCGACTTCATAAAATTTAAACTTTTGAATAAATATTATCTACTTATGTTTGAAATATCATTTGTCTACAAGGTCTAGGGCCACAATTCCACCCATCTGAAAAAAACGATTTGCTATAAAGTAAAAAATATATCACTGTTATTTTAAAAATACTGTAATTATTTGAAATGAAAAAAACTACTAAAAGTATAATAATATAACTAGGGCATTTATTTAAATTATTTGTGATACCATAGGTAGAAATTGCGTAGTAAATTTATTTTATCAAAAACCGGATAGTACATTTAGTATTTTTCTGGAGTGGTTGTTGTTGTTTTAATTGTACCAGAATATTATTGTTACACTGATGAATTGTTCCGCAGAGAATCGGAACATTTGAAACAATTAAACGTCCGCAGTCTGTGACAGCTGAAAACGTCACGTTCATTCGCCTATAGTTACAGGGCCGTCGGCTGTGCCCGGCTTTGTTCGTACCTATTTAATCCTGGAAAATATGTATTATATTCAAAGAAAAATTGTGTAGTAGAATAAAATTAACTGCAAAATATTAGCAATAATTATGATCATGTACATAATATAATATATATATATATAGTACTGCAGTCAGTACCTATATCGTACATTTAGCATTATTATATATTATGTAGGTATATATTTCAAAATATTATACCTATAACCAGAAATGTCTCCTACTTCGAAGTTCAAGATATTAGGTGTACCTACTACGGGGGAGCGTGTTTGTTTAAACACGTTGGTTTGTGTTCGCGTGAATGTATACAACGTACATATTATTATGGATACGCGTACGCGGATTATAATATTTTCGTAATTCGTTTTTCGCTCACGAATCCGACGCGCAGTCCCATTTTACCTGTGCGGTTATCGCACTGACAAGGGTGCCCTGCTCGTAAAATCGCGATATCGTGTAGGTAATAATAACGATAGTAATAGTAATAGCGTCGCAATGATTACCTTTCAGTGTGTAATACAGTCCATTATGTATAACACGATCGTCCACAACGGTTGTTTACATGTAAATTTTGTTACAATAAAGACGCCGGACGGGTTGAATTTACGACGCGTACCTACACAAATATCTACGTATATATAATATAATATAATATGGTATAAAGGTTGTACTGCTGAGGCGACGGTAATGAGTGTGCGGGTGTACATACAAACGGAGCACCGTCTATATTATAATAGTACTACGAATAATGCAAATCGTGTGAAATTAATCAGAATTTAAATGGTATAGTGGTGGGATAGACGAGGGTGGTGACTTCGGAATGGTTGGCGGAGCAGAAGCGTATAATAATTATACAATACAACGGTAGAACATCCGGTCAATATGTGTGTGAGTGTGTGGTAATTATACCTTGGTAGTAGGTATTATTATAAACGTTACGTACTTCAATATGTCATCACGGATTTCGGTACAGTCCCAACGACATTGGTGATGACGTAGTTCGAAATACATTATCGCGCGACAGCCACATATATTATACTATGAAAGTTTTTTTTCCACTTTTTTCTTTCCGTCGAGTTTTTCCCCTTCGAATCGTCAGTATTCGTCACTCTTATATATAAATAGGAAATTCGGCAAAATGTATCCATCATCATCTGAGAATTAATCGCCGTCTGGTCAGTGGTTCGTTTTGGGTGGCGGAAAGGGGAGAAAAAACACCGCATCTACTCGGTCTAAGATTAATGTTCCCTCGACAGTGTTATCAATCGGATATAAAACATCACGGCGCTAATGTTGCGGGTGGGACGCTCTATAGAGACTTGTTTTTTTTTCTTATACGAGTATTATATGTGAGCGGAAAACGAAGGAAAATCTCTAAAAAAAAGTGTACATTTATAAGACTGCTAAAAACGTGTTCGTATAGCCCGATATCATTCACTGTTCATTTACTACAGCCATTGTTCAATAATATGTTAATTTTCCCATTAAATTTAATCTATATATATTCTATACATAAAAATATATAATATTTTTCAGAAAACGATTTTGTATTTAAAAATAGAGTAGGCACTTTAATGTCCTTTGCACAATCATTATGATATTACATAGGTACATAATATTTTATCAACTTCTACGGATAAAATTATTTCAGTCATAAAACGTTTCGTAATATCATTATCGCTAAGCATGGTTGAGAGCTTTATGCGTTGAATAGTAGTAAAATATTTATACATTTTATACAATGATATTTCAGTTTTATGTCTTGATGAAAATGTATTAAGCCTACAATTTGCATAATATACCGAAAGCAAATAAAGTCTTGACAATTCTCGAATTGTAAACATTTTAGTGTTGAATTTTCTTCAGGTATTACCATATTATATTTAATCCATTTTATTGCTATTGAAAAATGTATCAAGAAATGTACATCCTACTAATATAATCTGGGTTTACTGTTTATGTCATCAGAGTTCACAAAAAGCTGAAAAATTTGACCTATATTTTGTTACAAAGCTACACAGTAGACAGAAATTGTTGTTAACCAAGCAGCGTGTACGATTAATGCGTTTCAGCGGTAGGAAGTGCATATAAAGCTGTTGGTGGGTGGTGAAATCGAATTGATTACTCCGTCATTAAATTTGTTCGATTTGTTAAGCGCACACAATATGACAATTAACGAACCTGACGTTTTACAACTTTAACGTAAATTATGTTTCGGCTTTATTCAAGAGTAAAATACCTATACTTAACCCAATATCCGCAATAAATAACAGTAAATTGTACTTAATATGGTTCAATACTGTTTAATCTTAGCACTATATTATTATATACATACTTGAGCAACTAAATCTTGTTTTTTATACACGAAATTTACAATAGGTATTTATATTATATTATCGGTAATTCAATTTAGATTAAATCTGAGAGAAATAATATTGTCGATTTTAACACAGCGTAGACATAAAAGCGTACGATTCGAGTTTATATGTTGTAAACGAATTCAAGAACAGTGTAGTGTAACATACATTACACGTTTTAGTGTACAAATAAGTAATAAATTCTATCATGGAGATATTAATATTGTATTCAGGTTCATGAGACCAAAGAAGGTCGGGAAAAAACAAACAGACAAACTACGAGTATTTTTAAACGGAACGATTATACCGTGTGTATAATAATAATAATAATAATGATATGACGTACATCTACGCGTATAATATGGAGTCTGTGAACCGATTTTGAGGTCGTAGTAGTTTGTGTTTGTGGTGATGGCGATGGCAGGGTCATACATGAGGGCGGCTGGTACGTGTAAGTCGTTTAAGGGAATGCAATTCAAACGTCTCGTCGTCGTCATCGGTGATGGTGTAGTCATAGTGCATATCGTTTGTATATGTGTTTGGGTGTGTGTATGTGTGTGTGTGTGTGTGTGTGTGTGTGTGTGTGTGTGTGTGTAATATACACTCTGTGTTGGTGATGAGGGCAAAACGATTAACTCGGTCGCGAACGAAATTGTAAAACTTTAAACGTACGCAGGGTTATAGTATTGTATATGTATATATATTATAAATGTAGGAGAATCCTGTTTAGAACTACGAGCGTCTTACTACTACCACCACCCCTACCACTACCGTCAACACCCCTACTATGTAGGCGGCAGCATAGGATCTTACGCGTTTCTCGCGGATATAAACGCCACTGTCGTCGCGTCGTTTTCTCAATGGGTTTTTGGTCCCCACCAAGGGTGGTAGATGATGCACAAAAGTCGCTTCGTCCAATATTTTGTCGCATTCTTTTGTCGACTAGTTTTCCGGTCAAATAAATCGCGTTTCGTCCAAAGAGGGAAAGCCAAACTCTAATACGTATTTTATTTGATATAGGTATATTGTACGTATATATCTATAGGTACACATATTTTTTCATGAAACCGTCTTAAACATAAAATGATACTAATATGATCGCACACATATTACCTTAAGAAAAATGTGCGTATAGTAATAGGATATATTATATTGTATGTGACAGGTTTGAAAACATAAAAAAGTAAATCTAAATTTTTTATCACACTTTTAGTAAAAATATTATATACATACACTGATCGATTATATATTATCATATAGGTATAATATAAAAAGTATTTGAGTTTTGAGAAGGACTGTGGTCACCCGTATATGATAGGTTTTATCAATTTGAAAGTATTTTTTTGAAAAAAAAACATAGATTACTTTTGTGAATACAAAGATAAACATCTGTTATCAACAAATAAATTTCAAATACTTTAAGAGAGTACATTGATACGAATTTAGGATAAAAAAAAATTCCTTGAAAAGAAATCAATATCACACCTCTATACATTATTACATTGTTACATTTTTATTCTATCGGAATATGTTAATTTTGAATAACTTTTCTTCAATACTTAAATAAATTATTCAAATCCTGAACAATTGAATTAATAGTAAATTACATTATTCGTTTTATCACTATAGGTTTTATTACTTTCAATTAAAATAATTACTCAAGTATAATTCTCCGCCAATAATAGTTATTTTTTTGGTTTTTATTGAATTATTCAAACATTCAATTTATTGAAATTTATTTTTAAATTTAATACTGTGATGTATTATTATTTCTATGTTTACCGAAAATACTTTACTAAGTAATCAGTGAAAGGCTTAACCTTATATTTATTTTTTCTAATATTTTAGTTTTTTCAGTGTTTTCCAGTTGTAAAAATATAACTGAATAAATAAGTACACGGTAAATTTATATGATACCTATATAATATTATAATTTACATTAGTGTTTCTCCGCCTGGAAAAGCGCCGTTTTCAAGAGCGATTGCTGGGGAATTAATCCCAAAGTAAAATTACTATTTATTTATTTATACATTAGGTACATATATATTCAATATTTTCAATTTATTGTAAAAGGAGCGAGAATTTTGAAAATCTTCAAAGGGGGCGTAAAAAGAAAAAATTGGGAACCGCTGATTTATACAAATTAAAACTTTAATATTTTTGAGAATAGAGTGATGGTTTTAAGTGCTTAGAATTTATTTATTTTTAGAATTAAATTTAAAATCTTATGTAACTAGGTATAAAAACATGTTTAGTTTAATAATAACAGTTTGGATAATAATAATATAATTAATTTATATGAATGTATATAATAAGTAAATAATTTTAATTTTAATACTTGTCATTTAATTTACCAGATTCACAATAGTACTTAAAGTAGTTACAAAATACATATACGTAATAATATATTAACATAAGTTTTAATTTTAAAAAATAATCAATTAGTATATATTCTTAAAAATTATTATTAATTTTATAACATAACATTATTAATTATTGTGCAAATATTATTAATATGGAGAAATTTTTTTTATTCCATTAAATAAATATTAAATATATTTTAATATTGTTATCAACTTATAAAATATAAGTATTTTTTGTTTCTTTGTGTACAGCTATCAGTGAACAATCACAAATTAGCTCGGAGTAAGCCGGCTAGTAACTATGACAATCTCAGTGCGCGTTCGACTATACAAGTGTGCCTATAAAAAAAAAAAAAAAACATTATATTACTTGTATACAAAATACTATAATAAAATGATGGTAAAAACTCGGCATTTTTTTATATATTTATTACAAAAATTTAAACGAATATTATGGTGTATGGAAGTTGATGATCTCAATATTAAACTTTATAAACGGATTTGAATTTAACAACCCATTTTCTTGGTTTTGTAAGAAATTGAATTTTATTTAATCCAATCCTTAACTGAAAAAATAGTTTAGTCACAAAAATAATCTTAGAGGTTCATTGGTCGTGGAAAAATGTAATGGGAATAATCGATAATACGTCATCTGGGTTTTTTCTTCTCAAAACTATGACTGTAACTTCGTTCGGTTCGGTGAAAATCGTAAAAGTCCTCTGCGGCGTGACTGGTCAGTACCTCCCCTAATCCTACGCCTCTCGTGTACACAACACAATACGTATAGCAGAACAAATAATAATGCAATTCGTATTGCCACATGAGGGTTTATTATTGTATATTTGATGTATGGAGGTCACATGATTAAAAAATAATATATTATAACACACGAGCACCCTCATCCTCAAGCACCGTGATTGCATGCACTAGCGAAATTATATTAATATTGTTTCATAACGATACATATTTTTTAATATCGATACACAACTTTTTTTTCGATGTCATATATTGATAGTTCAAATTAAAACAAATTAAAAACGAATATTTTCTATATCATAGTACCCATCACTTTTGCCTTTTAGTACTTGAAAAATACACTCATTTATTTTTATTTTTACGTATTTTTACTTTATAGCCTATAAGGCTATAATACAATTTCAAAACATGTCGTAGTGCATTTATATATATGTATATTTTTTAAATATTTCAATTTTTAAATTATGGATATTAAATTTCATGATAAAAGGAGGGCGTGACCGTTGGTCGTGAGGTACAGTGCGTTTAAGCTTTCAAGTGGGCCGACGGAGAATTGATCGAAATGTTAGAAGACAGAGCTCCCTAGTTTATTATAATATCATAATTTAATGTGTATAGAACACAGTTTTCTAGAGTTCTAGACGATATTATAGATTAGGAACTCTGGGGTAAGCCTTGTACAAAACAAACAAAACTTGTCTGTCATATTTTGGGTCGAAAAATGTTCGTGGATAAAATTTGCAAACAATTTAGCCATAATAATGTAACGCATCGAAACACCGAAGGTAGGTAGGTATGCATGTTATAACATGTCCGTGTCGTTTTCTCGACCAAAGAAATAGTAAAACAAAATTCAAATTTTATAACACGAGTTCCTATTATCTAGTGTATAGATTTCATGGCATAAAATCACTACTAATGGCAGATCTATAACTATCGCTCTGGTCGTTTTTTTTTCCATGACACTACTGCTTCGGCGTATTTCTGGGAACGCGACGACAAGTTCAACGTCGGGAAAACCGACTTTAAATGGATACGTTTTCGCAACGCTCATACATATAATTTCATTATGTATACACGTAACACACATATTACACACAGTAGTCGATGTGCAACGACGCGCGTAAACCCATCCCGTCCGACTCGCAGTCATCGTCGCGCAAACGTCCGTCGGGTATCAACGACACGACGTCTCCGGACCAACATATTACATTAGGTATATAATTTATTATACGAAATAATGTCGTCGTCATCGTTGTTTTCGTGTGACAATATCAATATAATAACCATCGCTGTATTATTTTCGATAATGTTGTAACATTGCAATTTATCTCGGTATCGTCGTTTTTTACGTGCGTGAAAATTTCGTAATTATAATATATATTATTTTTTTTTGCAAATCGTTTCGGGCGTTTTCAACTCGTGCAACGTGATAAATATTAAATGATAATGTTTCATTGTACATTAAGTCGTAACGTATTTGTAGGTCGTATGTATTACCGCTTGTGTACCTATAGAGCACCATCGGATTCTTGTAAATTATATACGTATACAGTTGGCCATACGCCGAAAACAGGGTGGAAGACTGGAAGGTGAGTTTTCCACATATTATATTAATATTATAATGTTTAGTAACTTCCGCATACTCATTACCTATGTTATTTTACAATATTTTTATGTCGTATACGTACGCTGGCACATTTAGTAACCGATTATCGAGTTATTGACGTACGTTTGGCTAGTAAAAGAAAAGTAGGATTTACGAAACCTGCAAGTTTTGGGTTGCATTTATATAATATGTATAATTTATATTATGCTACTATTATATTTATAAGCGGATATCCTAACCTATCTCATCATGGTAGTTGCAAAGCGTAACTTTCGACAATTGTTTACACTTGCGCGCACTAACCGTATTATTTCAATACCACAACTGCACACACATACAGACACACATATATATATACCTATAAACTTACGCATTACCTATAAATGTATTTATGGTAAATTTAATTATATACACACATGTGGTGCAGGTATGATCGCCGTAAAGTAAATATTTTATACCTGTGCATCGCAATAGTTAATCACTTAATAAGTGCCGGCACTGCCGGACTTAAATGGGAATCGTGCAAATGGGTGGTTAACCACTAAGGACGTATATTCAATATTGAGTACTTGATATCATATACCTATATGATATGTTCATGTTTCACAACACTTTTATACCACGTATGTATAATACAGTCGTGTTTCGTGCTCACGAATATTATCGAGGTCGGTAAAACTTACCACTTGTTATTCCTGCAAGCCAATGACGATACATAAACCAAAATAGAAGTATCGAGACCATATATACGTAATACACTATGACTGCAGCAGCAATGCTTTAAATATATATCCCCGCGATACTCGACGTTGGTAATTTCTTTTCTATAATGGATTATGTAGTACTCTGTCAAATTCTGGGGCGCTACTATCATGACACGTACATTGTTATTTTTTATTACTAATATATTATGTGCATCACATTAATACATAAATGTTTCTAAACAATTATATACAATTTTTTCACTTTTTTCACACTTCACTGTTCATTATATAATGTAATGTTTACAATGTAAATAATTTTTGATATCATAATGTGCGTTCAGAGTTAATCTCTGGCAAGAATTTAGGGAAATCGAGAAACTAATTTAAAGTTTAAGGTGACATTTACTCTTTTCTATTAAACATGAAAACAAAATATAAAATATCTGATATACATGTATGTTAAACACTCAAATTAAAATATTAAATTGAATAGCCCTTTTTTAGTTGTTTTAAAAAACTAATTATCAACTCGTGATGTAAGTATACAATAGTACATTTAATGATTAAAATATTTTTAAATGTAGTTTTAGTAGCTAAAAGTAAGAATAAACGTGATTTTTCGATTTTTTCTATTCCAAATTTCTTAAGTTAATTTCATTTGACATTTACTTAAAATTAAACAATCGTTTTTTCTTAAATGATTTTCGATCATTTCTGTGTAAATTCTTGACATTTAATTTAGATTGGTAATTGTAAAAGTTTTGATACATATAATAGTTTATGTGACTGTACTTTTAATGACATTTTTGTGTCTACCCGTTTTATAATAAAAATAAAAAAAACTGTTTCAACTTGGTGGTTTCTAATAGTAAATTAAACCTAGTTGGTACTTTTAGGAAGTTGAAATTGAAAAATGTCATTACTTTTCAAAATATTGAGAAAATTGAAAAAAATAAATGAATAAAAATAAGAATATTTTTTCGCAAAACCAGTTTTTTATAAAAAAAAAAGTCATCATATGTGTATTTATTACTGAAACTGAAAATAAAAAAATGATCGAAATTCCAAAAATATTTTTATGAGTAGCTGATGTTTAAATTTTGATGAAATTAGATATTTACTCAAAATATAACGAATTTTCAGCAAGCAAGTCTAGTCTCCTTATTATAATTCAAAATGTATTAATCATAGAAACTTGTAAAATTCCACTGTTACCTACAATAAAATAATTACTTATTTATATTTTTCAGAAACTTATTACAATTAACAACTATAGTTGTAGTAGAAGTTGACGATTTTGATTTATTATCTGATGATTAAATTAAAAATTGATGTTCATCACCTCTTAAGAATTAATATTTATTTGTTAATTATTTTGATTTAATTTGTAAACTATTGAAACAAAAATATTCTTTCATACAATATACTAAAACTTTCAAGTATGTAAAATTACGTGAAATTATTTCCAATATTAATATAAAACGTATAATTGCACAACGTTATATTTTCATTATATTTTTATAATTAGCTGATTAAAGTTATTTTATTTCATAAATACCTATAACTTTCCTAAACTGAGTGCATACATTAATTTTAGATTCTGAACGGAGTGATGAATGTATTGATTTTACAATGATGTATGTTTTTTTTTGTGTGTCTGTGTACAGCATAACTAGTCGAAATAATGCTTCAATTTCAAACTTCGGGGGTGGTTTCCGATGGAAAAGTGAATATCCTTGGTGCATTATAGAGGTAAAAAGTAAACATTTTCCAACAGTTTTCAAAAAAATCGAGAAAAACAAAAAAAAAATGACGAAAAAACGGGAATTTTTACGCATAACCAGTTTTCGACCGAATCGATTTTTTTATATGGTTGTAATTCAAAAACTAATCACTGTAAATACTTGAAATTTTCACCAAATGTTTATGTTAGTGTTATCTATATACAGTTAAATTTTCAAAATATTTTGAGTTTTTTTGAGCTATTTATAAACATCTGAAATTTTCGATTTTTCTGAAAAAATTTTTTTGAAGTGTCGATAAAATTTTTTTGGCCCTATCAAAATACTTGAAAATTTTGTACAAAGTTCCTCATATTATGTTATTCTTATAGTGATTAAAAAATTATAAGAATACATAGGCACAATTTTTTTTTATTACCATTTGTAGTTCAAATTTTGACGAAAATTCGTCAAAATTGTGAATATTTGCAAATTATTTTGTAGGTATAATTCATAAAAATGTTTGTATAGGTAGGTAAGAGTTGAAAATTAAATATTAGATTTTTCATAAGTTTAGCTTACAATAATTATAAAAGAACTTAAATTTTGGTGTATTCAGGCCATTAAAACATAAACCACCTTTTTCACCAACCACTGGAAATTATATCCTAGGCTGACAAATCATCTTCGTTCAGAATCGTTTTTCGTATACAATGACACCTATCATTGCATTCAAATTTAACCTACCCTAGTCCGAGGTTAACCCCACCCCATAATGTACAGCAGAACGGTACCCACTTGCCCGCTTTTTTATATTAAGCATGTAAACAAATTCAATAAGACGTTCTCGTAGATAAATATTAATTTTAATGCACGGAATATTCTTAAAACTATTATATATCTATTAAATTATATAACTATTAAATCATTTAAAGGTAGATTTTTATACATGTACAAAACATAAAATTAATATTAGATAGTGGGATTTCCTAATTTTTCTAAGTTGTATACCTATAGGCCATAGTTATTTATTTTTAAACATTTTGCGATCGATTTATTTATACCATCAATAAATTGATGAAATTCTGATAATATGATACTCATAAAGTATTGAATTATACTGAAAGATAATAATAAAACTCGTGTAATTTAATAATTATTTTACTGCCATGATTCATTTAAATTGGATTGTGTTTCCGGTCGTGGTGACGACAGTGATAATGATGCGTTTCCGACCGGTCTGATGTTTTTTTTAGCTCGAGGCCTGTTTCCGCAACATAGAACAATAATACTATAATAATATTATAATTATTTATAGATTTAACCATCACATTGAGTTTTTTCCTCACAGATAACCTTTTAAATTACAAGTTATTAATATATTAAACAGTTAATTAAGAAATGGGTTGCTGTTAGGTATATTATATATTTATAATATATTTAAATCTTATAAATAAATTTCAGCAATTCATTGCTACCCTATTTTTTTTTTTTCATTTCATAATTATTTTATATTTAAAATATTTGCATTAGTTATTTACATAAATTTCAATTATTTTAAATTATAGAAGTATATTTTACTCAAAAATTCAGTCTGCGTGAATATAAAACCGTGTTGACATGTAAACAAATAAAAATCCTTTATTTTTTTTTCATTTAATTTAAAATATTTCAGAATATTTGTACAATAAGAATTTTGTAATTATCATTATTTGAGTGGATTTCATTGTTGTCCGTTAAAAATAAGTCTTCTTGTAGCAATAGTCAAGGTCGTAGGCGTCTATTTTTTATTGCGATGCCTATAATATCTTGTAATTATGAACTCCTTCGAAAATTTGTTATTTATAATGAAAGTAGTTGAACTGAGTTTGGGTCTAATTATGTAACAAAAATGAGATATATGCCGCATTAAAAATCTTAATTTTTATCCTTAATATCGAATTTTATATCAATAACGAAATGCTTGGTTAGTTTTTGAAAAATGTATTTTAAATTTCTAATAATTACTGTACTTTTATAATAAATGTCCTTATATTATTTTAACTGATGCAAAAGTAATTGCATTATATTATTATACATTTGACCTACATAATATGTTCAAATATACAGGTAACCCTTAAAAATGTATTTTGTTGTTAATAAATAGTTGATTAATAATTATTATATACATAATAAATAAAATATATAACGTATGAAACATAATGAGTATTAATTACATATTGAAAGTATTTTTTTTTAATAACAATGTGAATTTTTTTATTAATAAAAAAATGTTTGCTCCTTGTTTCAAATTTTTATTGGACCAATGCAAAAAAAAAGAGATTCAATTTAAGATAGTTTTACAAGTATTCGAAAAAACTACGTTTTATTAGATCTTTATCCGTACAATGTATATGAATACTTGTTTCTTATTTCTTGTAAAAACAACAACAATAATGCATTAGGTACTTAAAGAAATAACATTTTCAACACTCGAAAATCTACAGAAATTTACATTGTTAAATTAATACGTCATACTATTAATACTTATATCTATTTTAGTTTAAGCTATAAAATTATTTAAACCAATGTAATTTAAATTCGTTTATTTGATAAGTGAATACTTAGAAATAATAGTTAAATAAGAAAATCGAGTTCTCTATAAAAATGGTTTAAAAAAAACGTGTAAATATAATATATATTATATTATAATATTATTATGGTTTTAAATTTAAACTCCTTACACGAATATATTAATATTTAAAACTACTTCAAACGACAGATTTAACTAATACCTACTATTGTGGATACTCTGGTGTAAATTAATACTACAAAATCCATATTAACTTGGTATTTTGTCCTCATAGAGTAAAAAAATAGATGATACCGTTTTTATTATATCAAAAACGTCATGAGTAAATTAAATTACAAAATATACTGAATCTTATATATCAAAATCATTTTATAAAAAACTAATTAATTAGCAATATTATTAGAAACATTTATTTTGTATCAATTGTCATTGGTGATGGTTAATAAATGAATATATCTACAACATGACGATAGGAGTGTCAAACGTTAATAGAAAAAAATATCCTCTTAATAAAATACGTTAAAGTGTGTTGCTGTGGTTGAATAAGACTTTTTTTTCGTTTTCTTACTTACGTGTGAAATTATCTAGAATCCTTTGGGAAATCTTGTTTTACTCAGAATAAAAAAAGAATTCAAGAAGAGTTGGTTATGATATTAATAAATAGCATCATAAACTATAGTTAGAAGGCTAATTAAAAATGTAAATATGTAAAAGAAACTGCATCTGTTGTCACTTGTCGAGAATAATAATCTTTTATTATGTAAATACCATATATGTATGTACTGTATTGTTCTTTTTATTGTGTGTTTTCTGATTGACGACCACCTGGTTAGTTTTTTTTCAAAGCTCTCTTGGTGGTCATTTGTCGCAAAAAGAACATTTGAAAAAGCAAATGTTTTTGTGTTGAGGGATAAATGCTCACTTAAAGCTGCCTCCGGCTTTATAAATGGGTCTTTATTATATACCAGAAGTTGAAAATTTTTTTCTGTTATGGAATAAGTCTCATGAAAATAACATAATCCCATTGCTCAGTTAACAAATAACTTTTTACGTGCATTTAAAATAGCCTAAACTAATTTTTAATTTCATATAAACACAAAAATATTGTGTTTATTTTACTAATTTTTAGTAGAAAATGTTAAATACTCTTAACTTATTGAAAAATTCATTATTATATACTATTTTGTATATTAGATATGAAATAATCATTTGTTTTATTAAAATTTATAATTTTATAATACAGATTTTATTCTGTACTAATATATTTTTATCTGAGAATTAGGATTTATATATTCGTAGAAAAGCCAATGAATAACGCGTAATTGAACATTTGTTTTTATAATTTATATTTTTATCTATCGCTAATACCATTATTGCTCTAAAATATAAATAAAATATTTGTCCCGTAAGGTTTTCGATTCATTTAAATGTCTAAAAAAAGTTTAACAAGCTTTTTATGTAAATTCATAGGCATGAGAGAAAAACGAATAATAACAATACTTTTCTCATATAAAAGATAAAACCCATAGAATAGTTTACAATTCGTATTTTAATGACATATTTTTTTTTTTAGTATAGTTCACAAATTTGGCTTAAGGGTATCATTCTACACAATTATAACGATTTAAGTATTAAGTTTACTCTATTGGTTACGCAATATTCAATATAAGTAGTATTAATGGTAAATATTTTACATAATCCTGATTAGGTAAGAATTATTCTGTTTTGATTAATTTTTTAAGCATTATAAAATTATCTGTTGTATACTGCATAGTTTAAAGTAATTTTATTTCATGTTTAGTTGGTAATTTAAATTAGAATATGAAAAAATTTAAAAATTGTTTTTTTTTATCTTTACCATAGTACATTCATTCTCCAATTTAAAGTAGTAAAATTTCTAAGAACGTTAGTAATACAATCTATATATATATTTATAAATTTTATACTTGATAAATAGTATACATTAAAAATTAAAAGTAGTGTATTTTTAATACTTAAGGAATTAAATGTCCAACTAGAACTATTGAGAGCGCCAAAAAGTGTATGTAAACATATCTCCCTTATATTACAGTATAAAATATACTATATTTAATAACTGCATGTCACAAGTTGTATTAGGTATATATTAAGTTTAAGATCTTTTAAGCATTTTACTGTATTATATTTACTGTAGATGTAATATGTTTTCTAGTACAGAATTTGTATTTACACGGAAAATTATTGTTAACTTGAAGTTTAACGCTATCGTATTTACAATAAGACAATACTCTCGTTTTGACAAGGCTGCAATTATTGCATTGGGAGAGATTAACCTTATATTAAAAATAATAATAATAATATGACAATAATATGGTAAAAATATAACTTTGTCCAGCTTTTTTTTTAATTATCTGATATAATTTGTAGTTAACTGCATGTCTGCAGTTATTGGTAATAAATGTCTAATGGTCCATTTTAAATTTCAAAACTTAACATCTTGCTGATGTGAACAAGTATTTCAATTTTAAGATTTTCAATATTTGTTCGCATGCATTTTCAGTTATCAAATGACCATATAGGTCAAATCTAGCCACGAATAAATTTCTTTATTTTTCTCAGTTGTATACTTATACTGATGACATGCAATACAGAGCGAGGGGTAATTTTCTGACCTTTTTGGAGTTTGGCCAACTTACTTGACATGAAAAGTTACCAACTATATTATTATGTTATAGTAAATAACAAATGCCGTTTTAGTTATTGTAGCAATTTTAAGTTTACTAAATACCATCGAGTTTCCAATGAAATACTAAGCCTTTAATAAACTACAATAATTATAAATAACTATTCTTGTTATGTCTTATAATTATTATAATATTTATCAATTTAAATAGTTACAATGTATTTTCACGTTAAATTTTTAAATATTATTTAAATTAATTTGTAAATACACGTCTAAACTAGTTTTACATTAAAATATGTTACTTATCTTACTAACTTTAGTAACTTTATATAATGTGGACAATGAACATAATACATTTAGCGATGTTTATTAATTTTTATGCAATAGTTTAGTTTGCAATTGATGCTAATAATACTAGTAATTTGATTTAGAATAATGTCTAATTAATAAAAAACACAACACAATTTCAATAGTTACATTTCTTATATATATATATATTCTTATAATATATATATATATATATATTATTAAATGTTTTAACATACAAATCTCTAAATTTTTTTAAATCAAATAAATACGAATTATAACCGTAATATATGAAAGAAACTATTACAAACTCCATCAATATGATAGCACCATTTTTGTTTCCTTATTTAATTAACGTTATAAATTAACTCAAAAATTCAAATAATATAAATTTTTCATAAAGCTATATTGAGGTAATTCAATTATTAGTTTATAAATTAGGTTTAGAATATATTTGTATGTATCTTAGGTAAATTAGTTTAGATTTGGTTAATATGCTTGAATTATTAGGTTCTCTCATGGTATTATTACTCTTATGTACTAATATTTTAATACATTTAAGATACAATTGTGTATACGTATACTGTTGTTTTTATGTCCTTCATTTATATTAAAGCTAGAGCCAACTTACATGTCATTAAATTACTCGAAAATCGTTTGATTCAGTATAACCTGCAATGGTCCCATGTGTAGGTATTATATATATATTATATGTATGTATTCCGTTATTTTAATTTAATTGAATATATCAATAAACAATGGCAGCTGAGGAGTAATATCGTTCTCGAAGAGCCTCCTCTGCTATCGGTTAATCAATAAAAAAAATTAAAAAGTATGTACACATCGCAGTGAAAAATGATTTTTGTTTTAAAGATGTCTTTTTGAATTTTCTTATCATCAAGTTTTGTAGAGTTGAAGGTAATGTAACTCGTGATTAATTTTTATTTTAGTCACGAATTTTGTTTTAAACAAAAAACATACGCTCTGCGTTTTTATCTTCAGTATTATTATGGAGTTCTCTAAACAGATATAAATAAACAGAAATAACATCTAAATAGAAACCTCAATGGGCCCAACAATACTATATTTAATTTATAAAGCGTTTATATTCTCTCAATATTTTTTTTGTTAATTGAAGTAAAAATCGTATATAATGATACCAATGTAAAATTTACAACTAAAAAAAAATAGGATTTTATACAAAAACTCCAATATTAATTTGAAAAGTTTATTAAAAAGTTATATACATATATCATCATAATGCATTAGTTGACCTTAAAATACGGTAATATATTAAATTAAACGAATATGCATCAGAAAGTAGAAGTCTAGTAATTTCTCTGGTTGAAAATTATATATATATATATATTTTAATAGACAAAATATAAAAATAGTATATTATAAATATACCAATAGATTATTATGCTTCAAAAATAAATATTTTATGTAACTGTTGTTTATGAAAATTAAATGAGCATTAAATATTATTAGCAATAAAATATATTGATACTCTTAAATTTAAGTTAATATTATATATTTAAGTATTTTTAATAATAGAAATTTTTTTTTGCAGGTAAGAAAAGTTTCATAGCCATTGTTATACTCGTATGTAAGTTTTACACGTTTAAGTTTTATTAGACTATAAGAATTTATAGTTATAATATAAATTACTTTATAAAGAAATTATACTGTAATCAATTATAATTTATGATATTGAGCCAATAGTGTAAAAATCAATTATCTATACATAGTTTTTTTTTATTAAACAATACCAATTTTTTCCTTATTAATTTAAGTTTAAGTTTTATTTCAACATCACGATTAAATTAAAAGTCATTATGAATACGATTTATGTTATTTGTACAATCTATTTGATGACAGACCCGACAGATTTTAATTCTATAATATACGTTAGCAAAGTAAACATGATAACAATTTCGAATGACTGTACATAAACATCATGATTAAAATGCTCTTATTATAATAGATTTTGATAGTAGTAGTACGTTGATGAATGTTTAGCGAACTCAATTTATTCATATGTAATCTTCAATTACATTTGTTGTAAATCTTTAGGGATTCTGTATTTTATACAGAATTACTCTTCAAAACATACAATGTATACTCAAAATAGAAATTTCGTAAATTCTTTCTATCCTGTATTTGACAAAGTTTATGTGTTTTTTTTAATTCGTGTTTAAGGTTCAGAACAGGTCAAATCTTTCGTTTAGCATACAATTAAATAATAACTTCACGCCAGTCACCAACTTAGTATAAAAACGTCGCTTACTCGACAAGTAATCAAAATCATCAATAGCGAACAAATTTCACCAAGTTATTCGCAATACCTCTTATCTCTCTCTTTTCACACCCAAGCACACTGTATCTGTTTCTGTATATTTTCTTAAAGATTTATATGTTTTTGATATTTTATGTCAAATTACAGAACTATGTCATAAATTTATTTCATACATAATAAATAGTAAATAGTATATTTTCATGAATAACGTACAAAAATCTAGATACCTGGTTATCTTATATTACACTAGAAATAACGAGTGTTATTTTAATTATTTATATATTATA
Source organism: Aphis gossypii (assembly GCF_020184175.1). Taxonomy (NCBI): domain Eukaryota; kingdom Metazoa; phylum Arthropoda; class Insecta; order Hemiptera; family Aphididae; genus Aphis; species Aphis gossypii. Next base: position 81,768,043 of record NC_065530.1, read on the forward strand.
TTTTAATTACTAGACACTAGTCACTAAGTTATTAAATTATTTGATATTCTTAAACACTTTTAACAATAAACATGATGTTAAAATGTGTTTTAAAATGCAATTCTTGTTTTAGAATATTTATAAATATTAAGTATAAAATTGTAGTTTAATCATGCTACAGTACTCTTTATAAAATATCTTGACTATTTATAATGACAATAATATTTTTAAGATAAAAATTCAAAATTTAATATTAAAATACATATTTTATGAAAATAATTAATAAAAAATTATTGGTACTACCTATTTTAAATTATAATATAATCAGTTACTATAGAACATAAAAAATGTACGTATATTTTACCTATTTAAAATACACATAATCACTAAATTATATTAATTAAAAATAGTTTGTATAGTGTTTAAAATAAAATTATACTAATTTTAATCAACAATTTCTATTCAAATACAATGTGAAAATATACGAAAATGTGTATTAATTTATACACTAATCATATTGTGTAGTTTAATTATAAGCATTATTGCATAGTAAAAAATAGTAGTATATTAAACAAATTTTTTTATTTAAACTATTCGCCAACTTTTAATTGTTATTAACACACGATGTACTCTGTATTTGCAAGTATGTCTTATTAGGTTGAAAATAAAATTCAAAAAAGAATTATTATATTTTTTAAATTAAAATTATTTTATTTATTTATTCTTTACAAAATTCACAAAGTTGATGTCGTTAGGCATTACAATATATGATTAACAATAACAAGAATTATATGTCTAATATATAAAAAATACAGATACTATATAATATAAAGTGAATTAAACTATTGGAGTGATATAAGCATGTGATAGATAGAATTTTTAAAGTCATATAATTTAAAATATGTAGGCATGTAGAATTGTCTTTGATTACGGATGTTATAAGAAGGTACTTTAAAAGGGATAGCTGAAAGTATATTATACGCCTCTAGTAACCCATTAAGTAAAGCTATGATAAAATTCTCTAATTATATTAATTTATAACCTATTAGTATATAAATATATATTAAATTAATAATAAATCTTTCGAATTCATTTACATATAGAGTAAAACATTTATTTTAATATCATTCAATCCATAACTCAAATTAAGTTCAATAGTGCTTTATTACCCATCATTTTTACAATTTTTAACACATGGTTATATTAGAATTTTCAGAACATTGATTTTTATTCTACAATAACGTTAAGTAAGAGTAAGTATATCATTGCATAGTATTTCATTTACAATAACTTTGAGATTGAATAAAAACAAACGACTCGTAACGTCATTTAACGTTTTGTGTACTTCCAGTAGTAATTGTATTTAAATAAATCTCCGGAATTAATTTTTCCATTAAGTTATTAATTCTTCAAGCTCGTAAATTATTTGAATAAAAAATATATTTATAGTTAATTCATGGTAAACAACATTTTTATTTTTACTTCATAATTTATTTACCTAACAAATATAGACCATAAAAAATGTCTTTAAGGTTTTGGAAAAACATTAAATAATAAATGTAAATTTAATTGTAGATATCGGAACTCATTGGTTGAAATAAATTTATAAATTTACTCTTAAATTCCTTAATTATTCATAATTAATTAATTTAAATATTTTGAAATTCTCGTTCTGTTAATGGAGAATAATAATGAAACCTACTTTTATGTTTCTTATAAAATTTCAATTTTGAAAATTGCATTGCGTAACGTGGTATATTAAATGAAAATATCAAATCTTAATAATTTAATTTTTCATTCTGAATTAAAAAAAAAAAATGTTATTAAAAAGTTTTTTCTATTTTCTAGCAGTTTTTGCCTATTTTTCTTAAAATAAAATAAAAAAAAATAATAATAAAATTTAAGAACTATGTATTTCCTACTTTTTACCTTCTTATTTTTTTCAATATTACGTACCTACTTGATAAAAATATCTTCTATCACAATGTTTCCTCCAACCAAAATCTAAAATAAAATGATATTTTAGAATTTTCAAGTGTCCTACTATAAAAATGTATAAAATTTATCTGAATTTTCTAAAAACAACTCTTACTAAGTACCTACTAAAATGTAAAAACGGCGTTATTTAATTTAAAAAAATATATTCTGTTACTTTTCGTTGGTTATGTCACGTACAATCGTCTTAGATCAATAAATAATACATATAAAAATATATAAATATATTATTATATTATATTATATAAATACATATAAAAAGAAAACTTTATCAAAGGTTTGAATGCCAGATATGTTAATTTTTGTCTTTCATTTATGAGTTATATTGTGGTTAAATTAAGAAATAATCATATTGTCTATTTGATTACTGTTTTGTAATTATTTACATTTATTTAAAATTGATAATGTAACTAATATGATTTATGTGGGTATCAATAAATACGATATATAATAATATCACTCGTATAACATACCCACTCATATCACAAAATTATATATAATATATTTTTAACACCAGTTACTTTAAACTTTAACTGTGAATGTGACTACGATAAACTTTTTTTTTAATTCTGCTAAAGAATTATGAGGTATCTTATATTAAGTGCATGCCTCAATAATTATCAAAATTAAATTTTTAGTTCATCTGTTACAAATTAGATACCTATACAAAATTTGAATAATTAAGTATTTCTTATTGTTTTACATTAAAATTTAACTATTTACACAATTAAAAATTAATACTTATTTGAACTGTATTGTTTTATACTTAAATAGAATTATTACTCTGATTTATACGAAATATATAATGTTATTTATTATACACAAATACAAGCATTATAATGGTACACAGAAACCACAGCTATTAAATATATCATTTTCCAACCATAATAATTTACGGAATTTCTTTCAGTGAAAACTAAGGTCGATTTTCACTTGCATAAAAATGTACAATCCTTATGGTAACGGTTTATTTACTATTGTATTGCACAATGGATACAGTTAAATGCATTATATCGTATAGTTAAAACATACAAGAAAACTATTCAATATCACTAAACCCACTTATTTTAAACTATATAATGAAATAAAAACGGCTATATATGTTAAGGACTCATTTCTTTATTTTTCATAGAGTTAATATTTATCGTAATATGTACATAACCAAGATAATAGAAACCATAATTTGTTATTTCTTGAGATACTTAAATAACTAAGAAAAATTTCCTAAGCGAATAGACATAGTCGATTTCAGTTAAATTATTTTCATCTTTAATTGAAAAAAAGAATGATATAATATAATATATGATTTAATAACAGTTAATAGAATTTAAATTTACACTTTTTATTTAATTGTATTATAATCCGTTTTTAATGAAATATAAACCATTTTTTTAATGTATTTTTTTGTGTTAGTACTTATTTTGTTATTTTTAAATGTAACGGATAATATATATATAAATCATAATGTTAGTTTGTTATTTTATTTTAAATATGCATTATTTTAATTAAACATTTTGAAACTTTAATGGATTATCAAAAAATGTCCGTTTTCATTATATTATTATATAGTAGTTTAGTATTGTTAAATAAAATAACGAATTTAACGCAAGTTGACTAAAATAAAAAAATAATAAAATACACTAAAAGTATTTTATTTTAAAGTATAGAACACGTTAGGTCCATTTTTCATAATCACTAGACAATTTCAATGTATCTTAGAAGCTGACGTAAACTAAAATAAAATAATTTTAAGAAAGTATTTAAATAATATTTTTTTTTTTCAACAATTTGAATGTTATTATTTTTTTGTACTTGTTAATTTCTCTACTTCAGTAATTATTTTCTCAGTGTGTCTTTATAAGAATATTTTTCCTATATTCAATGGGTTTCTACTTAAATTATAAACCATTGATTCATTACACCCGCAAGTAGTTTTAATAGCAAATATTTTAACTCTATTTTAAATTATTGCTAAAATAGTTTTTAAACAAATATTTAATACTTCTACTTTTGTATACTGTATTATGTACATTGTACATATACAATATCTCTTGGTTATTAAAATATAACTTTAGCATAAACACTTTAAATCTATACATGCATTATCTTCTAAAAGTTAAGCTTTTAAATAAAACTCGTTATTTAAGGTAAATACTTTTCAATATTAGTAATTATATTAGCTTAAATATTAATTTATCTGTAATAAAATCGAAATTTTCAATTAATTACATCATATTATGATTTTTATATCGTCATTAATTTTTATAAGTTCATTTATATTTTAATAGTGTCGTTTACACGAATAAAAATTGGTTTCAATTACATTAAATTAAATAAATGTACCGATGATAGTTTTATTTTGTTGCTAATTTTTATACCATACTCTTAAATATTTAAAAGCGTTAACCGGACAGTTCTTATTTATTATTTCTAACATTTGCAAACGAATACTTATGTATATTCGTCAAAAAGCTTAGCTAGCTATATATAAACTAAAAACACAAATATATCTCTATTGAGTATAATATATACGTAATGTAAGTACATAGAATAATAATTGTACTATTAATAACAACTATATCCATGTATTTCACGTACGGAAATGTCCTTGCCATCGTCGTGTGGATAATAAATTATTACCAATGTTATATTTTGCGAGAGTTTCATCAATATGTATGAAGTTATTAGTTTCGGATCAATGTGCACACATGCTGACAGCACACCGGTTTTTATTCACTAGTTCTACTATTTTACTACCATAGCTATGTGTGTTTATACGGTATATGTGTCTATGACCGAGTCTTGTTTGCCCTGTGTATTTTTTTTCTTCTTTAATGCAATATACGAGTATTTGTGTGTTATACAATTTTTATTTCATTACTTCGTATACATCTCTATATTACAGATATTACGATAAAAACGACAATAGACCTCTAGAAAAACTGATATAGAAGTCAACTAAAAAAATTTAAATCTTTAAAAACGTTTATTTATTTTTCTCTCATTTCTATTTTTATATAACAATGTATTAGAAAGATAAAAAGTAAATAAAAACATTTGAATGATACATTATTTTCATATTTATATGAAAAATATCTTGTGAGTTGAGAATAAAATCATATAATCATCTGTAGAGAAAAAATCAGTAACATATACTTCGATAAAGGATTAATCTAAAAATTTGATTATAATAGAAAAATTCCCTTACGTTTGGTAACAATGTACAAATTAAAAATATGAGTGAAGAAATAAATATTTCAATAAACCATTTTTTTTATTTTTTTTTATTTATACTTATAAACAAACATTTAGAAAATATAAAACAACAAATAAAAACGTATATATTATTCAAATCTGTTATAGAAATTGGTTATAGGTACAACCAATTATTAATAATTTCAAATTACTAAAAAATATATGATTTCATTATTTCTCTTAAATTGATCAATATAGTAAAGAAATAATAGGAAACATTTCATTTGAAGTCAATACAATCAGGAATATTTTTAATTTAAAAATTAAGATATTTGCATTACTTTACTATTGTATTCATATTTTAAAATGTTTTGTTTAATATAAATATTAAAACAAAGAATAGCTCGGCCAATAAGTGAAACTTTTATTTAAAAAATATTAATATTTTTTTGTGAAAAGTAATCATTTATATTTTATCTTATATATTTATATAATATTTATTGTATTGAATTAACCGATCACTTTAGTGTTATTTAGTTTGGTAAATATAACTAAAGAAGATGTAATTTAGTGAATATGATTGTATAATTATAATAATATATTTCATACATACATATATTACATGCATATATATTCACTACCTGTAAACACCTATAAATTTCGTTATATTAAAAAATAAATATGAATTCGTTTTCATGCATTTAACATACTGAAAAGTGCAAAAAAGTAGTACTTAAATAACATCAAAGTACTAACACTCATAAATTTAAAATTATACAATTACACATAAAGTATACTCAGCCAATCAACTTAAACGATGCACCTTATAGATTTAAATACATATTTACATGCCATATGATGAGGTCATCATGGCTGTCTGCCCATTGGCAACGGCTATTCTAAAATACCCGCTTACATTATGAGTATTTCAAATGAATTTGGCAAACACGTTATTATTATTGTTATTGCACTCCAATCCGATTGGTTGACCCTATAATGCGGTATTCTGTCGATTACTTAAACATATCGTATTATAATAATTGTCGTTAGCTTTTACGTACATTTTCAACTAAATATTATTTATTATAGTCTTCTAATAAAAACGGCTTGTGTGTATGTTAGTATTGTATTATGATAGTGGTCGTATTTAATAACGATGATAATAGTATCTTAAACAGCTTAACCCAAATAAAAGAATCATGCGTTTTACTTTAAACGTTTACATCTATACCGATATATGGTATATACCTATATTTATATAAGATAGGTAGAGCTAACTCGGTGACAAGTGATTTCCATGATGAGTCGTTGCACCGCACCGACCCTAAAAAAATATATTGCAAATGTCGTACGGTCGTGAAACGTGTAGATCGATATGAATTATATCAGAAGTTAGGCTGAAAGAACAATAGACGGTAGTGGAAGCTATAAGAGTAGAATATGATAGTAAAGCACATCGGACTCGATCAATGGACAATCGCCGTTGCCGACGCCGCTTGCCGTTAATGATAGTTTGGCCAACAATGGTTATTATCGACAGCGAAGGCGGTAGCGGCGACGGCGGGCCGGCTGCTATCAAACACGTCTACGCATATTTTATCACGACAACGGAAATTGAACCTTCGCGCACACCCTCTTGCCCACTTCTCGCATTCACAGCCCATACTGTTTTGAAAATTTCTAACCCAAGAAATAAGTATACATTTATATTCGGCGAACGGTTTTCTATTTTAAACGTATACGTTTTTTCGTCTGTTTTGTTATCTGTGCACCGTGGTGATATAGATGTGTAGTAACCCTGTTTGACGACAAAGCCACCGTTATCACAGTCGTATATTTTATTGTGAATTCTATGGACCAGAGATTTATCCTGTTGGCCGTATAATAATATGTAACATATATATACTTATATTTGCGTGCGCGTGCAGCACGCATACATTTTATTCGATTTTTGTGGACAAGGAAAAAGTTCGATAGAATAAATCGGTACGATTCATACGAAATTGGAAAAACTAAAGAAGATGTACGAATACTTCTCAGTGCGCTCGTATATAAAATATTGCCGGTAAAAGCAGTACCGGAAACTTATAGTCGTTTTCTTTCATAACCCCAAATGCAAATATTATATACCTACATGTGAATAAATTCAAACAGCATACGGCCATTCGTACAATACACCTACATATTTCTATAGGTAGACACAAGAAGGTTACTATGGTTACTATTTACTACGAATACGGGCACAGACGTTTTATGATTTGAATTATTAGAATATAATATATTGTTTTCATACATCATCATATTGTTCTCATGACAAATGCATTTTATTTAACTAATTTAAATTTGTCTTATGACTATGACCTGTATGTATAAATGTATCATAAATATTTAATTTATGTTATACTTTTAATAAAAATATTATTATTATACTACATTAAGTATAAATTTAAAATTATGTAGGTAGTAAACAATAAAAATAAATAATAAATAAATATTATTATTAAACAAATAAAATTTGTCTATTTTACTATAAAATAAATGTATAACAGTATATAAATTTGTATGTAGCCAAATTAAAAATAGTTTTATTTATATTGTTACATTTTTATATTTATTTAAAATATACTTAAAATAACTTATTATAATATATATTTACATATTTATCTAAAATAAGTACACAATATAAAATAGTGTAAAATCTCATGCATAGTATACAAAAATATTCTAAATTATTAAACTATTGATCAAATGAACTAATTTTTAATATACATATGTTATACTTGCATAATTATAGCAAAGATTATATGATTTTACATTTTACTATCTGGCCAAAATTTATTGTTTATGATTGTGACTAACCACAAAAACTTAAAGCTTTGTTTAAAGTGTTTTATACTTTTAAGTCTAAATAAACCATGGAGTAACATATTTGGATAATGAATTTTAACCACTGGTATCTGTAATAATATGTTTTATGTAAAATCTATGTATACGTTAAAATAAAAGTTTAAAGTTTACAAAGTATAAACCGTTTTCAATATTTAAAGATGTTTTATTGGATAATAAAAACTATATTGAAATAACTCAAACATTGAATGGATTAAAAATATTTAAATTAATCCGTTATTAACGAATTTGAATTATTTATTTTATTTTTTAAAACAGGTACCTATTCGTTAAATTTGTATTTGTAAATTATAATTTAAATTAAAAAATTAAAATATCCAAAAAACACATGTTATTTACTATTTTTATTTATTAATTGATTCCCTTGAGAAAAATATTATTAAATTGTTAATGTTTTTTAAGGATTTGTGAGCAACATACTTATGGATTTGTTTAGATTATTCACCTCTAGCAATATAATAAACACAGTAAAAAACAGTCAATGTTCGTAATACTTTTCAGCAATAATAAAAACTGCCTCTATAAAGCTATGTTTGTTTGTAACTTTTGTCATAAAATGTTAATAGTTCACTTTTTTAATGCATTCTAGTTAACCATTTTATTATTCCATTTTTTGTATTATATCTTTAATGTGTGACTTCTACAAAAATATTATGACAATGGTATTTACTATTTACATTCTAACACATAAGATACATTTAACATAATTAATAATTTTACTCGTGGGATAAAAAAATATATTTATGTTTTATGTTTACATTATTATACTTAAGCATATTAAACAAAATATTGTAGGTATAAAATCTCAGAATCAATAAACTCGATACTCATGTGCTATATATAATATATAAAAATGTAAATATATAACTCATTACTCAATGATTAAAAAATTGAATTCATAGATATAATAATAATTCGCATGTAAAAGCAATAAATATTATAACATATTGTATATCTTCCACAATTTAGTATTCTGTTAACTAATAAAATGTGTATTAATACTTTTTAAAATTTATTACGAGACACAAGCATATTATAGAATGAACTTGACTGTAACCCAATGATAATAATATGGCTTCGTTTTTCGTTTATGGAACAATAAAATATATACCAATACTACATTCATAAGCCATAAATGTCGAATCATTAAAAGTTATATTATTATATATTATAAAGGATAAAAACCGAAGATTCTAAAATTTTTAAGTTTGTTTACGTCACGGTTGTGTTCATATGTCATTGGTAATTTAACCTAAATATTAGAATGCGTAGTTTATCTCTTGTCTAAATACTTATTTAAGGTTGCGTGATGATTGATTTTCGTTTCAACGGATCCAACACAGCCGGCAGGAATAATCTTAAATTTGACAAACTTTGTACTCTACAATACGAATGGATAGATTGTCATGAGTGTCAAAATATATATTAGTTGATATCGTTGTGATTTGTAAACTGATGTAGGTTCGCTCAAGGCTCTGATAATATGTACTTAAGTTCCTGTCAAAATGTTTACACGTTGATCATTAATGCATCATTTTATCCCAACGCATTGAATATATGAGTATATTATAAGTAGTTGTTACGTATATAATTTAAATTAAACTTTGAAACAATTAAACCTTTAATCATTATAATATACAAGTTTTTCTCAAGCCTAAAAGTTGTCACAGTATACGCATATCGTAAAAGTTAATACTTCATAATATTATTGGTTAATTTTTTTTTAAGCTTAACCAGCAAGTTTTAATTATGTAATAAACTATATTTTTTTCTTTATTTTAAGGCTATACAATTTTTTTAATTTAACTAATTAATAAATTGTATTACTAGTAGGGAATCGTTTTTTAATACAAATTTACTAATACTGCACATAGAAAATTATAAAATACGTGTTATCCAACACATTATATAATGTTTTATACTTTTACTATTCGAGGTAAATTATTTTATCTTATACTTATCTCATGCATATTTTAAGAATTCAAAATCAATTTCGAAACATAAACATAACATGAGAGAAACTATACTCATTTTTTATTACCTAAACATTAGACGTATAATCAAACTTGTCAGAATTTATTTTTGTAAAACAAACCAGAATTAAATTCAGCAAATAATGATTATATTATATTTTTAATTATTAATTATATTTTCTTCTGTATTACAATTGTATAAAGAAATATATGTTTCAAATAATATTTAATTAGAATTTTTGTATTTAAGTCACTAGATATTATTAATTTTATACATATTACAAATTATATTTCTATCTATCGTTTAGTATACTTGCAACTCTATAATATGTTTGTAATTTTTTCGAATAATAACATTGCTTCACTATATTGAAAATTCTTGTTTTAATATTCTACTACTTACAAAATCAACATATATATATTTATATGTTTTATATATTGCTCAAATAAAATAATAATTAAAATTAATAATCAATAATGGAACATTTATTTTTTTATTGAAAAAAATATATATATTTATTTTAGTTTTTTTTTTTTTTTTATACAGATTTCTATAATTTTTGAAATTCTATCAATATAATAATAATAATCTAATATATCTTATGATAATTACTAATAAATATTAAATTATGATATGTATTATTATTAATATTATTGCTTAATTTTTTTTTAATCTTTTTTTAATGTGCAACCTTTATATAATATTAACGTATATATACGAATATCAGTATATATATACACAATATAACACTTAATTTGCTTAACTCTATATGAATATAATATATATTCATATATAAACTAACCTTGAGTTATAAATTTAAAAAAATATTTAACTTAGTGCCACTCCCTTGAATCTAAATAATCAAATATAATATTTAAAATCTTTAAATTCACAAGTATACATTAATGTCTCACAATTTACAACAATGTTCTTGCATATTTCTCAGTTTTATTGTTTATGAGTTTTAAATTAAATTATAGGTATTTAATTTAAATATTTTTTGTGTAAATATTTTTTTTTTAATTTTTTAATAAAAAAAAAAAAAATGTAATACAATCAAATACAAAGAAGTATCAATATATATTTTTAATTTCATAATAATATATAGGTTTATATAAATAACTATCATATAAATCCGCGAAAAAATTTAATTATACCCTAGTATAATCCAACACCCACTATAATGAATTATTGAGTAGTATTATGTTGAACAATTAAATTTATATGAATGTACGATAATAATAATAATAATAATTGTGTATACGATCTAAAACTCTATGGTATGCGCAATATTAAAACACATGAATAGATGTTATTCTTTTACATCCAGAATAGTTATATCATAATATCGAAATAGACTACAGGGTATTGTAACAAAAAAAAAAATGATTATAATATGCAGAATATTATATAGAACGAAAAGGTCAAGTAAATGTATTGGGGGCATATCTACACGTTTCAAGGTGCAGTTTGCCATTCACTTCATCCTTCTCGCCATGCATTGCATTTATAGGTATTACGAATATACGCGAATTTGTATATTGTCTATTCATCGTATATATATATATATATATATACACAAGTTCGTAGAGGGTTTATCTGCATAACCTCGTTAATTCGGAATCGCGTGAACGTGTGCAGAATGGTAACGGCTTTGGCGGCGCACGGCATTGTCGGCAATGGCGATGAGGATTAAACGGAGGGTGGTCCTAAAAAAACAACGGCGGCAGTGGTGTAAATTATAGTCATCGTATTATTTTTGCGAAGGAAACAAAAATAATGTGGAATACGGATAAAAATACAAAAAATAAATACACACCCCTTCAAAAATATTGTCGTTTTTCCTCGGGGGAATTTCTCGCCTCTATATTAAACATATGGGTGTTTATTATTATTATAATAAATATATATATATACAATATATTTTATAGAGCCTAGTGCTTTTGTGTCATTGTATTCCTCTTCAGTCTTTACCACCCTCCATCATTTATATGCCTCCAAAGAGCAATATCGATGGTATTTCTTATTTTTGAAAATTCGTTCTATGAAAACGTACAAGCCAACATAAACAAGAAAATATTTTTATTATTATTATTGGCATCCTGAGTTGTTGTGGTTATGGTGTAATTGTTTCCAAACACTGCGTATTGCAATAATAATTAACTCGTTTTTGGTCTTTGTACGGGACGTCCGTGTACCACAATTGCCTATACACAGTGCCGTGTTACATTCCACACAGTATGAAAAGCTCCACTGTCTATGAGCGTGAGGTGGGTATACCGATCCGTGGTTTTTTTTTTTAAATTTTACTCGACATTTTAATAGTTGCTAATAGACACTAAGAGATAGAAATAGATAATTACAATTTATTTACATTTGTGCTTACATTATGTCGTGATTATACACTAATAATGTGTAGAAGGTATCTGCGGTAGTCCTATAAACATAAAATTAAACCTAGACATAGTAATAAAGTTAATTTTGTACCACTTAAGATGATTTCACGAAATTCCATGTAGACATTTTCATTTTCATACTTACTAAAAAAAAATTTAAACATACAATATTATTTTAATAAAAGAAGTAAACCATTTTGAATTATTATAATTTTTATAAAAATCTAACAGAATGTTAAATACATTTTAAACTAGTATAACTAAATTACAATATTTTTTTTTCTATCTTTTTAAATCTATTATAAAACTTGAATATCACTTTTTATTGATTTTAACTATACCATCTGTGTCATATACTTATCATACGTTTTATAAAAACTTTCATTTGATTAATCTCTTGTGTTACTAGTTTCATATTAAGACATTAATTGAAATGTATATATTATTAATAATCGAATCTATAAAATAATTAGTATTTTATAAATTATTTAAAGCATTATAAAGTATAGTTCATTCGTTAATAGTCAATATTAATGTTATAATTTAATAGTATTTTACATTTGAAATTGAATCAAATGTCAGTGATTTGAAATTAAAATTATTGATTTTAAAATATTGGCTTTCAGTCGTCAGTTTAAAAAACAATTAATTAACTTTTTAACAATGTTTTGTTTAATCAAATTTTATTAAACAGACTTAATAATAAAAAATAGCTTTTTAATTTACTTTAAAACAACGTCATAATTCTGTAAAAGTTGATAATTATGTCAAGTATAGACCTTCAAAATGCATGAACATATTATTTTATATTTATTTCCTTTAAGTTTTGGATGTGTTTAATAATTTATTTGCATTTGTTTTAGTTAAATTAGAAAATTATGATTTATAGACTCTTTTAAGAATTTTAATCGAACTAGTACTAAATAAATTATTAATATTACTTTACCAAATTTCAACGACAATGATAACATTTATCGATTTTTATCCTTATGATAATTTTAGGAAGACAAGAAGAATGTCAACAAAAATAATTTATACACAATAATGTCATTTTTAATTATAAAAAAAACTGTTAAATAAAATTTATTTAAAGTTTTATTATCAACCATAAACAATATAAATTACCATTATACTCATTCTTAAAAACTTATTTTGCATCTATGTTATACAGTTATATATGATTTATCTGATTTATTTCGCTTAATGACTATCTATTCACATATACCTACTTTACGAAATTCTTAATTATATTTACTGATGAATTTATTTAAATATATAATGCAGTTTACGGAAATAGTTTAACGATGATAATCTTAAAATACATTCTTATGTTATAGATATATATAGAAGCTTTTCGAATTTCCAATTTATTTAAAATCCGGACTATTAAGTATTTATTTAAATATAATATTAATTTCTTTGTTCAAATTGTAATTTTATATATTTAACACACATAATAATTTTTATGAACCATATTAAACTTCAAAGTTTATCAACAGTATATTCAATATAGCCACTAAAATTAATATCATTAATGTTTTATACACTATAATATGTTTTAATTTAATAGCAGTGCCAGAGTTTTATAATATTGATGTATAACTTTTGAATACAACGATAAAGCTTTAATATTTCATATTAAGTTGTTCAATGAACAAATTTACACGACAAAATGAAAGTTTAAAAGCTATTTTGAACAAATTATATACAATATATTATATATATATATATATAGGTACATCATACATCAAGTTTAAATCTTTTAGTATTTATTTGTTTTTATATGATACAGTTCTTGGAGGCATACGATATAATAATATGTATTCCAATCTAACAACATAAATATTAAGGAATATCATTTATATCATTTTATTTTAAAATTTAAATTTTTTTTCAATACTGTAATATTGAAAGTTGAATAATTGTTTATGGTTTAATAAACTGAGTTCCAATGCCTATTCCATGTAAACTTTATAATGTTTAAATTTTTCCGTGAGAAGATTTTATTTGTATTCTTGTATACAATATTTCTAAATTATAATTGAATAATGCCATGTGTTATATTTTTATTGTATTTTTAACTACTCAAATCAGGTCAAATTACATATTTTTAATAATATAATTTCGAGTTTGAAATAATAACTTAAAACTAAATTTTATTTTTAATATTCTGTATATTCTTAATATTGATACCAACTTTTAGGTGCTTACAATATTTGTTAAAATTAAACTCAGTTATATAAAATTATTGGCACATACACTTAATACGTAATAAATTATTAAACTACCTATTTACTGGTGAATAAGTTATTACAGTAAAAAATATGCAAAAAAACTAATTTAGTCCGCATACTTAAAATTCATGTTTTTTACAACAATATAATTTAGATTAATTAGTTATTGTGAGGCAGTTAAAAATGGTTTACATTTTTATGGTTTTAATTTATTATACTCATATGGGATCTTAGTAAGTAGTAACTAATCATAATTTTATTTTAGAATGTTATGCCGTAATATAATCGTAATATACGAAGAACTTGACTTTTTATAATATTTGTTTTGTAAAAATCCTCAATGTACACAATGTATTATATAAATAAGTCTTATATCGACAATTGTAGGTCAATTACCTACGAAGGTGGATTGCATTTTGGGTCAGTGCCAGATAATAAAACGTCCCACGTTTAAATACACCGCAATTTATTTTACGTGATTTAATCTAATATAACTACGACCAGTAAACGTAATTGTTTTGTAATAAAATATATATTTTACTATAGGTATTTAAATATTAAAAAATAACTGATGGTGCTAAATTACTGTTATATAACCTAAAACAATAAGTTTTAAAATGTTACGAATAAATTATGTTAATACTCCAAATTACGTATCACTATTAATTAAATCGATTATTGTATTGCCAGGCTTTTACAAAATTAGTTTTCAACGATTAATAATTAACTCAATCAGTACATAAATCCTCTATTTTGTTAACGAAATTTTATTTTATTTTATTCAAGTTAAAAACTTTGTAATTCACTAATTGTTGGGAACATTATGCTACGTTCAATAATAATATTGTATTCACTATCATGAAAAAAGGTATAGTAAAGATAAAGAAGAATTTTACACTTTCCCGGACAAGAGTTTAATGGTAGTCATCTTTTTTTGTCTTAATAAAGTCATCGAAGAAAATAATAATAGTTAAAATTTAGCATCAGCCATTTAGGATTTGCCAGCGGTTATACCAGATGGTTAACTATCCAGAATTTTCCATCATTAAATTGTAGTCACCTGTTCTGTGTAATAAAAATTCAGTAAAACTGTTAAGACACTCCAAACGTTTTCTAATAAAAATTTACTACTTCAAATAAGAATTAATAATAGTTATAAAATATCAATTCTATCTCAGTATGCACCTACACGTATAAATTTCTAATACCTAAAAAAGAAAAATATAGTTGAATTTTTTAAATAATATTCACTAAAAAAAAAAATTCATTTCTGGATCGTTTATAAACTTCTATTTATTTTTAACAGAGTTGAGAACTTATAAATACAGTTTATGAAGTAATAAAATATATTTAATACCTTTATAAAGGTCCGTTTCGTAGTTAAACGCATGATATAAAAATTAAATTTTTTTAAATAAATATGTACACAATCATAATTTGATAAATCAAAAGAGTCTAAAATACAATTTTAGTTCAATAAATTAAAAAAAATGTTTAGGACCGTGTTACAGTCACATGCATCGACGCATATGAAACTCGAATAAGACATGCTACGCATTTTTCCTGTTGGTAAAAATCAAAATTAAAATCGTTAACATACAAAACTGTCATTTTAAACAGAAGAAATAAATATAAATATAAATAAAAAATAATAATTAAATCAATATTGTGCAACACTATAAAAATCGTATAATTTTAGAATCAATATATTTTTTTTAACTTGTATAAGAAAAATTCAGTATTAATTATTAAAATTTAAATTTAAATCAAAAATGTAATTTTAATTTTAAACTGATACGTTATTGATATAATTTATTCTAAATATCGTATCACCGATACGTATACATTATAAAATATAATTAAAGTTACCATTATAACATAAAATCATTACTGTTATAATTTAACTTTTATGTTAATAATTTTAATTATGAATTAATAATTATAAAACGACTAAAATAAAGTCATTAAATAATATTATTCCTTTGAGTTTATTTTCCAATAAATTGTTCAATTATAAATTCTGTATGTTAATATAGTTTGATGGAATCCAGATTATTTAATGTATATTTTAATAAGAACTATTTAAATCTATTTTAGAACAATGCCCGCTATTGAAAAAAAAATGGTTTAAAACAACCAGCACTATTCCATATTTTTTAAAAAATGTAATACAATTTATTCTATACACCTTACATACAATATTGTAGTTAATTATTCGTTTAACGAATTATAACAACTAGTTAATCCTAAGCTTAAAATTGGATGTTTTTCAACTGTTTAGAACAATATTAAAGTAGAACAAACAAGAAATTATTAAAATACCAATTTTATTTTATTATTATTTTTCTTTTTTTAATATTTATTCAATCACTATATTTGTGTATATTTATTTATAATATATAAAAAAAAGTTTAAAAACAGTTTTAAAGTTAATTTACGATTTGATTTTTTGATAGATCCTCAAAGACTAATACGAGGGTGTCAAGGTTTATTTTAGTTCTTTCTATTCAATAATAAAAAAATAACTGTTGACTTCTCAATTGTCAAACTATAATAGATATAAGCTTTTAGCTAAAAAAAAAAACACCCGGGTTATGTTTGGCATTTCATACTGCAGTATAATATATAATAAATATTAAGAACTGACAGCCTTCCCAAATCATTTTGAGGATTATTTGGGTTCGAATAGGCTTAACTCGTAACTCAATGATCTTCAATATCGATATTTTTAAATTTATGAGATTTTCCCTGGTTAGGATTCTAAATGTTCAACTTAATGTTAGTATTATAATAATCACATTCATTGAAAAACAAAACAAAATATCCGATACCCGTACCTGCAATTTTGAGAACCCGTATTTTTTATATCGTGAAAATAGCATTTGAATTTATGTAATGGTTGAAAAACACATGTTATTTAATTTACTTTTATTGTATATAATTTACAATTATTTGTTTATAATATCTATTGAATAATAAATAATAATAATTATCTAATAAGAAAAAAGCAAATTTCTTCTTCATAAAAATAAAAATAACTACCAGATGTTATATTTTTCACTTTAAAATATTAATTTTTATAATCTATTGTGAAAATCATAATAATAATAAAATAACTATATATTATATGTTATTTTGAAGCATTTTAACTAAATTATGTATACTAACATATTGACATTAAACTATAGTTATTCTTATTGGTTTTAAATCATCAGTCAAAACCACCAATAATTTTATAAAAAAATTTTAATAAACATAAAATTGTACTTTACTTAATAGGTACTAAAACATTACTTTTTACCTATTTTATAACCCATATTGTAGTTTTGATTGTTTTTCATTCGATCATTTATATATTTTTAATTTATGTAATGTTTGTATGAAACATGTCAACAACGAAGTTTTTTATTATCATGTATTCTTAGTCTACTATTAATTTTTAGTTTTACTCTATTAACATTAAACATACTTCATTGATCATATTTTTCAGTAAAACCTTCATTTACTTAATTTTATTATGCATATTTATTTATTTATTTTATATAAAATAGGTATAAATGGTGTAATTAATATAATTAATATTAATTTATATAAATTATCACATTTAAAATGTGTATAAATTAAATATAATATATATCAACTTTTTTATTATAAATAGGTCCTTACATTTTAATTTTAAGAATATTACAATAGTATGTTACTAAAAGCAACTCTCTAATAGTATAAATAATAAACATTAAATTTATCCGTTGTCATTTATTTATTATAAGTTATTTTAATATAAAAAAAAAACATTTTTAAAATATGAAACTCTAAAACTATACGATTATAATTTGATTAAAGCTAAGAAATAATAGACATTTTCTATGTTTACATTTTAATTCTGTAAGAAAAATATTCTTTATTACTACCGTAGCTATTTTATTGTCAACCACCAAACATATTTTGTAATAAAAAATTAACAATTAGCATGATTAATGCATGGGTCTTTTCATATTTTTGAAAAATTAATTCATTTGTTATCAAAACACTTATAATCTCGCTTATAATTTACAAAGCTCTTTTTTTCTCAAAAAAAGTAACCGTCCATTTTATTAAATCTAAGTTAATTTCTCCTTTTAATCTAATATAACATAAATATTATTTTTCCTATTTTTTAACATATAAAAAATGTTTTTTTGTTATTGCTATAATGTGTTGTTATGAGAAAAAAACCAAATTTAAACTTTTTGCTTGTTGAAAAAGTTGAAAATTAAATCCAAAACACGTATTTCTGTATTCTTTATTCGAAAAGAACAGAAAAATGTCATATATAGTCAAACAATCTTTAGCCGTAACTCACTAATAAAAACACTCGATAATGTATGAGTTTAATGTTTGCACCGTTTCGGTCTTCTTGTCGCTCAACCGTAACATGAAACTATCTCAGTTGCACAATATTTATGTTCAATAAGTTTTACCGTAAACTTTAACGCATCTAAATCCATAGAAAGCCACATCCAAGTATATATACGGTATGTATAGTAGTTTTAGATATCGTCCATAGGAATACTTGCATCTTATAGACAAAGGTCATAGAAAAGTAGCCAGTACATAAATTGTTGTTTTACCGATTAAATAATGATGATCATTAAATTTATTTGGATAACCCAATAAACTTTTTATCTTCTAAAAACTCGATAGTAAAAATTATTCTTACAACACTTTTACAGCCATAAGTATATTACTTTTAGTTAAATAAATAATGGTTAGAAAATATTTATGATTACATTCAAATCACAAACAAATGGTCATTTGATACCATAATAATAAGTTTTAAATTTTGATTATAATATTAGTAGTTCCCCGGTACAAATAAATCATATATAAAATCCAATTCTTTGAAAATTATTCAAAATTGTATTGTTTTACTTTTCGAATCTGTTCAATAACACAGAAGTATAGTAAAAAAAAGCTTAGTATTAATATTTACAAAAAAATGAAAAAAAAATCACGGAAATAGTACTTATAAATTAATGTTTTTATAGTCATAATATCGTTTTGTAACTCGGTGATCAATTATTATGTATTATCATTCTTATTAAAATACGCATGATTTATTAATCAATAATTTTAGATCACGACTGTTTTTTTTTAATATTTTATAACGTATTTTAAAAAATGTATAGTCAAGTACACTGTTCAAATCATTAATAGTTTTGTATTTTAATTGAGATTTTAATGTAAATAATATTACACGAACTATACACGAAAACATATAGAGTAGATAGCGATTATTACTGAGTCGTAAAAAAACCACAATATTTGAAACGTTTTATGCCCGATTTATCTGATAGTAATTTATTGAATGGTTTATTCATTTCTTTTGTTTAGTTTAACATTTCTGTTCGCAAAATGTGAAATACGCAGTATAATATAATAAGTGTTGTACCTATATAGCTATGATTCTATAATATACTATATATTCTATGATATGTCATATATCGACTAAATTGATTAATTTTAAAAAGTGACTTCGCATATACAAGTGTATATTATATATATATGCATTTTATGACATTTTACCATTTTTAATGATTTCACAAAATGTGTAACATTACATTATATTCGATATACCACAATTATTTATGCACTATATAACTATTTTGTATTTACCTAACTTTTTAATAAATCCGATATAATATGTTGTAACAAATTTTCTACAGCTATACTTTTGATTATGTTAGGTTAGGTTTAAATCATTTATCTATACATTAATAGAATAAATGAACTTTGTATAGAGTAAATTTATAATATCCAGTTTAATATTCATTATGAATCAATAAGTAATTTTTTACTTAATCATTATTTCTATAATTGAAATTGTAGTATTTTTCTGTATTATTCTCAAGTATTTATTTGAGCGTTTGAAGTCCATTAAAAATTGTTGCGCGTTTTTTTCGTTGGTTGTATATAAATATGCATACTAAGTAAAATTAAATAAAAATATTTCAGAATTGTGATAAAATAATATTACTTAACATATAATAAGGATTCTATTTCATAGCGATAATAGAATCTAAAGTGATGAATTTATACAAATGCTTGTATAATATATAAATATTATGTATCGTATAATATATATTATAATATACATATACTTATATATATATATATTATATATTTATAATACAAATCTTATATTGATCTCCTTATGTGATTATTACATGATTTCCAAACCAGCTTATTATTTGAAACCCCAACTATACATAGCTAATGTATCTTAGAATAATTCGCCATTTATCAGACCCGAGAGATTTAAACTGAAATTAAAATTTGGCAAAAACGGTTGTACGCGTAATTGTTTTTCCGCTCGACACAGTAATAATATTACAGCTAACAGTTTCGATAAGCTACAAGTATAACGTGTATATCTTTCGGGCACGCACTCGCACTTATAAAACGGTTCTGATAGTTTTAGTGGCGATCGCCGATGGCGGCCCGAATCACCGACACACAGTAGTTTATTTACGTATATATATTTTTTTTATGTTTTTATTGCCTACATACAAGTTGTATTGACAATCATAACTTTTTGGTGTGCGTGTAGGCAGTACAAAAACTAAAATTTTTGACTTGAGACCCGGAAGCGCCGCGCTAAGTGAATAAAGAAAGGAAAACATAAATAAAGGAAAAACCCAGGAATACCAAAACAAATATGCAGTCGACCATAATCGTAGCAAAGGGGTTTTATTCCAACCCGATACGCTGGAGTTAAATGGAAAATCGAATTTTCGGATATTCCCGTGGCGTGTAGACTATTATTATTATTATTATATGAAAACAGGAAGTAGAGATTTAAGCCTTGCAGCTCCATACCATTCATTCTTCTCTATTTACGGTGGCGGTGGTGGTGGTGGTGGTGGTGGTTTCGGTGGTGGCGAACCATAATGGCCAATTCGTCTAAACTATTATGTATACACCAATGACGTCGTAGCACCAGCAGTGGTGCTGCACTAGCAGACAAAGACACACTGCAGTGTGGGACTGTTGCTGTTTATAGTATTATATATAGAGAAGCCACGCCGAGAGGATTATTTTGCCGTTGGCAAACACAATCCGTGCTTAAAATGGGGTTTTCGGTCGTGAGATAAGCGCGACATGACGGCCGTTTAGGTCTAACCAAGTGAAATTTGATAGACTGAAATGATTACACGATTTAGCTATAATATAGGACTACATATGTTGCTGTTATGCTATTTATAGGTACACCCGGGAGCCTATGTATTGCGTAACAAACACTATGTGTAGTATAATATAGGAAACATATATTTGTAGTTTTCTGTTCTTTAGTAAATCCGCTGTATACACGTATCACACGTACTGCGACCATTTATATAGCGATCATAATGTAAACCGACAAACTGTCGATGGTAACGCGTATATATACACGTACGAATATCGTTCGTTTAAAGGTGAATAACCCAAATCTGTTGTTTACAGTAAATTTATCTCAACAAATAATAGCAATACGTTATGAGTTTATGACTGTGCGTAAGTAAACAAACGAATTTAGTTGATTCAACAATGCTATTCGATTTTTTAAATAGTTGAATTTAATTTTAGATTCCATAAGAGTCTTATTGGTCTTATGACCATGTGATTTTTATTTTTTATTTATTATTGTGTGAGTGAACACTTTTTCGAGTAGGAGTGCTCTACATTTTTCAAATAATACGTTTTTATCAATCAGAAATCTTATCTAGTTGGCGTATTAGCGAACATATTTATAATTTTTACATGAATAAATAGGTACCCAGTATTGGAAAATATACTAAAATATTGCAAACAAATTGTGAAATTAAGCATAACAATCAGCTTTTAATAAATTAATAAATTATAGTTAATATCGATATTAAATTAATTGCTTATAAAGAAATTTAAAAAACTTTTCTTATTTAATAATTCAATATAACCAATATATTATATTAAAACTTTTTCTTAATCCCAATCGATATTCCATTGATTAATAAGATATTTTATTAGGAGTTATTTCTAATTTATTTTTCATTTTCGGTCTTCGGTGGGAGGGAATTTTGTATAATTAATGTATACATATATTGTAATTTAACAAACCATAGAAAATAATTAGTATATAATGATATGTTAGAGTATATACTATATATGATAGCTCAATGGTTTAATGTCCCTATAAGTTGATGACCACCATTTTACCAGAAACGAAATGCAGTAAAAAGTATATATTTATTGCTAGATAAACAACTGTAGATATCATTTAAAAAGAATACTCTATAGCTTTGGGCAAAATAATGAACAAATATCTAAAGGGGATCTACGGTGAATTTTTTTCCAATATATTAGTCCCAAGTGAGTCATAAACCAATAAGTCAGTTCGACAAGATGGGTCATAACTTGGTCTTAAAATCAAATATAATATTATTATTATTTTTTTTTTTAAGGAAATAGCAACGCTGATTACTGCGTAATTTCAATAAAACATACATTGTATCTAGGTTAAACTTAGTTTAACAATACTGTAATAAATCGTATATCAATGAAAACGTCAAGAACTTTGATAAATGTTCGTCCTTTAAATGTCAATTTACTTAAAAATATCTTTTTAACAAAATTATACTAAATAGTATTATACTTTTTAAATTTATATTTAATATTCTTTAGATATTAAAGCAATACTTTTATTGCAGCTACGTGTGTTTTTCATACATCATTATTTTATTTTCATGAGATTTCATTTCCATTATAATTTCGGTGAGTAAATTTCGATTTGTATAAAAATATTAATCAGCCTAGACTTGAATTAATTTGAAGAAATCCATCATGAATGATAAGAGACAAATCTATGATTTGAAATGTACTGATCTACGTCTGGATAGTTATACTTTTATTAACTGCACATAGATAAATAGGCTAATATTATACAAGAGGTGTTTCTTATTAGGAACTTAATTTTTTAAATCCTATACATTTTAAGTTTAAAATATTGACTAATTTAATATAAAAATATACAAGAATAAAGTTTTTAATATTTTAATTATTTTACAGTAATTTATGTTGTGCGTTTCTAATTTTCAACAGAACTATTAATAGTACCTACCTATATATAAAATTTAACAAAAATATATGCTATATATTTATTTTATGTGTACTTTATATACTTGTCTGGTTATTTGTCAACACGTATATTTTATTTTGTGTTCAGAAATAACTTTTGTAGAAAACATACACAGTTGAACCATCTTCGTTTTTATGGTTCTATAGTATGAATCTACTAGGATTTGGGTAATATTATTTTGTCTGAAACGTTTTTGCCCTTATATTTTATTCACCAAAAATATATATTGCGTTGTATATATGAATATAGAAAATAAAAATAGGGTGCGTATTATTGCCTGGTACAATTTTCCAAAAAACCTTTTCTAGGCGGTAAGTATCTAGAAACTTGAAATGTTCAAATAACCCTTAGATATGACACCTAATTTATAAATACATTTAACCATAAACCAATAAATTGCTTCTCTTCTAAATGATGAATGTTCAAATCTAAAATTTGATAAATCAATAATTTATTAATGATAATATTATACGAAACTATCTTTGCCGTTAACATAATATTATAAAAATACATAATGAAATCTGTAAGGCAATACTATTATGTCACTGTAAATCAATGAATACTGTTATGAACTGTAAGTAATATCAGTATTGAAATATCTTCCTATATATCATTACAGGTCTTCGGGATATCACTGTATTAAAACTATATAATTACTATCACTTGTTGATTCTTTAATTATACAAGGTATATTATTATGTTGGTTAGGGTGGAGTCTATGATAATACTCTCGTTTGGTTTCAAACTTGTCAAAATAGATTTAGCAAAATCGCTAGTAAAAAAATTCTAGATATCTAACCAATCATTTTTTGAACATTTAAATGACTCTATAACTGTTCAAAAACTAATATTTTTAAAATAAATACCATTTATCTTAAATAAAAACATAACTTATTATTCTATTTGAACAATTGAGTACATAATTATGTAAAATAATTTGAAGTAAGCTAATCAGTTTGCCCTAATAAAACCGTATGTCTTCAATTTCGTTAGAATGCAATTATGCAATATAATGCTCACAGATTTAGTCTATATGTAATTTCAAAAAGCTTATCATACGCTGATTATTTTAAAATTATGACGCTACTAAAACATAAATATTATTATATTTTATTAAATGTATATAGGTATGTATATATATGTGTATGTAGTACCTATATGTATACCATGTTTTAATAACCAAATCAAATTAATCATGTTTAATTATTCAATAACAACTATAATATTTTCTTTTATATGTTATTATCACTACTGTATAATTTTTATAGATTAACATTTTTTATTATCTATCAATTATTATTCTTAATAAGTTTAAGATATCCTAAATTAATCTTAGACGGACACGTGTATTATTTCAATTATGTCCAGTAAACTATTAGGTACTATATAATAATTATAAATCTATAATTGGTATAATGTAAAAATAAAAATATATAGTTTATTAAACGTATGGCCAAAGGTTATAATGTTAGCTATTATGTATAATATATCTATACCTATATTATAAATCATTAAAAACAATCGCATGTATTGCTTATAAAATAATTACTTATTAATTTATAGTAATAATTTAAATTTATTTGAGCAAACCCATTATAATTTTATAACTGTGTATTTTTTTAAAAAGTTATATATAATAATGCTTAGGTTAGGTACGCCCTATTCTAAACTTTCTTATAAAACATAAAATTTAAACACATTTAACTAAAAGTTTAGAAAAAGATTAAAGTTGCATTCGATCTTACTTTAAGAAAATTTTAATTCAGTTTTAAATTTTAATGCTAGGTTTTCTTTTAACTTAACTAGAGCACATGGATTTTAAATTTGTATTCTAATACTGTATAAAATTATGAATATCTCATAGTTCATCATTCATTTATAATGAATAATTCAAAACAATGTTTTCTTTTCTTACTCATTATATATGATACACCTACTTGCATCCCAATCACAATAACAATATTATTTTTACCATGGAAAATAATTCTTGGTTTAGATAAAAAATAAATAAATATTTCTACAGATAATACAAAGCTTCAATATCTAACAACGTTTTTGCTTTTTTCACATAAGAAATATACATTTATTATAGATGATATATATTTATTTCTATTATTAGATACCTATTATTTTACAAACTGAAAAGACCCGATGACGGCAACTATCGTCTACCACCACCACCAACACCAACATTTATGACGACGTATAAAAAATAAATTTATTTAACGAGCATAATATTTCGCACACCTTTGGTGCAAAAGAATGGTTACACTGTTCAGTGGTCTGTCAATTACGGGAAGCGCCAATTTATTAATCAGCATGATTAACGACCGCTAGGTCGAACGTCATATTATTTAGACGAAAATACGGTCTTGTATACCTTTTCAACGTCCATCGACATACCGTAAGAGTATATATTATTATATAGTAACGTAGAAAGAATAAAGATATGTCTAGATTAACAATTAATCACTTCCAATAGATATAATATTTTCATTTATATAATAACTGTTTTTATTTGCTCCGTCCAACAAACAAACTATAAGTGAGTTATTCAAAAAAATTGAAACATTTTAATTGAATTATTTTGTTATCAATACATATTATAATTTGTTTTTATAAATTTTTGGATTGTGTTTTTTTTCATCGTATATTGTCTCGTAATTTATTATACCAATCCATCCAAGCTTTTTAAATTAAACATAATTGTTTGAAAATAAAATAAACCAAAATAAATAATTATAAATATAGTGAAAAATCAAATAGTAATCTACTAACTAGCAATAATAAGTTTAATTATGTAATATTGTTAATTTTTGTTAATTTATTATGATTGAAAATAACAAACTTTCACTTCGCAATCGTTACTTGAAAAACTTTTAATGACTATTGACTGACCTAACTAAAAATAAGTTTGTATAAAAAAATTGTTCATACATTAAAATTTAAATTTAAACTTCTTCAGTGGGACGTGTTTGGCATTATATAAAACCTATAAAATATTTAATTTTAATTTCTTATTTAATGAAAATAGTAATTTTAATTTTAATAATTATTAAAATATTGAGAGAACTTAAACTAGAACTACGAGTATAACACTATACAAATATGCAGTATACCTATACATTATTTTCTTGAATTTTGATTAAAAAATGTAATATATTTAAATCTAGCACTATTTTTTTAAAGTTTTAAGAACTGTAATAAGGGCCCTTGTTAATATTCTATTTTTTAACTAACATACATTTTTTTTATTTTCCCTAAAATATTTTACAAATTTTATTTAAGCATTAGGTATATCTATCTATTGTATTAATTATTAATTATTTATTATTATCTATTATTAATTATTACAACATTTAAGTACATAATATTATGTATTATTTGACATGTTTCGTGAACTAAAAATAGATCCTTATTATTTACATTCTTGAAACGTTTTTATTGATGAGTTATCAAACTATGTAGATCGGAAGTACTATGTGCATTATTTTTTATTTCTCACAAATCTTTTTTTTTGTGTTCGAAAGCTTATCAATAATATTTTTCTTTATATGCACACAGTTTTGTAGGTATCATTAAAATATGTCAAGGTAAAATAATATTATTTGCATATTCAAATATAAAATACAATTTTCAATGAAAATCTTTTATCATTTATGGATTTTATTTTACAAATATTCAGTAATTATTCTTTTTTTTTTGTCAATAATAATGCGCTTATATGATGGTTATAATACTTGTAAAAGCATTTAAACTGTAACATTATAATATAGTCTAACAAGTAACAATAATATTATGCTGGTGCGGTGTGTTTTTATTTATATTACTTACGGGCTGCGATATTTCACTATTGCCAATCGAACACTGTTTCTCTGGGGGTTTAGACACAGCTGTGCCGTGTATTCAAGTGTGTCGCGTATATTGAAATTGTCTTATTATGCCAAACCATTAAAAAAGTGATGGATTGTGTATGTTTAGAACGAATTTCAAAATGATATTTATTTTCATCCAAGTTTGATTGTTTTAAATAGAATTTCACCGTCTGTGTTAAGTTAATTTGTCGTTATTCGCCCACTTGTCTAAATGTATTGTTCAATATTATGACAGGAATAAATAATTCGATATAGTTATTTATCCACCTACATTTTAGACGTAAATAATTCAAATGCAAGGTATAATGAAACAGCCCTTTAGGGTAATATCATTTTTTTGTTTTTATTTTATCATATCTTGTTTCAAAAAAATGTATATTTATTTTAATGTTGTAAACATCAAAAAACAAATTAAATTATTCAATTCTTTAAATATACGTAGTACAAATATTATTATCAATTCAAGATTTATATTAATATTTTGTTCCTTATTTACGTTATTACTTTTTTTTTTCTATATTAATATAATATGATACATTAAACTAAATGTAATTAGTTTTGGCCTAAAAATTAAACATAACTTATTTTATCAAAATTAATTCATTAACAGATGGCTTTAATAATATATTGATTTTACAATGATGTGTCTACGTTCTATCTTTTTTTAAATTTAGTTATAGCAATTAGCAATGTTATAAACAATTTTTGTAACTAATAATCGACCATTTATTATGCTAATTAAAAAAAAGATTGACTAATATAAAACATAAAAATAACATTTTATTTCAGTGGTGGCGGAAAACATTGATTAAATTAATAACTAATGAAAATGTAATTAAATGTTTAATAAACATTCGTACAATTCGGCATTAGTTTTATAAATTATTCACTCTTAATATGTGGTGGTCTACACTATGTTACATTAATTATATGCCACAATACCTAACAAGAAATCTCTGTGACACGGGAGTTAAATCTATTGGCTTGTCCTGATGAGTTGTCAGGTGATTTTACTTTTAATTTAAAATCAATAGTTTCCCCTAGTTTTTGGTTGCTCTTCTGACGTTTATTAGATGTTAGTAGATGAGGGTGTTTTTCTCGTGTGGAAGATATATCCTACAACTCTGATCTTACATTTTGAAAATTAAAATGTAAGACCTATGTTTGTTTCTTAACACATTTCTAAACTTTTTGAGTATTTGGTTTTGAAAAATACAGAATCATCATTCAACTATATTATACCAGATTCCAATTTCTCAATATTTTATAATTCGTTACTATTATAAAACTTGCTTTAGTTTTTCTCAGAATAAACAAATTGATCATCTCAAAACTCAAACTATAGATAATTATTGGAAACATAGACACTCTTCTTCTTTCTTAATTGCAAAGTTGTAAAGTTTATTTCCATTTTATTAAACATTTTTTTTTAGATTCAACTTTAACACTTTAGCATTTTAGCTTTGTTCGCTATACTTATTAAATATATATGCATATTAAATTAATATATCAAAGTATATATTTGATTTTATCCTGATCCCATTATACCTACGTATTAAAATTATCAAACATACCAATAAAGTTTCCGAGCTTAATTTAAGTTTAAAAAAAGAATTAATTTGAACTTATACTTATAGTATATTAACTATGAGTATAAGCCTATATTTAAATATAATATCAAGAAAAATAAATACAATACAATGCATGTGTTAATAAAAATAAGTTTTATTTTTATATACCTATATTTTTACGAATCATTGACTCATAAATTGATTGATTTATTTTTAATATAGTACATCATAATACCATGTATTACTTAATAATATATAAATTAAATTTATTCTATGACATGATATTTTTATTTAAAATATTTACTATTAAATCTATTTAATATCATACAATATAATATATAATTATTTTTTAAATAATCAGATTTATAATCTAGAAAAAAAAACTATTCTGTCTCTAATACAAAATATTGTATTAAAGAAATCTATTTGTTTTTTTAGAAACTAATACAAAATTATAAATTACTGCTTCTTAATAAATTGACCCGTGTTATAGTGACTTGTCTTAGTTTTCATCGTATATTATTTAACAAAAACATTGAATTTCAATATTATTATAATTTTTTTATTTGAACGATACAATAACAACGTAAGATATTCTCGAGACCATTATTGTTCCCCATGAAATCGTCTTTGATACTCGCTACTGACCATATCATATTATTTTACATAGCATACGTTCGCAATACCAATATATAAACACAGTAATATCATTAAATGTAGGTCATGTCTAAAGGTCAATTAAAACTATTTTTAACGATGGACTTGACCATTATCTAACCATTATTTTGCTAAATGTATTATTTATACCAATGATGTTCTATTATAGAGAAAACAAATAAACGTCTGCGACCATAAATTTGAAAAAGTATTGTTATTCGAGTTCATAATACAATATACGCATTTATCCTTTACCCATTTATCTATATGCAACCTCAAAGATTTGACGAAAAAGCTCTAAAATTGGCACTTCCAGATGTTTTCATTCGATAAATAAGGGTAATAAATAACAAGTTTTCATATTATAAACGTTCTATAAATTACGCTCCTTGTAAATTTAGCAAAAAACAACTCGTAAATAAATTGTTTGGATTCCATTATAGTAACTTAATTAATTATATATTTTTTAGATATATTTTGGGTCTCCGCATCTTGTCTAAACGACATTGTAACATATTTAATATTTATATATGACAGATTTGTGGATGTTCATGAAATTCGTTTCATCTTTTCATATTCTTTTATTAATGTGCCGGAATATTTTTTACTTCTCTGATACGGCCGTTTAATTAAGTGGTAGATAAAATTGACCAAAATACACCTTTAAATTTTTAGTTATTCGGTGAGTAATTCTGTATAATATATGTATACTATTGTCAAAATACATTTGTGAAATTAAAATCAATATAAAAAATTAAGATATTCCAAGTAAAAAATATTTTACTCTACTTCATCTCCATTAAGTTTTAATCAATTATAATTTAATCCGTTTACAAATAAAACAACTTTATTTTTCCCAGTAGTAATCACGATTTCCACTGTAAATTTAATTTATCACTGAGACCCCGAGTGTTGATAGTAGATATTTATATATTATTACCATTAATAGATATTATTATTTTAAGACATTTTATATTTACATACATTATACATATTACGCCAAAATCTCAATACATCAACTAAAATAACGATTTATTTGTCAATAGTTTACGATATTGTGAATCATAAAAGTAAGATAAAGTTACAAAAAATAAGTCTATAAATAAATGGTATTTTTAAAGACCTTTTTTATGACTTGGCGTTGTTATATTTTTATAAATGCCATAAATGGGCTTGGAACTATGGATTCTGAAAGAGAATCTATGTACGGATTACAGTGTTATTTCGATTATGTATTGTGTTTAAGTGGACTGGGGAAAGGGTCATACTCTTCATACTTGATTCTAACATAAAAACTATCGGTAGGCTGCACATAAAAACAGCAGGACTCTTTTCATAATATTGGCCACTAAGAATGATAACGTCTAAAAAGTGTGGAAAAATCAGAATCGTTTGATTTAAGCTTTACCAGAAACGAACATGAATATAAACGTTATACGTATGAAATATTTAAATATAATAAATCTCTACTCGAATGAAAGACACCGCGTATTGCCACCTTGGGTACCAATCTACCTTAATATTCATAGACAGTGCTTTGTCCTACATAATATGACGAAAATTCCTGGTTTTTTATTTTTTCTTAATAACTTAAATGCTTGTATTTTTCTGAGTGTAATAGATATCTATATATTAACTTTATCTATACATAAAACTATTAACGTTTTGTGTTTTTTATTTTAAAATAATCGCATAATATGGGTTTGTAAAATTAATTTCGATAATAAAAATGTCTTATTAAATTGTGTTGACATTACATTTATGCATTAGAATGTTAGATTTTTATTATGTATTCAACAAGTATACGTCTTTCAGATTTCAGTCACGTCTTGGAAAAAAAAATGTTTAATTCTACCTCAATAAACAAACTGTTTCATAAATTAAGTATAAAAATTTCAATTAACTTTGAATGAAAACAATTTTCCAAAGCATTCACTATGTATATACTGTATTTATTTTTCTATCAACTACAGACACAAAATTCTTTAATATATTAATATCGAATTCGAAATATTAATGGATAACAGAAACAGTTTACAACATAACTGGATAATGATACACATTATTCTCTATCCAATAAGATTAGACTTTGGACAATTAAATATAGCTAAACCTCTTGTTAATACCGGTGAGAGAATTGCTTCATTAAACAAATAGTATAGGTACATCTAAATATTTATAATCGATATAAAATGAACTCGGAAGTCGATTCTTTATTAATTTTCGCATCATTTTTTTTGTTGACGGTGTACTTAATATTTACGAATTAAATAAGGATTTAAATAATTGTCTTTTTCATTTGTCTCATAAATAATAAACATAAACTAATTTGTTTACTTGAAATTAAACATGCCACTACAAAGTTCTTTATAAGTATCTATACGTTTTCTGGGAAAGTAAAATAGACTTACATTTTATGAAACGATTATGAATACATACATTTTAGTAGGTATAATTTCTTAATTTATATTATAATATTATTATAGATTGTAAATAACTATTTTTTTTTAACTTTAATAAAATAAAAAATATCTCTATCCAAACAAATGTTTTTCTTTAGAATGATATGGATTAACTTGAAAAATAATATACCTAACAAGTTTTTATTTTTATTTTTTTCATGTCACTATTGTAATTCACTAGTGCTGAAATGTATATTATACTATGATGTAACATAATAGTATAATATTATTATCATTATTATTATCATTACCTTTGTTTTGTATTTTAATTAATATAAATGTAGGTAACTACATCAAAAAACCTATCTATAACCTTAACCAATCTTGTTTATTTTATCTATCTAAATAAATTATGCAGTAATGTATTACGTAGACTATTTTATGCAAATATAATAAATTGTTATCAGAACAAACAAGTATATAAATAACACTAGTAATATCCGGTTTGAAAGAATGAACTTCAAAAGTTTTTCTGTTTTAAGTGCAGCCACGGTGAAAAACAATACACCTCCTATACATAGGAAAATTTCAGAAAAAGTATTTCATGGACTCGTTGCAAGTAATTTCTCTCCGTCAACCCGTACCAAATCAAACAAATCGGCAAACTCTGGAATTTCGGTGATTCTTTATGCTCTGGGTAACTTTTCATTGCAGGACGATAAACCTAAATAAAACAAAGTTGTTTTGTCTTCCTTTTTTTTTTCCTTAACAGCGCATCGTTGCGTGTTCACGATCGTGGAAATATACGGCTTTTTCCGTCAACCAATCCAACAAAAATTTAACAAGCACCCCTTTGATATCCAGACAAGTCGCCTGATTTACCTGTCACAACATTTACAATATACCTATCAATCGATTATTATAATTTTTTTTTTTTTTTGTATGCACGGTGGACTAAAAACAAAGTTAGAACATAATAATATGATATATATAGGTACTATGACCCGGATATCGTATAATAATTGAGTGTAATTGCCATCAATAAAACGCCGGCGTAATGAACAAACCGCGCCTTTTACACGATTGCTGCAGCAGTCCTCGACCGACCGTCGAATGGGGATGAAATAAAAAAATAAAATAAAACATAACAAACCGACATTCAATAACGCACTAATTAATGTAAGCCGTGCCGTAGAGCATACGCCACCGCCGCGTACAATTATTATTATTATTATGGCGGTAGTGATGATTATAATAATAATAATAATAACGGGAAATGTTCGGTCCCGGGCGACTTGCCGGTAGGTAATTCGTGTACACGCGGACTTGATATGTGTACAGAGTACATATTATTATTGTGCAGCCACAGCCGCCGTTATTTGCGATGCGCGTGTCTCACCGGCGCCTGCACGCGCTCCGTTGTCGTTCATTTATATTGTAACGCGCGAAAGTTTGCTCACGTCACCCCTGAAATGTTGTTCGCAAGTACGCCCCCACACACGCGACCGCCTGCCCGATGTTCGGCGCCACGTGCTCGCCGCAACTCTTCTTGCGCCACGTCACCGTATATCTCTGGCCACCCAATCCCTCGGAAATTCGAAACCGGAAATGGCGGAACACCTGTGCGCCGGAAGTGTAAAACTATCGCCACAGCGGCCGTCCGTACGCTGTGTACAATATACACGCTATGTACACACAGCACGCTGTGTTTAGAATTTTTGCACCCCCGCGAACGTATACAATTCGTGCCACCCCAAACGTCAATATTGCCTACAATTATTTTATGCCCGGTCGATGGGCTCTAGAATTTCTCTTACACTTCCTGGACATTTCCTCTACTTTTAAATTTTTTTTCTAACATAATAATACTATATCTATTTATTAAAAGCATTTTTTTTTTTTTTTTTTAGTGTATTTAATATTTATTTAATTGACTCTTGGTGACACGTGAGATGTAATTATTTACCTCAGTTTATATCTAGTATCTACTATATTTTATAATTTATTTTTTAGATTTCCACACTTCAATTATTTATGCTATACATTTTTAAGTTATTATGATTATAAAAGAAAAAATTTTAAAAAAAATAAATTTGTTCCTATGTAACAATTTACAAACTTCAATAATAGAAGGACAAAAGTGTTATAATTATTTGTAATATAGGTAATAATGATCACTAATTTATTAATAAAATATAATTAAACAACACCATAATTTACTTGCAATTAAGTCTGAAGTATGTATGTTACTACAGGGTAACAATAAAAATATTTGAAAATTGAATATTTTTTATACTATTATTTTGTAAGTATTAAGGATGTATAAGATGTATTCGTCCTAAGGCTAATAGTTGCAAAAATTGAACTGCAAATAAATATTTTATTAATACAAATTTTTAGATACGAGTATTATTACTTTTATTACAAATATTACAAAATACAAATATAATGTGTTATACATTAAATTAAGCCATGGGATCTAACTTAATCGAATGAAAAAAATTCAAGACAACTAAAATTGTAACGCCTGACGATTCAGTATTCAATAAATTAGATATATTGTTATGTACCTATCATACTCATTATTTGCTTTCAATACAGTTTTAGATGACGTAATAGAAATAAAACAATTTATTTACCAAAATTTTAGTCCTATCATTCTCCAAATGTTTGTCGTGTTTTCATAACAAATTCATGACTGTATACACAAATGGTTATCATATATTATAATATCTAGTCCTAAACCAAATAGTTCAATTATTACTATCTGGGAACCACTGTGTGTATTTGATAGTAAATGAGCTCGTCAGCTCCGTTTAGTTTTTCTTATCTCTTTTGACCTCTTGACGACGATTTTACCCTTTTTACAGAATATATCGCTAATGTTCCGTCACGGCTTAACGGTTGATTTTATACCTATTTTTCTTGTCTCGTATACGAATTATCAGAATCCGTAATACCTTGATTAAGATGTTAAATGAAAATGGTGTGTGGAAACGACTAATAGATGACGAGTTGGTCGCATCGTTTACCACCGATAACAGGTTCATCAATTACTGTCAAGTAACGATCGCTTTATCGTATCGAATCATTTAACACCAATATCTCACTAATTCATTGGACCTCGAATATGCAATAATAATATATGTTTTGTAGCTGTAGGTATGAACTAATTATGTTACTATAATTCAATAATATGGTTTAGTATTAAATTTGGATTTTACATGAAAGATTACGTACCCACTGAAAACGTATATTCGATAGTAATTTAATTTGAATAATGTCATTGAATAAGATAAACATTAAAAATTTTATAATATTAATAACTTATAAAATATCAGCTTTTTGTCTTGAACTTGTACTTAAACATCTTTAATTTATTTAAAACTTTAAATATTTTAGTATTTTGGCCAAACTTATAATAGTTAAAACCATTCTTGTTAAAAAATTAATAGTTTAACCAAATAGGCTACTATAAATGCTACTGTAAATGAACTAAAAATATTATAATTACTCATAATTAGTAGAAAAAATTAATTCGTTTAGTTCTTCTAACTCATATTATTCATAGTTTAATACTTTTTTATGTTTCAAAAAGTTTAGATACTTACGCGAACGTTCTAATAAAATAAATAGTCAATCTCATATATTTTAAATTTTATAAATAATATCTTATATGAATGCAGACATTATTTGATTTGTGAAAGATAGTTTATTAAGTTGGAAAACAGTTTTAAGTGTCAGTTTTATTTATTTACCTCATAAATCTGAACGGTAAGTTGTTTAAATTGGATCATAAACACAAGACTCAAAACCATCTCTCTAAACACTAAACATTAAACATTTATCTTATCTTATTTCACTATTGTTAGATATTTATCGTGTAAAAAATATCTTTTTATCATTGCAAAAGTAATATATATATATATTATTGTGTTTATTTAAATTAAAGTCTTGCAGTATTCGATATTATGCCAGTATCGAGCAATTAATGTATCTAAAGTTTTAAAATTATTTCAACATACAATTGAAAGTTTTATACACTTAACGCATATTATAGATGCAATAATGAAATTCTCTTTCAAGTTTTAACCCTTAAATTTATACGCATGTATAATCATGGTATTTTGACACAAACAATAAATTATACTTATATAAAGTATAAATGTAGTAACCATCACTAAATGCTTTTATACGTTTTATAAATTAAATTATTTTCACAATTTCACAACACAATTTGCTTATTACTTATTTTTATATACATACAGATATAATAATGTGTTCACTGTTGGTAGTCACGTAACCAGAGGGATAGTTCATGAAGTCTAGATTCCCTCCCCTCCCAAAAATTGTTTAGTCCTGACATATAAAATCATAATCTTTATGTTTAATCCTACTACAGGGCTATAGGACTAATAACCAATAAGACCACTATTATAGACTATATTATGTCTATAATTTGAGTACTTTTATATTTAAAAAAAAATTTGGTAGTTTGATAGTTAATCATTAATGGTTAAAATAAATAACCATACATTTTTATACAATTATTAAAAAATCTCTATCATCAGTCTAGAAAACTTGAGTTTATTTTACATGAACTTATGCACTTAGTGACATATGTAGGTGTATATGGTTTTAGAACAAAATATTAATTAACAACATTGTAATCCTATAATTAAATAAGCTTCATAATTACATAAGCAAACACATTATACATAAAAAAAAATTACTTTAAAATATTGACAAAATGCATATAAATGCAAATTATTTTGTTTCTTTTATTTATTTTTGACATAATCGATTTTAATATTTTTAGTGTAACGAATAACTTGAATGAATTTTTTACCAAATTTATATTAGCATTTCCTAAGCATACTATAGTTTCCAAAATATATTCAATTTTTGAGCTATTTGTAGATATTTAAAATTTTTGACATTTTTTGTTTTTTATTGGTTTTCTATACATTTTCATACAAAATTTAGCGCTGAATAAATATGTTTATTAATTACCAATTAAAAAATATTGAAAAATTAAATATTTATATTATATACATTACTTGAAAATAATTAGATTACATTATATTAAAATAATTTTAAAATAAATTTTGTAGTTAAAATTATTTTGAACATACCCCATCCCCCTCCAAAAAAAACCCCGAGTAACGTACCTAATTTTTATTTTGTGTTCTAACTACACCCAAATATGTTGTTTTACGACTTACATGTTAACCCTATAACCTTCATGTCTCCTACTGTTTAATAAAATAATAAAAATATTATCAATTAATTTATTAGTAAAAATGATCTTTACACAACACATATTAAAAAAAAAAAAACATATACTGTATAATTAAAAATTTTTAATGCTTATAAGTTAGTTTTTAATTGTTCTCGTCGATATGAAGCAACACAAATTCCCAATTTACGCATGTATAATATGTAATTAATATTAGGTATCAATCATTTTTTTGACATACTTTGTTCGGCGGCGTATTATATAGGCAATATGGGAACATAACTGCAATTGTCTACTGCACCGAAAACATTTTTTTTTTTAGATTATATAAAATAATTTGACCCGACATTGTAATTAGTCAATCAATTTAGTGTTGCGCATATTTTAATATTTAGTTATAATTTTTTTTTTTAAATACTTTCCACATCTTTGTTTGGTAAATTATCGTTTGTAATAAATAATAATAAAAGTAATGATTCGTAAAACACTCGAGTACTATCTTAAACATATATTTTTTTTATTTTATGATTTTTATAAGTCTTTATAGTTTTTTTTATTATATTTTAACTGTGTACCCAAGGATTAATTGTTATTAATACTATAATATTGAAAAAAAATATTTATTTTATAAGAGTTTAAATTTTCAATCTTATACAATAATATTAAAAAACCCGATATTAGATAATAATAATATAACATATTATAATTACTTATAACACACTATTTATACATATCACGTAAACAAAAAGTGAATAATTAATCTTATATTATTTATCATGATTCGAGATTTTAAAATTTATTTGTATGAGAATATTTAGGAAAATATTATTTACTTGAAAAATTTTCTGTGTAAACTTTGTATTATAATAATATCAACTTATCAATAAATGTGTACTTACACATTGTAATATATGAATAAAATTACAATGAATTCCTTAAAAAATAATATTTATTTAATTATGACTAATTTATAGTTACAATAAATGAGAATTTTTCCATATCCCAGTAAAAAAATCTCTTTTACTCCTTTATAGACTATAATAATATTTAAAGATTTAAAATATCACAATTTATTTTAACATACTATTTTTCTTTTTTTCTTTTTATGTATTTGGCATCAACAACGAGGTTATTTTAACTATTAATTACTTAAATATTTTTAAAAACACAATAAAATTTTATATTACTACAAAAAAATATTTAAAATATGTTATTTTTATTTCGAAAACTAAGAAAGTTTTTATTTAACATAATATTTATTTAGTAACTTTATTGTTATTTTAAAATTTTAAATACGCAATAATAGGAAAAAAAAATTATTATTTGTTGAAAACGCTGAAAAATAGAAATATATTTTTGTTTATTTTCGTACGTACTAATTTCAAATTAATGTTAAAATTCAAAAGTAATTTAATTTAATAATTCACAACTGTTGGTTATTTAAAAAACAAAGTCTTCTTTGTACCAATTAAATATACAAATATACAAATATGTATTATAAATTTTCTTTTTATAATATAATGTGTTATAGTTTTATTACACAAATAATATTATTAACAACATAATATAAATTACAATTTTAAGCAAACGAGACCACAGACAACAATTTTTATTCATCGTAAGTTATTACACTGTGCCTGGAAATATTATATTTCAAGTACATATTCAAACCAAATCACCAAGAATGGTGCACTTTTATCTTAATAGTAAGTTGGTATCGCTATAATTGTATTTATTTACGATACATTTACTTATCTTTTTATCAAACCGACTCTATTGATGCTGTAAGCTTGTGCGACATAAATATATAACTGTACAGAACTACGACAGACTTATTCTATAGCCGTTTAATTGGATTACGTCGGATTCAATTAAATTGGCTTAGAAATGGCAAAAAAAGATTTATACGAATTTTCTAGGAGTTCTATGGCCGAATATTGTTGACAAAATTAATAACCGAAAGGGTCAAAAATAAGCCTCGTTTTTGTGGCGAAATGGGACTGGGTGAACAAAATAATTGTTTAATTGAAGCAGTGATATGAAAGCTAACCGGAAGAGACGTTTTGAAACGGCATAAAATAACAAACACTGCCAACGCCAGGCTTAATTAAGTCACATCATCAATACAAGGAAAAATTCAATACGAATATTTTTTTCTCTCGATATTATTGCTCTGCAAACTTATAACTTTGATTTAAGGGACCAAATAAGCATTTAATCAGAAAAAAACAATACGTAAAAGCGCTTTATTTTTTATTTTTTGCACATTGTACATAATAATGTATGAAGAAATTTAAGAGTGTGTTAGAAGAAATTTCGACGTTAAAAATTAATTTATAACGATTAAATTAATTAATAAACATGATTCTGTAAAGTATATGGTTATTTTGATTTCAATCAACAGTTTAGTAATAAAAAAATTAAAAAATCAGTCTCAATTTATCTTAGAAATTTATAGTTTCTCTGTCATTTTAATAAAAATACTTAAAGAATATATAAACTTTAATATACTTACTCTTATTTACATATTTGTTACGTATAATATTTTTAAATTTATTTCATGTAATTTATTTGGAACACCTCAGAATATATCGTTTAAATTTCCCATATACTATAATAAAATTCACATTGATATTAAGAAAATAATTGTATGATATAATCATACATAGACTATTGGAGGTTCCTTTTAAGCTATCAATAATTATTCATTGATTGTTTGGTATTCTTATAAAAAATATATAAATATGTTGCATAAATTAATATTTGTATTAATTTTTGTATTTATTTATATATTTAAATTATTAATTTAACATTTTAATAATACAAAGTATTGCCAATAACTTTATTAAATATCTTATACTTTAGATGTGATATGTACAGTATACACTATACGTATATGTATGCGTGAGTCTGACAACCAGATTTATTTCAAAGGACCCTAATAACTCTTGGTAAATCCAGTTGACAAAAATATGTATGACAGATAAATCGGTTAAATGACCTTTAACTGACTATATACTATAATCCAAAAACTAATAATGTATGTTTTATGAAATAAGGTAGACATTTTGTAATATTTAGTTGAAGATCAAAATACTTATTTCTCATTACTCGAAATATGCAAGTCGTGCTCTGTGAATTTTCGTTATTCTGTACATAGTGCTTCAATGCATTTGAGTTATTTCTTATTTTTTTTTTTGAGTAAAATGTCTTTTTTTCTGCAGTCTTTGGAGGTGATATTAGTTTCTTACTCTTAGGCCAAAAAAATGTCAAAACATTGGTTAGAGAGGGGGCACTCTTCACTACGCTATAAAACAGATGACTCTTTTGGACGTAGGTTTTTCTTAAAAATAATTTATTATCATAGCATATGCTCGAGAAATAGAGACGAAATCGACAAACTTTATTTAGGTGGTCACGCATTGACCCCGCTGTGTGATGTTGGCGAGGATAAATGGCCGGCCGTTAGCCCATAGGCCGCGATATCCGAGTATTGAAAAATGACCGTTTTCACAAACAACCGCCATCTCGATGGATCCCCAAAAGGCGAAATCGTCGTTCAGCCGTTTATATGCTCGTATACATATAAATATATAATATATACACCGCTGGTTGTACCATTAATACAAGACCTTCATTTTTATTCCTTGTTCTCAAATCACAATACACACATATAGTTATACTATATACATGAATGAAACGTATTTTTTTAA
Organism: Aphis gossypii; assembly: GCF_020184175.1. Lineage (NCBI taxonomy): Eukaryota > Metazoa > Arthropoda > Insecta > Hemiptera > Aphididae > Aphis > Aphis gossypii. The sequence continues at coordinate 81,809,313 of NC_065530.1, forward strand.
ATAAAATATTATTGTACAAATTAATTTTGTATTGACGTGTTCCAAGTAAACGATTTTCGTCATTGATGACAATATAAGTGCTACAAGACCGTTAAAAATCCATACACAAACGTAAAATAATACTGAAACGATAATCATATTATATACGCTCAGCAAAGATAGTAGGTCTAGTGGCGAATTAAAAAAAAACCCCAGTCTAAAAACATTATAAAAGGCACAATAAAAAATAACATAGATTTAGGGAAACATTTTTATTTTTTAATAAATAGTTTGAACTAAACTTCCTTAATTACAATTAAATTAAATAACAATTAACTTCAAATTGATTAGGCGCCTATCTATAAAATACAACATTAAAAATTATAAGTGAAATATTATACACAATAAGATAAAACTTTTTGAAAACAATTTGTAAAAATGAATAATAAAAATATAAACACAGTGTAAAGTTTTTCCTTTTTTTCTCGTTCTTGTTGTAAATTACTGATATACAATTAAAATTGCAACTAAGAAGTTTTGTTTTAAGCAAAATATAAATATTGAATGCAAAATTTTATAAATCCATATTAAAAGATAAATAAAAATAATGTACTAATACTACTTGGTTGTAACCTTGTAAAACTTCTCTCTGCTTTCTGTTCTTCTAAATTAATGTTATTTATTATTTTTGGATGATTTAAGTATACATAAAAAATAAATGTATACATGTATGAATACCTATATAGATAATATTCAATTTTATGCGTTTGATATGTAGTCCTACACATGATCCACATCATTCCTGAAATTGATAAATTAGATCAAATCATTTTCCGTTCCATTCTTTGATATAGTTAAGAAAAAAATTGTGAGAGATCGAGTTATACGGAAAAAGTAAGTCAATGATTGTCTACGTTTTCTCTGTTAAATTCAGAATTAAGTAGGTCATTTGTTTATACCAACAAATACAGCACGAAAATCACTGCCATATTGTTATTCGACAATATGAAATGACGAGAACTACTTGAAAAGGTCAATTGAATCGAATAATTTGTTGTGCTACGTATTTTATTTTGATGTGCAATAATACATTTCACAACAGATTTCTTAAATCTGATACAATCAATTTAAATGCCAATATGATTAGTGTAAATTGTACATACTGGCTATAGGTACTTTCGATGGTTTCCAAATATATGAGCGTACATAAGAAAAATACGATTCCGACGGAAAACATTCATGAGTTTATTTCTCTCGTCACAAATCATATTATATTTTATATATTCGTGTGCATAAAACCGTATAGACAAACCGTCATTATTCTTGGTTTTATTATTTTTTTTATTTCTATAAAGATTTATCCACGTACCAGTAGTATCACTATACGATATACATATACGCACTTTTCGTTAAAAAAAGATATGAACATTTTAAATATTTATTTAAAAAACAATATTTAAATTATTATTTACGATAAATTAAATATGTTAAAGATCTAGTTATTCTATTATCAAGCAATTAAACTTTTAAAAATCATTTAAATATAATGTATGATTAAATTCTCCGTTTGGCTTGCACACCACAACTGCTGGTAATGCAATAATCCAAATTGCTTAAAAGTGCTATATTTCTCTCTAGTTAGATACTATTTTAGAATATGGCACGATAATTATTTGGAACTATCATCAAATTAGCTTAAAAAATAAAATTCAACCTATTTATAACAGGCTTTTACTTGTGTACTATCTAATAAAACGAAAAAAACTGAAACATCTGTTGAATAACTACCAGACCATTTTAATATCTAAGTCATTTGAAAATAGAAAAAAAAATAATGATTTGCTTTGGCTCTACAAATTACTCAATTCTCAAATTGACTGCCTAGAACTACTGAGTCAAATAACTTTAAAAGTCCTTAGTTATTTTAACTCGATTAACTCAAACATTCTTCACAATTACCTACCACTAAAATCATTATCTTCATCATTTTGCTCCGATTAATAGAATGTTAACTATTGGATATTCATTAAAAAAAACTTAGATTTTTTTTTAAATGATAATTCAATCAGGTTACAATTTGTATTCAAATATGAAATCTAATCATAATAATTTAGTTTTATTATCTTTTATTTATCTATAAATGTTTAGCTATCATATTTTCTATTGGTTAAATAACTTGAACTTTTACATATATATATTTTTGTTTTGTAACTCTATTAAACCCATTATAGACGTTAATTATTATTAAATAAATAAATATTATATTTTTGGAGAATTATCGTAAAGGTGTATATTACAATAAAAATGGATTTAATGTTTATTTATAATAGTAAAGTATTTATACATAAAAAAAATAAAAACATTTTTGAATAAATAATGCTATGCAAAAATAAAATATATTATTCAAAGAAATATGAGAAATTTAAAATAACCCTGCGCGACGACGGCCTATCTCGTAGTTCGCATAATATTTTAAAAATGTTTGGTTCACACCCAATGATTTACAGACAACTCTAAATAATATTTCCGATTTTTTTTTCATCCTAAATGTATTTATGTCATGTGCTTCGTGTATATAAAAGAATCAACATTTAATAAGATGTTCAGTTTTATTATTTTCAGTGCCCTTTAGCTGTGATTTTTGATATCTCCGGAGTAGCCCCAGATACAAACAACTATTATAACTACTATATTATAATATTATGTAAATGTCATTATATTATTTATGAAACTCGACGGAAAAAATCGGATTAAGAGAAAAAAAAATTTAAACAGACACGTATAGCTACATTTCAGTTACCCTGTTAACGGATCAGAAAGCGTCACGTGGTTTATGTTTCCGATTTCCCATATAGGCTATAGATAGGATTTGACAAAAACAAAAATCAAAACCCATAGTCCCAATGCGCTAATTTTCTCAGAACCTACTTGCATATTTAAATTATATGGAACCTTATTTTATCGCGCTTTGTGACCCTTTGAAACGATATTGTATTACAGGTAAAATGCATATAGGTAATACATACGACATTGGTAATTCGATCGGATATGACAATGTATACGTTTTATTTATAAATTGTAACAACGTAGTACCCATATGTCATTGTAGTTAATATAGTAAAAACGATAATATAATATAATATTATTTTTATGTTACATAATATTATGTACACGTACCTAATTGTTTGTGTTTGCGGAATAATTCTATAAAACAAAATAGCTCATATAATTCGATAAACTTGCATCATCAACGTACATATTATCATAGTCTGTATCCATCAATTTATATATGATTTAAACCAAAATTTTAATATTATTGTATATTTATTTATACATTTATACTTAATGAAGAATTTTCATTACAATAACGGTTGATAATCATAACACACAAACCAGTGAGCACCGTCTATAGACTCACATATATTTTTACAAAATTGTATTTACGTTTTTATTTTAACAAATTCTCAAATTGTTGAATATTTTTCTATTTCCATTATACGTATTTCTATATTCTGAGAATTAATTCTGATTCATTTTAAATATTAAAATTTTATCATAACATATATTTATGATTTCTATAAATCATATTGTTTTTATAAAATATTATGGTCGAGATTCTCAAGTGCAACTTAATTCTGAGTAATGTTTTTGGTTGAACCCAAAAATGAATAATTAATTTGAAGTTAATTTACCATTAACTTTCCATAATGTCATTAGCCAGTTCTGTCATCCACTATTATCTTTTATCTTTGGCAAATTTTAATACAATTATACTTGTCTGGTTACTTTTTAGTGTTTTTTGCGTTTTATTATTAAAAAATTGACACCATTTTTCAAAAAATGTAGACATTTTTAGTGGTTTTGCAGTTTGTTGCCAACTCTTTAATCTTTTATATTAGTTTTATTAAAATACGCTTTAAAATAAATAACCAAAAAAGGAATTTATAAAATATCTATATCATAATTTAACTATAAATTAAGTTGGCATTCGTTTTTATGAAATATAATACTTCAGCTCGTAAAATGTAAATATTTTACTAAAAACTAACTTATAAAAGAAAATTATACTTCTTAAAAACAAGCTGTATAATAAAATTTTTATGTGAATGTCGTCAATTATTCTTAAAAATATTAAGTGTGATAAAAAAAAAAAAATTATAATAATAATTTTGCTAGGTACATTTCTTTGATACAAAATATTCTTTTGTTTGAAGTAAAAGAAAAAGTACTAATTACGGCATTTCGATACTTTCGTTGTCTGTTATTACGATTCACGCTTTCAAAGTTTTTTTTCTTGTTCATATAAAATTGAATTTAATCTATGTTACCAACTTTCCTTGTAAACTATCAATCATCTTTGTATACCTCAAAGTCGGTTCCCAGGTGTGTTTTACATATTATCTTGTTAACTAGTATTCTCGTAATTAAATATAAAATTGCATGGTATTATTATTTATTATTATTAAAAACAATACCTAAATATATCTTTTGTATAATTTTATATTATTATATAGTATTTGTATAATTAAATTGTTTACTCAGGAAACAATAATTGAAGAATTACATTATATTTAAAATATACTTATAAATGAACCCTATCTCGAGTTTATTCTTCTATAAACGATATACTCAAGTCGGGACCTACTTAAATTTGGTTAAATTAATACAATATAAAACATTCTACTTTTGTAAATGAAACTTTCGTACATTCTGAAATACCTCTGTTTTGGAAGGCAGGAAGTCAAAGTTTGTCACTATGTCTGACGGTTTCAAATAATCGTACTAACATTCCAAAACTACTACAAATAAGTATAAACTTGTATTACAATACTATAATATGATCATAATTTGAAATTTCGTAAATTTATATGATGAATAGGTATACACTTAATTTAGGTATAACTTGATATAATAATTAAGCATTTTTCTTAAGATTATAATACTATCGCTATAAAAAAATAATTAACATGCAATATTTGCACTATTCATCTAGCTTTAACAGTATTTAATGACAATAATAATCAAATATTTTTGTTTGTAAAGTTCAAAAATTAATCATTGTATATTATTATTGATACATTATCTTATAAAATTCTTAAAATTCTGTATTGTTTTTTAATAAAATGTATAAATCATAAACACATCATTAAATATATATATATATATATATATATATATATATATAAATATTAACAATAAAATGATATTAAAATATCTATATTTAAAATTTTAAAATATTCATTTTATGAGCTTATAAAATTTATGAGATATAAGATAACTATAGTTTAAGAGCCGAAACACCTAACTCCAAAAGAACCTAAAAGATTTCATTGAAAATAATGTTTGAATTTGTACAGCAATTAAGTTGTAAATTAAATAATATTTAAGTTTAAAATAATCTTTAAATAAATAGCTTATTATAACAATCTAAAATAAATCTAGAATTTAATAGTTGATTCATTATTTTATCAAACGCTTAAAAATAGAATCAAATTTTTAAATAATAAAAAACCACATTTAATTTTTATTAAAAAAATAATTGATTACAAAATATGAAATCAAAATCTCGTAGTTAAACCATTTAATGTTTTCTGTATAATATACAATAATCAGATATAAATCTTGGTAAAATTTATTATAATTTTCAAACTATATAAATCGTATTATACGTATATTGCATTTAGTTTAAAACTATAATAATATATCCTGTTTCCTTAGATTGCCATTATATGCAAATAAACCTTTCTCGGATTCAGACTCTTGTGTAATATATTATGACCAGTTGAAATTAAAATTAAATTATTCCATATTTCCTGCACGGACTAAGAATTATTAAACTAAATGTAATCGAAAGATACCTACTATACTTGTTAGTTGCAAATATTTGTATGATATTTACGGCATATTGTACATTGTACAACAATGTACATTCCATACAGATAAATCTACGAGAAATAATGTTTTACTGTTTAATATGATAATAATAATTATTATACATTTCGACCAAGATAGCACTATAAAAGTTGTTGACTTATAGAAGATATATAACAAAATAATAATTTTGGCCCAGTTGAGAAAGATCTCTTAATTATAATTACATTATTCTTATAAGCATATAGACATTTTATTTTTTAATAATAACACAGTAGGTTTCTTCTTCTACGCTATCTTTGTTAATTTATTTATTTTTGTGAGCTGAAATTTGAATGATATTAAACATAAAGTATTTATATAATAGCATTTATATGTTCTTCATAAATACCAAATAAATAAATCAATGTCATGCATTGACTTATTTTAGGAAAAAATTTTATCTCAGTGATTCAATTTCTGATCATGATAGCAATGTTGATACAGTCATGAAACTCAAAACAGTCTAAATAGTTGTTATGATTGAATAAAAAAAATCATTTCTGAAATATTTGCATAGCATACTACGCAAAATATTTGTTCTGTTAACTAACATAATATAATATTCTATTGTACTGTGACAAAATGTATTTACTTTTTTTTCTTGTATGGAACCATTATATAGATTGTATAAAAATAAATTTAAGTTAAAATAAAAATTATTTTTTACTCTTATAGATTTATATTAAATACTGTAAAACTTACAAACACTGTATTATATGATTTAATCATAAAATTCTATAAAACTCGAACACTTAAGTACTTAAATTTCATAAATTTTACTCTAATTACTAATTAGTGATTATGGTTCCATTAAATATACTTGATACTTACATACAATTTTAAATATAACGTAACAATTTTGTTAAATCTCTTGTATTTTTATCACTGCAGTGATATTCTAGAACACGTGATGGGTTCTGTAATTATGAAGTTATATGTTAATAATGGGTTAAAGTAGTCTTGTCAATAATCTTATTATCCTAAAGTTGGAATTTTATCATTAATATTACTTTGATCTCATCTCTAGATATACGCGAGAGCTTGATTGTCATTCTCAAGAGTATGTTTTCTGTAGAATAATATAATTTAATATCTTCCTCTAAATTGACTATTTGGAATTCCGAAATTCATCACTGATAAGACAATACATGTTTAATTAATCCAGTGCGTATGTGTGCTGAGTTAAAGGTATTAATTTAAAACAATTGAGTTTCATTTTGTATATATGAAATGGTCCGTAAAATCCATTGTAGGTTTCACTTGGAAAAACTATAGGCTTTAACAATACCGTAGAAAACCTTTTTATTCAGAACTTTACCCAATATCTGATAGAAAGTTCATCCACTTGAAAATAACCAATTTTTTAACCTGTCGTTACTCGCATGAGGTAAATAATTACCCAGCTTATTTTTATTTATAATTTTATGAGTGTTATCGTCATAATAAATATTCGTACATTTCTATAGCCTCGAATAATGTGTTTATAGATAAAATTTAACTGGTTTTGTGTTATCTTGGATTTTCATTCAATTGCTAGGAGTGCATAAAGTGATCAGCAATAGTGTTTTAGAAATAATTTACCCCTGCGAGTAATTCATTCTTAGTTTTTTATCCATAACAGTTTTTGATAATTTTTTTATAATGTAATTTTATGTTATGATTATGGTCTTAATAAAATTTGATAACCAATTGTTTACATCTAAGTTGGTTTTAATTTATTTATTCTTAATTTATAAAATACGAAAAAGAACTTGGAAAAAACACCCCATGCGAGTAAAAGTGACAACGGAAACAATGCTAATAACGACGAGTTAAACTATATATATTATATATATTCCTATATATAGGGAGATTTTATTCTAATGCAAACAGGTATAAGAACAAGTGATCTAAACGAAAAATAAAAAACAAGTGTAATAAAAAAAAAAATAATGTATGAATGGAATTGTTCATTAAAAGCCTATAAATATCATATAATTGTATTGAAGTTACTTATACATAAAAGTAAATTTATTTGTTTCAATAAATGTACCATTAATATTGTTACATTAATTCGATTAGAATAAAATCATAAGAAAAAAAACTTAACATTACCATAAACTTCATTTAAAAACAGTAAATAATAAACCATAAATGGTGAATTAGTTGGATGATATTAAATCACATATGCCTAAAATAATAACCTAAACTGAAAACTTTAAGTTGCATAGCATAAATATAATTTGTTACACTCCTTGCAGAATATTACATATGATTTTAATTATATTTAGCTATTTAAATTTCAATGTTAATTACAACAATATAGTATAATTTAAATCATATATCACAATAAATAGTACAATTAATATCTATACATTTTTAGTTTTGATTTTCTATTTAAAATAGTTAAATGATAACAATTTAAATTAACATTAAAAAAAATATAAGTTCCTTTGTTAACAAGTTGAACTTAAATCGTAGATTCATAAGGATACATTTTTACTAACGATTGCACATTAAACTAATTTTCATTTTTATTTTTATGTTTTTGGATAAAATATATGTTTTTATGTAATTATAACTTAAATTTGCCAGACAACTCATGTCAATTGTTTCTAGAAGAACAATGTCTCCATTATAAAAACAGTTTTTCATTTGAAAAAAATGAATAAATAAATAAACTTATAAGATTCATGTCACGTGAATTAAACCCTTATTGCTACATTTAGATACGTTTCGTGATACTGTTTACTATTAGATATTATTATGATTCTGTGAGCATTATAAGGTTATTTTTAATATTCGAAGTACATAATATATACTTACATATATTTTTATTTATTTATTATTTTTTTTTTTTTTTTGTAGTGTCTGTTAAAATTATTTTTCCAAACCAAATGTTCGTGAGCCGTTGCATTTAAACTACTCGTAAATATATTTATTGTTTATACAAAATATATGCGTAAGCTCAATTTTGTTGTCTGTGCAATAGAAAGATTTGTGTAAAAATTGTTGTTTGTCCCGAAAAACGACGAAACGTGACAGTATTACAAAATGACCGTGGTCGGCTCCTGAAACCCGAACAGTAAATACATTTTTTCTTCCATATTCTTCTTTATTTATCTCGCCTACTATATATATTTATATTATATATATCTGCCTGTGTGTCTGTGTGTCTGTTATACTTCTCATTGTTTCGTTGAATGAATTATACGCATAAAAATACAGAGGCCAGCGGTTACGTGACCTTCATGACAGGGCACGCTGTGGACAATTCGTGAATGGACGCCGCCACAGCCTCCGGAGTAAACAAAAATATTGTTGGGGTATAAAACTATAAACGCAATATAATATAGATATACTGTTATTTTTTTCCATCGTTATGGTCGCTTTCTTACTTACAACCCTCATCCTCAGCCTCCGTGAAAGTTAATTGATTTCGCCCACGAATAAAAAGTAATAATATATAGCTATACACGTATCTGAGATGCGAATTTTGGCATTTTATTACGTGGTTTTGTTTCGGTAAAACGTAACATTATTATTTCGAATAACGAATAGTTTAGGTAGAGCGTGAAAAACCGGTAGACATATAAAAAAAACCTGTGCAGTATTTTTGATATTAACACTTGGAAAACAAACAGGCAATGAATGAAAGTTTCATAATATATAACGTCGAGATAAAGGTAACCAGTGCAACACAAAACCATTATCATAAATGTTCTATATACATTTATTTGAAATAAATAATTGTCCTTTTTTCCAACTCATACCGTTCTTTCTTTTTTTTTAATCGTTATTCAAAACTAAATTGCCATTTTCTTTTATTTATTTATTTGTTTATTAGTATAAGGATATGTTTTTTTGTTGTTGTTAATTGTCAGTAAATTACTATACATATACACCGTTTAATCAATACGAGCTTTATCGGCATAGTATTTTTTTCCCGTCACAGATTTCTACAATTTTCATTTCGCTACGAATTTAATTGCTTTTTTCGTTATTGTATGTGTATTCAATTAAGTGCAAGTCTGCATCATTTTATTATTAACCAATAACTAAAACTAAATATGTATATGTTATATTTATATTCTAAATTAGTCCGTTGTTTGAAAATTATTAATTTAAAATAAATAAAAAAAATAATGAATACATTTATGAATTATAAAATATTATAAATTATTAAGCAACACTATAAAAAAAAAATTGTTTTTTTTTTTTAAAATACAATTAAATGCTTTAAAATTTTAATCTAAAATATCTGAAAATATAAATTACGTTTTTGCAGAAATTTTTTGAAAAAAAATCATTTTACAAGTTTTAAAATTATACAATCAACACCTACACTTATTACTTATAACTTATAACTCAGATAACTAGTTAAAACTTATTATAAGTTCTACGAACCTCACATTAAACTAACTGATCGTTTGAAAAATGTTTATTTTTGTGACACATGTCATCTTCGTAAAATTCAAATGAAATAAAATGGAAATGAGAGAAATTAATTTTTACTATAAAAGTAAAAGTATGTAGGTACTCATATAGTTATAGTTATACGTATAGATCGTATATGTTAAGTACGTATGCAAAACCTGTATAGTTAATTATTAAAAAAAAAATTATCAAGTGAAATAACATTTTATTTATGCTAGTGATTTGTTTAATTAACTATATAATTTGTTGTTTAAAATTATAAACCATAATACTCGCAAATAGTTTTTGCTGTAGTATATTTAAGATATTGAACAAACCATGTATTGATGTTTTATTAAATAACATTTTGTAGTTTATTCGTGAATACTTTTCTTCGCATTTTCAAAAAGTTCCACCTAATTTCTTTTAAAAACTGGAAAATCTGATTTAAATGATATTTTGAAGAGATCCTTTTTCAATTTTCTCAATGTTTCTCTAAACGTAAGGTAAAACTACTAAAATATATTTGAGAAATTTAAACAACCACAGTTTTGAACGAATGAAACAAGCCCAGTTTTAAATCTACTTGAATCGGTTTTCAAATACTACGATTTATTTTATTATCACTTTCCAATGTATAACGAAAACATATTATTATCTTGTGCTAAGGTTCTGAAAATTTTTTTAAAAAGAATTATTATTATAGGTACTGATTTTTGGATTAATTTATCAAATCGTGTAGTTGGCCTTTTAATAGTGGTCACTTTAGTACTTTACCCTTATTCTTGTTTTTAACTACTGCAATTCTATAAAACATAACTATTCCAGTAGTATTTGTGTATGTATTATTTTATGAACAGACGTAAAAAAAAGATACTGTAGCATCGATAAAATAAAATGGCAGTCAAATAAGTATACACACAGTGGCATTACTACTCTTATCAGACATTCGAATAAATCCATTTGAATGATGAGATTGAAAAACTTTAGAATATGTCTTTACTCCGTAACTAAATTTTGTTTAACGATGCTAAAAGGTAACTTTAAGAAACTTATATTAATTTTGATTTTAAATTGTCCGATGTTTAGTATATTGCTTAAATAATTGTACTTTTTAAGGACTCCAGAGTTTTAACTATCACTTCTTGTCGATGTAATCTTAAGTATACATACCTACGTACACGCGTAAATAGCTTTTTACTAATTGCAGGCAGTAAACAAATAAAGTAAAATATAAAACTTTTTAGTGTAATTTATAATTACCAACAAAATGTATTTTTTGTCTAAATATTAATTTTATTTTACTTTCGCTTGTACTTGGCGATGCTTAATTTATCCAAACCTTAAAATGTATAATGTATACCAAAGATCATATTTCTTAATAAAATCTTGATTGTTTCATATATTAATCCACTTTTTTAATTTTTTAATTATTTACTTGCTTGATTTAAAAAATATTCACTAATAAAATTATATTCATTTATTAGATGATAATAAATGATATTATTTTACCAACTAATATAAAACTTTTATTTTTTATTTTCTAAAAAAGTTTTAATTCATTAAAAATCGAATAATAATTTTTTCTATAAATCAAATTACAGTATAATATTAAATAAGAATCATAACATTTGTTATAAAAACAAATAGTAAATAAATAAAATGAGTGGAAAGTGATTAAATATACTTCAAAAAAAATAACATATAACTACATATTATCTTACATATAAATTAAATTTAAACAGATCAGATAGTGTTTAAACAAAAGATTAAACAAAACTGTTATTTTCAAAATAAAATTCGAAAGTATTAAATATTTCTCATTTTAAATTGTAACCTATCCAAAAATAATATAATCCTGTTTTCTTTTTTATAAATTCTATAATATACAGTATACTCATCTAACGTTTACATAATAGAAATGCTAATATAATGTTTTAAATAAAATAAATAGTTTATGTAGAATTTATTTTATTTTATTCCATTATTTATGCCGCGTATGTAATAATGTAATGCATATAAAATAATAATAATTTCAAATTTCCATTATACCATTGTGAATTTATACAAGAATAAATATATACTAAAGACAACAATAAAAAAATAATGTTTTAGAATATAGAAATATGTATTTATATAAAATTAACTTTTATAATAAAAATGTTTTCCTCGAAAGCTATTGTACTTAACTCTTAAGCTCTCTCGTCACACCTAAATAATAGCTATTTCACTTATAATTTGTTTTTAATGAATCTTTCGAGTATATTATTCAGTCCCTTTGTATTTTTTCATCTTTTACGATGATCCCAAATTCTACACATTTTTATGTAGCCTGTCAACAGCTACATTGTTTGTAATAACCTTTACCATATTATGAGCCCACCGAGTGTCATTTATTTAATAAATTGATATTAATAAACTTAAGCCTTCTACTGAGTTCAACAATTAATGAGCTTGCATTGTACGTCGGCATCAGACGTTATAGCTACACGCGATTATTCCCTTGTGGTGGCAAAGACAAGTCGATTCAAGTAAGATAATAGGTTTATTACACAGAACCTGGATACCGAGGTTTACCAAATCACTGGTTATCACAACAAAAAGAAACAGAAAAATACTAAAACACTATATTTTATATTACAAATATATACTATGTCTAAGATATTATTTACTTATATTTACTCAAAGGATTCTATAAGAATTTGATTGTAATTGTAAACCAGCTATAAAATTATTTTATTTTAGATAATAAATTATAGTATATTTAAATGTGTGTGTGTGTGTGTGTGTATGTGTACATGCAGCGTGCAAACCGACTGAACCGAGTTTATAATTATAATCAACTGTAATTGTTACATGTATTTTTTTTTTGCACATCATGATATTAATATACATTAGGGTATAGGATCTACGTGATAAAATTAATCGTTTTAATTTCCATTGCTTTTTAATAATCCAAATGTTATTTTATCATCATCAATTCAACAACATCCGATTAGTATCACATACTACAAGCCTAAATACGTATGTAATTTCACGTGACTGAGGGAGTAGACACTCTGTAGTGTCATAAATCCTGTTAATCCGTAATGCACGCACAACAATGAAAATGTAAAATGTCAATTAAAGTGAGCCAAAAAATAAAAATAAAACCTTACGTACGTAAAACACTCTGAGGGAGATGAATCACCGCGACAATTTACAGTATCCAACATATTATTTGTACATCGATTTCGCTAGACTACTTGAAGTCTTGAACCCATAAACTGCAGTCATATGACTGATAGAATACATGCATATGCTTTTTTTTATTATTTATGTTCTTTCCCTGTTCACTTCCATTATGCATTACAATGTTAAAAGGTTGAACTTGAATGCATAGATTTTCTGTAGTATCTCTCCGACAAAATATAAACTAAAACATTACATTATAAATACATCACTATTCACTACATATAATATATTTTGAAGAATAATTCAAATATCATTTAAACAAATCAATGGGCATTTAGTTAGTGTGTTTCGCAATATTGTACATGTTGTGATCTACCAAAATGTTATAAAATAAACTGAAATAAAAATATATTAATTCCAATTATCTAATGAAAAGTGTTTACAAAGCCTTCAACTATAGTATCTAGTAAATATAAATCATACAACAGTTTAAATTTAAAATGTATTGGCTATAAAATTATTTAACTTTCAATACATTCAAAAAATGTTGTAAAAGTTGTACATTTAGCTAGTATACAAATAATTGAATATTTAAATAATTATTATTATATTGGACGATACTAAAATTAAAGATTTCAATAAAAAAAAAACATGGAAATCGACTATCATGCTTGATAAAAAATTTCAAAAATGTCTTCATATATTTTTTAGGATGCATAAAATATTTATATTTTATAATTTAAGTATACCCATATTTTATTTTTTGTATGACTTTTTTTTAATAATAATTGTTATTTATTCGATATCATATTTAACATTTTAATTATATTTCATTATCTATTATTTGTATTTTTTTTCCCAATAAGTCACAAATAAAAACCTAGAAAGTACCTGACAGGTCACATGTGAATAGCAAAATAATAACAATAAATGAAAGAAAAATGAATTGGTTTTAGTAATACTAAATACTATTTTTCGGTAGTTCATTTTAAATTCTAAAAAAAATATTTATGGTAAATTATACTTCTATTAAAGTAAACATGTTATGTCAATATGTGATTTGATAATAGTAGTAATAGTAATAATAATAATATTTTATTTGTTTACATATTGTATCAACTTTTATAAATTCTTTTATTCGAAAATTCTAAGATTATAGTATCATCGTAATACAGTTAAGAGCAATTTTATCTTTTTAAAGGAAATTCAAAGTTCTTTTTTGAAAAGAGAAAAGAAAAAAATATTTACTTTATTTTTAACATTTTAATAAGTTCAACAAACCTATCAAAACTTAGAATATTGAGGATACACATAAAATATATTTTATAAATAAAAATATCATATAAACGTACAAATATATATTTATTTGTTTTCAAGAAATAAATACACAGTTATTTGTCTGTCGCTAGCTCGTCAAGTCGCATTTTCTAGACGACTGAACCGGAATGTATAAGTTTAATAAAGTCACGCGCCATTTTTATCAAATCAAAATTAACATTTGTAAGCTATACATTTTTTATGAAACTTACTTCACCTCAATTTTTTACGTCACTTGTGTTTATTATGTTATTTTGATAAAATGCATTTGATATAAAGTATATTATTAACAAAAAATATTTTGTATCGATATTGATCAGTTGTATAGCTCAATCTAAAAAATATAATATTTTATAGATTTACTTTACATTTCCCGAACCAAAATTTCAATAAAAATAAAAAAAAGTCACAGTTAAGACGTATAATACATATACTATGTACTATATACTATGTGCTCTGTCGAATGAATAGTCACAAAATCTATTGTGTTATTTTTTTTTTTTTTTTGAACAAAAATATGAAAAGTAATTCTTGTGTGAGTAATTCGCATTTGCGTCCAACTGCATGCTCTCAACTTTATAATATTGGGATAGGACGTGTATGATATATAGTTTATTGAAGATTTCTTCATCCCCCATTTCATTTAATGGATACTTTTTTTCATTATATGTCATTTAACGTGTCAGCCAAAAACGATAATTCAATTTTTCGGACGTCATCTCTACTAGTTGCTTATCTCTCACAGACTTCTCAGCTTGTTCGCTGCCAAGTATGTTTTAGTTACCACTTCATACTTACGTCGATTGGTTTTCATGTTATTCATTTTCTAATTATTTCATCTGCCATTACTCATTATCTACGTTATAAAACTGTTCTTACAAAACCACTTATAATTGAAAATACAACGTCATATTCTATAAATATAATAGTCAATGTAATTCAATTATTAATACATAACATAATAATATAATATCAATCATATCTATTATGTATTCCATGTACATACGCGTTATGCTCTTTGTTAATTGACTAACAAATTGTTTTAGGTGCGTAACGCAACAGCCGTATTCATCATCAACCTCAGCGTATCCGATTTGAGTTTTTGTTGCTTCAACTTACCTCTGGCTGCATCTACGTTCTGGTATAGATCGTGGATACACGGTCAATTGCTTTGCCGTCTCTTCCCGCTAGTCAGATACGGGTTGTTAGCCGTATCTCTATTTACCATTCTGGCTATAACCATAAATCGATACATCATGATTGGACATCCATCGCTCTACCCAAAGTAAGTGAATATTACTATTTTTTTAATCCGACTTAAGCACAGTTTTTTTGTATAAAGTTGTTTTAGCTGTATATTATATTTTTAATTTAATTCTAATTATACTTAAACTTTTAACTTTAAACTATGAACAGCTACATTAATTTATTACATTAAATTACATGTATTTAATTGTTTAATTTTGTATGGGATTAATTTACTTCAAGATGTTATTATTGTAAGGATTTGTTATTAATTTAAGAAGTTATACTGAAAAAAACTATTTGTCACTTGTTTGATAGAAGGTTTCATGAATATATTTAAAGTTATCTTGTCTTTAGCTGTCATCGTCATCAACAATTTTTAGTGAAAAAAAAAAGATAGTGTAAAATACGTAGGATAAATAATACATTTTAAGCTGAGAATTGCTTGAGGGCCGGTTTTAACATGACTGTCAGGCGATATTAATTTTATATTATGGGAATTTAATCCAAAATAATAATTTTAATATACATATAATAAAATATACATTACATAACGTTGACATACATGACATTTTGACATAAATTATTACATTGAACAGATGGCAACATACTTAAATAGTTATTTCTATTTATTTAACTCTTATTATAGTAATTTAAACATTTGATGGAAAAAATGTTTAACTTTTCTATAATCATTCTAAATAATTTTTAACTTATAAAAATATGTAGGTACTTATTATATATTGAACTGGTTTTCAGGATGTACAAGAAATTCTATTTGGGCGTTATGGTTACGGTGACTTGGGTAGGTGGTTTTGGACTACTGATTCCTACGTGGCTTGGAAAATGGGGACAATTCGGTTTAGATGTAACCGTTGGTTCGTGCTCCATACTTCCAGATTCTGTCGGCCGATCACCAAAGGAAATCCTGTTTATGGGTGCATTTGTGGTGCCTTGCTTGTCTATTGTGGTGTGTTATGCTCGAATTTTCTATATCGTCAGAAAAACAGCTCTCAAGTCACGGGCTACGGTAACAACTAACCCACGTAATACAATGAATTCCAATCCATCGGACACTACGCCCTATTACACTCTTAAGACCCGCTTCAAGGTGCCTGAGATATCCACAGACTCGGCCATTGGGTCCAGTACAGCCACCGGAACGTGCTCCACTACCGACTCGAAGGAACAACATTTCCTTTCGCCACATGACATTATCGCCGATCCAAGCTCGTCAGGACTCGAAGAGAGTTATTCACCTAACCTATCTTTCTCTGATCGAAGAAGTACCAGACGACGTGACCGTTCACCATCATCCGCCCTGAATGCCACTATTACTCAAGTCGTATCAGCGGTAAGTCTAACTACCTATTCGAAAATATATATCCTAGGCTAACAAATCATCTCCGTTCAGAATCGTTTTTCGTATACAATGATACCTATCATTGCGTTCAAATTTAACACACCCATTATAGTTATATTATACTTTCTTAATATTGCCCGTTGATTAAATTGTATTATTTTAAGATTCCCGACAATTATTCAAGATAGTCAACATTCTTGTTAAATGTTTTTAAATTTTATTATAATAATATTGTTTGAACAGGTATTTCAGACAAGAGAGGACTCCTCTCCAAGGACACGTAAGCAGAGCGCCATTGGTGTTGACAGGATGTCGTCAAAAGACAAAAAGCTGCTAAAAATGATCCTTGTTATATTTATATCATTTGTCACGTGCTACTTGCCAATCACCATTAGCAAAACATCACATGAACTCGACGACTTGCACGTTCTAAATATAACCGCATATGTCTTAATCTATTTGACTACGTGCATCAATCCAATTATTTATGTAGTCATGAGCTCAGAGTACCGTCAAGCGTACAAGAATCTGTTGATGTGTAAAACTTCGCTAGAACAACAACAGACTCACAGAGGAGTGACTAAAAAACTGTCCGGTCCATAAACCATAAATTTATAGTTAGATTAAAATAAGAGTATTTTTAAGATGTAAATCGTACATGGTAAGATAATTAATTTAATGATTACACCTAATAAAACCTTACAATTCTATGTTTATACTAATGTATTGCATTTTCCGGTATATGATTAGTATATCCATCGTGTCGATAAATATTATCACTGCCTCAAATAGATAGATTTGTTTCTACAATGAACAATTACTAGACAATTATAGAACGTACGTGTTGGGGTTTACCTCAAAAATGTAGCTCTGAAGTTATGTTTCATTAAAATAAAACAAACCAAACGTATTTTTACTTACAGTAAAATTTTACCATCAATATGAATGCTATAAAATACTCTAGGGCTGTGACGTAATCGTACACAAATGAGAAACTTACCCTTAGAAAATTACACTTTTTGTAAAATATACCCAAATACCAATGTAAATTTAGGTGATATTCTTTCAACGTTAATCGGTCAATATCTCTAAATATTAAAATAATCCTACAATTTATAGTTACACAATTTTTATTTTTATTAGTCACAAAATCATCCTCCATCACTCTATGCGTACCTATAATTAATATCATCATCTTGCGGTTTTAAAATTATAACGTACAGCTATACAGGTAATTTATTATTTAAATATCAAATATAATGTTATCAATCATTTTTTTGTTTTTAAACTAAATAATTTGAGCTATTGACTGATTTACATTAAAATTATCGATTTATGTAAATAAAATAATATGTTTCTATGATAAACAAGTAAGTAGAAAATTAAAACTTCTTACTACGAATAATCAAAACTTTATAAATATATATATATATAGGTATAATATATAATTTACAACATGATTCGATTAACGTACGTTACGTGTAATAATTACTATAAATTAAGTTCCATTATTAGACGAATTAATTATATCGGTGTTTCAGTAGTTAAATTCTCTTGTAAATTAACTCGTAAATATATTTTGACGTGAATAAATTATCCCGATTCATACGTAATCAAATCGAACTTGTAGAAGTGCTTTTCACTACTTAATAGTTTATAGCCTTACAAGAAACGATTTGTAGTTTTAAGATATATTACACCTAAAACGAAAAGCCGTTAGGATTAGACCATTTCGAAATTGATTAATATTTTATGGAATTGTGACTTGTCAAGGAAAAGTCTATATTATTTTAGTATAAATAATCGACGAAAATTGTCCAGTAAGCAATGGTGGTACATAGGTTGTAGTTTCGCAGATTTTCGTCACTCGATAGCGCCGATCATCCGATATGCATATGTGTAATGTGTTACACCTATTTGATATATGGTGTGCTCACAATTTGTCAACCAGCGTTAAATTAATTAATCTAATTTTGAAACTAAAACTCGTGCCGCGGCGTCCGATCGACCATTTTTTTTCTTCCTGTACAGTACCTACATCGCTTACATTAAGTACCGTCTACGGAAACAGACAATGAACTTCGTGGCGTTAATATAAGCGATAATGTATATCAAAATAACTGACAAAAAACACTGGTCGTACGGTCATCGACACCAACGCATGTACGACAAACTTAATAATATAATTGAAATACTACGTTGTATTATCGTCTCGTACGTGTTTTTTTACTTCCATCTACCGAGAAAGTACCCTGTACTTCTTTAGCTGTTGGACTTGTACAGTTCTTAGTTTTGTACAGCGATGACATAACCTCGTTACCTACTATTATACCGTTTATCTTGTCGTGGACAATTAGTCGCGCAACGTAATAATATATACTAATATCGACGTAGACAATAATAATTATAATTCTTATAATATTAACATTTGTTTTGTTTTTTCTGTATCACTGCCTCGGACTTCTGAACCCCTCGGAGAGAGAAACGCATGCCGCGACGATTGTCGAATGACACACGTGTCGCTAATGCATACCTTTGTTGCCGTCCATGTGTAATAAATAATAATATTACTGTACCCGAGCGAAAAGCCACTAGCGACGAGTTTCAAAAATCCGTTCCGGCTGTGTACGTTTGTCATGCTCGAATTTGTAGATGATATTTTTTTCAGCATTTCGTGAACACGGATCAAACCAACCGACTGAGCAAAATTTATCGTATCGAAAAAAATAATATTATTATCATACTACAACGATATTAGTTTATATTACGTATATTATATGCGTGTGTCGTTTCAGTAATTTCACATGGATTAAATGGTCCCGTTGCCGTATGCGATGTATAATATTATGTTACGGATTTAGTGTAGGCGCTTTTTTCGTTTTGTTTTGTTTGGTTTTTACGTTTAAATGCACAAATATTATTTTCGCTTGCACGAATGCCGCAACGCTATGTAGCATAATCCCCGTGATTTATAATATACACCCTCTGCAGTGTGCAAAGAAACAAAACGCTACGCGTGTTTATTATTATTACAAACAATACAAACATTATTACCCTATGGGTTGTACCTTATAATAATGTCATACTTAGGATAGCGTTTTATCGTCGAGGTGCTTGATATGTATATTATACTATACACGTGTGTAGGAACATAAAATATAGATTGGGGGAGGGGGCGTGCATTACACGAGACTGTATGTGACTAAAGTAGACTGAGAATATTACTAGTTATCGCGTGTTTAAGACTATGGTTATAAAAATAAATAAGTATAAATGCTCAAGTGTGAAATTGTGTGTGTATATGTGTGTGTGTGTGTTTTGACCTGTATGTTGTTATAATATTGTTGTGTCTCTGTGATCGATAATATTATATAGATATTGTAAAGTATTAAAAATAATTAAGGGAATAAGTTCTTTGAACACCTCTATACGGCTGGAAGTAAACAACAATTTCCGCAACCACTGCCGCGCAAATTACGTCGACGTGACGCCTCCACCGGGCACCGCTTCCATTAATAAAGCGCACGTTTAGGATAAAACCACCCTGTTTCGTATACGTGACATCTGGTTTGATTACACGCGACTCAATCGTGGCCTATCGCTTGTGGGTCCGCATCACAATACAACTCATAAGTCACCGAAATTCGCGTACGAATCCGTCCGTAAAATCGTTAAGCGTATATAAACAATATATTATTTTTTTCATTTTTCTGTGGAAAATAATTTTCTCGTATGAATTTGCATACGGTCGTAATTTTTTTCTTGAAAAAACTTAATAATACCTATAATATATACCTATTATTTTAATATTATTATAATAACCTATTACCTACTATGTCTTGTGTGGAAACACGTACATTTGCCCTATTAACCTACAATATAATAGCTAATCTAATGGCGGAGACAGGCTCTCTCTGTACTCGTAAGTCCCCCTACTGCAACACGATCGTCTATGATTTTTCTCCTCCCCACGACCATACACTGACGCTATTTAATCATCCACTTCCTTCTCTTCATTAAATCCAACTCGGTCGTATTAACGTTGCTCTCTTCTTTGTGTGTACATCACATTATTGTTTTAGGTATATACACAGTAATGAAACGCGGTATTATTTCAGCTGTTTGTCAACGTCGAGTGTAGGTGTACGATATTAAGTAGTGTCACGTGAAATCCTCCGTCAAGGTGAGATTATCAACGTATGATTATACACCGAAGTAGATTATACATAGGTGCGCAAGTATTGGTAGATAGGGGATTAGAAGAGGTTCGTATATTATTAAAACCGAACGGATTCGACCGAAAGCAAAGACAACATATAGACCTTTTGTACATGATATTTCGTATTATAAATCGTCTCGTACCGCGACGCGTGTATTTCGTATAAACCAACGATTTTCGTATCATGAAGGTATACCTTTCCAACAAAACTACTGTCGAAAACGTCGTTTTCAAACATTATCCAAGACCCCTTTATTTATTTATCTATTTTTTTATTTTTCAATCATTTCCGTCCCGATTCCCGTTTTCCTATCTCCTATATATAACATAATATACCAACATAAAATAATAAAAAATAATGTAATAAAAATAGATTTTCGTAGTACAAAATCTTGCGAATCACTATATGCACAAACTCACATGCAGTGGACACATTTCAAACCTACGCTGATCGTGTGCCGACACACGCCAGTCAGCGATTTAAATTAAATACAAACAAAAAAAAAAAAAAACAGAAAAAAACCTAACAAATACACTCACCACACCTTTGAGTATTCCAATCGCGTCCGAAAATGGGGTTGACATCAAAGGCTCAGTGACGCAAGCCTGTAATTTCACACGACTGAAGATTCGCGTTTTATTCGTATACATACAACATTGCGTTATCACGGCGCGGAATACCATCACGATATTTTTGCATATATATACATTTTTTTTATATACATAAATATACGATATAATACGTGACATATTATTCATGAAAACAAAATATAGTATATTTTTTTAAAAGAACAAAATTACTTTTCTTTTTAGACAAATGTTTTTCCGAAAAAAAAAAATATTTTTAAATTTGCCATAGGCTCAGCAACGAAATAAAACTGTTACATTTGTCACTGTGCGTATTTATTTATACGCAAACGATAAAAATGTTTGAAAGAAGTTTTTAAAACTTACTACGCAAAAAATGATTACAAAACGTAGGAAAAAAATGCAATACCTACCTTCCGTTTTCACGACCAATTATATTCGCTAGTCGCTACCAATGAAATTAAACATCGCCACCACTATACCTCTACGGGTTTTATAAAGATATTTATGATTAATACTCGGTTAGGTTTCATTGGAATTCGCGTGCGCTATATTATATCTTTCACGATCGAAGTCGTCTCTGTCACTCTTTCACCCTCCCTCCCTCTTTCTCTTTCATTCTGCCTGTATTATATTGTCCGTCATCTCTCACTTCGAAACAAACAATAATCGTCGTTCCTTGCGCGTAAGCACTGAACGACACCCTTCTAATAATCGCATCAATCATTTCCGACAGAGCTAATAACAGTCGCCACACTCGTATTCGAAGGAATCGTCTACCATCGCATATATATATATATATACAGTGATTCACCAAGCATGTTCGTCCCATTTAATCACATTATAATAAATTTTTATTAAAATTCTTCTGATTTTTAGAAATTTTCAGTATACTTAAAGACCATATTATCAAACTGCAGTATATTTTATATTATTTAGGACGCGATATGTGGTGATACAAATATAAATTGTTAAACAAATGATTGTTCCATAATTTATTCTTAAATACTAATATTTAATCTAGTACTTATAGTAGACTACAACTTGCAAACTATCATAGTTCCTATATCTTTTTAACCTAATTTCATTTTTATACATTAATTTAAATAACTCAACAACTTTTCATTCAAATTTGAATTTATATTCATTAACATTAAAAAAAAAAAAAAATAATAATAACCTTCTATTGAACAATTTGTCAGTAAAATGCATGGTCGTCACAATACTTGGCACACAGGATACTCGCATAAAAAATCTAAGTAATTAAAAATATGGTCTTTGAATTTAGATTCCACGAAAGATGACAATACAAAAAATGAATGACGAACACTGAGCATGGTTATTGAATCATCCTGTAAAGTAGTACTGCATTATTATGTGTTTATATTTTATCGATCGGAACTGTACCATTTTGACAAAAACGTAGTAAATACCGTAATTACCAAAAACCGCAATTTTGTTTACAAAACTATACGTGCAGTTGTGTACTTGTGTCCGAATTGTTGTCACCGCCGGCGAGTTCAAACATCGAGCGATCACGATTTTCGCATAAAATATATAAATGTACTAGGTGGTTACTATGATTAGGTATGTAGATTGATTTTGACGGACGTCCAGAGAAGTCAAACACGAACAAATAGAACCGACGTGCGGTCACTGTTCGGACCAATTACGCGACATTTGTTGCAGGTACCAACGAAAAAGGCGCATAATATATTATGTCTATCACGCGGCCGTTTTTCTCATAACCCTAATCGTTCGGCTCCTTCTCACTCACTCTTTCTCTTCCACCCTCTGCATCCATTTCAACATTCGTACGCGTATAATAAGTGGGCAAAAATGATGAATAAAACTAGCTGTACGTTCTTCTAGAAATAAGACTTGCCCAGACGAAGACCGGTGGTGGTGGGCCGTATGCGCGTATAAATCCAATTTATTATCATATTAATAATTATTATTATTACACGGCTTTGGTGCGGCGGCGGAAGCGGCGAAATCGCGTCGAAACGTTTTGTTCTGCGAAATTAAATTCGGCGTTTCCGTACGGGACAGAAGTGCGCTTGTGTGTGCTTTTGGGCGCGCGCGCTTTCGCTTATTCGGCCGACAGCGAAAACTTTTAAATTAGTCGATTCGCCGAGACTGCGCTTCCGGTTAAAAGCTTTTGCCAGAGATCTCCCCGCACACACTCACTATACACTCACGCTACACACACACACAGTATATAGCGTTTTTTAATGTACGTGAAAAGAATTCAATATCTACACGTGTATGTGTGTGTGTGTGTGTTTGTCTGAATGAGTGGTATTTTTTTTATTTGTATTTATTTTTTTATTTTCACAAAGAAATTTTTATATTATGTGCACTGTCGACAAACGACTTTAGCTTGTTTTATATTATATTAATCTATAAATATGTACTTACGCGTTATTAAATATTTCGTTGCGTTGCGTTTTTTTTTTTTTTTTTTTTGTCGCAATATTATGAAAAAAAATATATATATGTTATATGCACAGCGTTTAATGATTAAAGCTATTTTTTTTTCATTTAGCGCTTGTCTATGTTGAATTTTGACTCTTTTATTTTTGAAACGGTTCAAACGTCCTATGTTGAACGCGACTTTCGATCGTATGTCGCGTCTTATCATGAGATGGTGCTATGTTGATAGTATTATATTGTTATTGGTAACGTAATGTAGATCGTCTGCGCGACTACGTTCGCTAAGTCTGAATGGGAATTTAATGCGCTTAAGTTTTGACAGTATTTTAATTAAGTTATTCTAAAACCTAAATTCCATTACACTGCGTGTTTGTGTGTGTGTGTGTGTGTGTGTGTGTGTTTGTATCTGTATATATTTGCTATTAATTATTATTCATTATTTACGCTTTTTTGAGGTTATTTATTTTGTTATTTTATATAGGACGCGTGCTGCAGTATGATTCCGTTTTTAAATAGCAAATTGCATATCATTTTAGGAAACATTTATTGGCTAAAACGCAAACTACATTAACCCAATGTGATTATTATGATATTCGTATATTTTATAGGTACTTTAAGCTATAAATTATGTTTATGCATATGTAATATATATACATTAGAACTAAACAGATCCAGGAAATATGTAAACATGGAAAATTATTTTGGAACATAAACATATATTAATATCGAGTATTATTAAGTTCAGTTATTATTTATTAAATAGGTAATGGTTTGATTATATCATTGACATTTATATATATAACGATTTTAAAAATTTGTAACGGGATGCACAGTTTTATATATTGTAATATATACTAATATTATATATTAATGTATTATGTTTAGGACGAAATAACTTTTCTACTATTTTCTACATTTCTAACCTAAATAATATACTCTAATAAAAAATTGTACTTGTGTAGTAGTGTATTGTCTAAGAAAATAAAAACATGTATTAATTTATACAACTACTGTATAGTTTAATACTAATTCAATTATAATTTATACTTGAAAGAAATTGGTTTAATCAAAAAAATGTTTTTGTTGTTACTATTGTACTAGAATTTTTTATTTAAATTGTAACTTTTATACACATGCATAATTCAATATTATAATTTATTAACACTACTTATATATACATAATTTTGCTACAATACGTTGAAACTCTGTAAAAATAATAAATTATTATACATAAATATATTGGTGCGTAATTTATACTATTATTATTATTATTGTTTTTAAATTTAATGGAGCATTTCTTTTATTGTTTTCCTATGTACAAAGCTGTTTTTATTTTTTTTTTTCAGGAAATAGACATAGGTAATAGGTTTATATATGAATAGCTACGGATGCGTAAACTGTAAACATAGTTGTACTTAGCCAATAGAATTCGTGAAAAGTCTAATGGTCTATCTAATATATCAGGATACATAACATTATAAAATATATTCAAATTTCAATCCTCCTATGTCATAAAATACAATCTTCATGCTAATACTCAATTATTTTTATTTTTCATATAAATCCTTGTTTGATTTCGAACATTTTGGGAGACGTGTGCGCAACCAGAAAAGCCATAACCTAGTATATATATACAATAGTTTATTAAGTATATTTATGTAATACAGAATATAATATAAATAAATTGTCAACTAATAATGATTTTATAGTAGTCACATTATGATAAATTGATAACACAGCTATGAAGAATATTTCACTGAAACGTTCAACACATCAAATAAAGAATGTACATTCCCATGAAAAAAATTCTAGTTTTGCTGTTGATGTTCACAGAGACACGTATGTTACATAATATCATGTTCCTAAAAACTACATTAATATTATAGGTATATCGTTTATGGTTGTTTTTTTTTTTATTTATGAAAATTAATTAAATAAAAAACTAAATATTCTTTTGCGTAAAATATCTTTTACCATTTTATAAAAGGGACTTTTGTTTTAATTTCAAACACTTATGTTTTTAATGAAATCAAATGAATATTATGTTAAAGTATGTCATACTTTTAAACAACCATTGTCTTATTAAATGTGTCTCTTGCTGTATAATATTAGGAATCTCAAAACATCATTGTAAAGTTACAGTGAAATTCTATGTGCTCGAGTTAAATAATCTATAATATATTATATTATACAAACATATAAAAATCATATATTTAATAGCTAACCTAAACACAGACAATGTTTTATTTATAGTTAATCATTTAAAAATAACTTCTATTTTGTAGAACCAACAACGCATCACTGTATAAAGTATAAAGTTTTTATTAAGTGATCGCCAGCGTAAAAATATATTTTAAACAAGTGGTTTTGTTTAAAACATTTCATACATAAACGTTTAAAATTTTTAAACTATTTAATAAAACCTTTTAATAAACGTTTAAAAAAAAATACACAAAAACATAAATTTGTGTCGTAATTTTTTCTATAAAATAAGCAATTTATTTGTAGATAACAATATGTACAACTATAGTATAGATAATACAAGAATTATGTTACTTTATTATGTACCTATAACCTATAGGCTATATAATATTATACTTGAAAGCAAAATTTTAAATTTTAAAAATAATTTATAAGTTGTTTAAACGTGCTTAAAATAAAACAACAACAAAATACCATTTAAAAAAAAAACAAGGTTTTAAACAAATAAAACGTTTGTTTTGTATTATTTAAAAAATGGTTTTTTTCTTACTCCTGTGATCGCATACTAAATTGCCCGACAGGCTAAGTAGTTCTTTATTGATCTATAATATAAGTACTCACTTATATTAACTCTGTTTAAACTCGTAAATATAGATGCATATACTTACACATAAATAAATATATAAGGAAAAATAATACTTTTTTGTGATTATTGCGTTTTGTCGGTATAGATATAATAACCATATCGTTTGCCAAATTAACAAAACAAATCATGACCAATATTGGCCACTCATCATCAAAATATATATGATATAATATAAAGTACAGTATATGATTTCATGCAATTATTCAATACTCTAAGTCAAAAGCGACAACAATAATTAAAATACCTATCGATGTGATAATCTTCAACAGAAGTAAAATACTTACCTAACCTAACTGACGATTAGGTACTATATTTTCATGTACTTGGTGAAGATAAAGTCAACTAGACTCTGTTATTTAATGAAGTTTTTACAGTTATTGATTTTATATACGTTTTGTAATAGGTTCAGTAGTTAGATTACAACAAATATTGTGACAGCTCTATATAGTACACGTTTTAAATGCATTTAAATTAGTATTTTAAATTTTAACAGTATTTTTATTTAATTTCTAGTTCAAAGAGCAAATTTCTTTTGTTTGCTGTACGTGTACACTTGATGCGTTTACCTGCAGTTATTTGTTTATGGTGTATAATTATCATGTTTTTCACAAAGATGTAATTATAATTGTATTTTGCGTAAAAATAAATAGAAATAATAATAACTTTATTTAAACGCGATATTATTATTATAACATAGGCCATAGGTATTTTAAATTTTCCCATGTAAAAACCAATTTTGTTATACTCCGATAAGTTTATGTTGGCTTATAATTTGTTTAATTCGACCAACACGCAAAAATGGTGTGATATTATATTATGTAAATAATATTAAAATAACATTAAACGCGACAAGTGGTTTCAACCTCTGTTTAAAGTTTTTGTTTGATTAAAAATAAAATTTTACACAACGTCAATTTTTCATCAGGTTTTTTTTTAGTTCTTTTTTTTTTTTGTTTAATTATCACTGTACTCGGAACAATAATAATACGTATCAAACGCTATACATAATAAATATTAGTACCATATTACCATAATATTATGGTATATAAATAGTCCATAATACTAAATTATAATTATTATAAAATTTTAACCACAAGTTTGTTTTTAAAGTTTTTGTTTGTGTAATAATTTATACAGGTTATAAATAGGATATAGAATAATAAATTATTTTATATCACGTAAAAGCATTTTCTATTTCAGATACTATTAGGTACGCAAATCGACAGAGTTAATATAAACGATAAGTATAATATGCAAATGTACTTCACATAATATAATTATTTATTATTAATACATACTGTATATTATAATATATAATATAATAATAGGTATATTTATGCATCTATTATCTATATATATATATAGGTTTATTGAAGTAAACCGTATCGTCCCCTAATTTTATATATTATAACAACCGTTGTGATCATATTGTTTTAAACTGATAAATATGTAAATAATAATAAAAAAGAAAAAAATCTCAATAAAAAAATACAATTTTTTTCTTTGATATCGACATCTTCACGTCACGAAGAGGAGTACCTATATACTATGTATACCGTCTGATTTAGACTGAGGTATCGTGTAGATACAAGGTTTGAAATCGGACTTATCAACGATATAAAAATATTTAGGTACATAGAACTATAATAATATATGATGTGTTATGTGTATACTGAAATAGTAAATTTCCACGTGAATATTATTACAACGTAGGCGATTACATACACATATATTATATACACATTGCACAGCGATTGTATATACATTTATAAGTTGAGTATTATTAATATACATTAAATGCAGTACACTGTACATATATATATATACATATAGAGAATAATATTATACATATATATTATGACGATATATCTAAGTGGTGGTGAAGAGGGATAAAAATACAGGACAATGGCACATTGTCCGCAATAACATCGGTTATTCGTTCTCACGTCCCATCTAAAAACCTTTTTTCAAAGAAAAAGAAAAGCTATACAGTCTAACCGCAAAAAAAATCAAGTAAGAAATCGTTTCGGTAAAATAAAAAGCAATGTACCTACTCTGCGAGGTCTGACTAGTCACAATATTTATGGTTTGAGATTAAGTTCAAATTCGTGTGAAAAAGTCTTTGTTTTTTGCCAAAAACAGTTTTACACGCTCGTTTATACACAGCAACCGAAATCATATATAATGGTATGGCGATGAAGGTCAATTTGACGACCGATTCGTTTGTTTGCACTTGTTTTTAGATTGTACATTTGTACGTATGCTATTATAATAATAGGCAGGTACCTACTTAGAATTTTTCGTACCACATCAGCAACACGGCGTCAAATTTTGATATTTTTCACTAAAACCCGTGAAAACAAAAAACAGTGATTGGCAGTTTAGATTTCAATCGAATAGAGGTCGTCCGGTCGCGGGTGAAAATCGATTTCCCGAGTTATTTTCGTCAGCAGTACGGCAACGACACTATATCCCATATTATATTATATTACCTGGTAAACAAAATTAATAATAAATTGTTTTTTTTATCCGCGAGAATATTATCAAGTCGTCGTTTTGCACTCTGACGTCAAAACGCCATCGGCGACACGGCGACAATCAATTAACGCCACCGACTCTTCTGCACTCTGCACACAACAGGTCGCGCGGAGCTTTTGTAAACGTTCGCTGAAAAAAAAAGGTCGTGTTGAATACAATATATAATGCTCGAACAATACCCGTCAACCGGCGGACGGTCTGTAAAAAAAAACCGATTTCGGCTCCTATCGAAGCGATTTTCTTTTTACCGTAAAACCCCGGGAATCTCGTTAGACCCAATGTAGTCCGCGCGGCTCAGAAGCCTTTTATACATAAATATTATAATATGGATGTAAAGCGTAGAACATTATACGTATATTTGTATATACTTTTTTTTTATCGCGAAGACCCACGTCAGTCTAACGTATCCGCTTGCCGAAGATAATAATAACGGGTAAATGAAG
Source organism: Aphis gossypii (assembly GCF_020184175.1). Lineage (NCBI taxonomy): Eukaryota > Metazoa > Arthropoda > Insecta > Hemiptera > Aphididae > Aphis > Aphis gossypii. The sequence continues at coordinate 81,839,771 of NC_065530.1, forward strand.
TCGTCTGTGAATGAGCTGCAGTAGTTGGGGTATGGGTGATTGTTGAAGAGAGATTGGTGGTCGTCGACGAAAGTGTAGATTTAGAAAGTGTACCTACACTCATACAGTCCATCAACTCCTCTCCGGAAATCCGTTCATCACTATCAACCCTCGCTCGTGACCAATAGTCATGCATCATTAAATACATCTAACGTCTATTTTACCTATCTATCTCATCTAGTTAAATTTTGTAGAATCGTCTATTATCTTATCCAGAAAATAAAAACTGTCATCTATTAAAATTATAAAAGTAATCGATTCCTATCTATATTATATTATATATACATTATATTATTATTGTCTATATTTTTTTTCCTTAAAATTTCTCAAAAATTATATATACCTAATTAACGTGTTTTGTAAGTTTTTATAAGGTAAAATCGTATTGTTGTAATAAAAATATGGTATAATAAAATCATATTTTATGTTGTATGTGATTTATGAGTATGGTAGTATAATATATTATACTCGTAATGTTGTAAAACGTATGTGACACAATACAAAATATATATGTAAACTACTTATATAAATTTAAATGTATTAATAAAATTTTGTATATAATCAGCTACAGGTTAGGGTCAGTTTTGTAAATAATTACTATTGAGCATTGTGCTATAATTATAATTATATTAATTCATAGCTGTATATAAATTAATCTATTATTTCAACTAGATGATTGAAAAAGAAAGGAAGATATAGCATTAAGCAAAGAAAGATGGAGAGGATTACTTGTGGCAGCTCAGGTCCTACTAGGACCGTTAAGCTAAGAAAAAAAAGGTAATTATTTAATTATCTATTGTGGGATATGTTTAATATGTACGTAGTAAGGTACCTATTTAGGTGATCAAACACCAGCCAATATTTTTATTTATTTTTTATGATTATTTTTACTATCAATTATTACAAATATTAGATAATCTCACTATTCAGTAAAAATTTAACTATGTAATTTTTATTTTCATAATACCCTTGACTTTGTGTTAAAAAAAAGAAGTATTGTAGTTTTTTTTTTTGAAACGTTGTTATATTTACATTTTCAGAATCTGATTTTCATAAAGTCAAACACACCCTCTGAAACCTTTTTTCCTATGTATACCACCCTGTCTATACCTAACACTGACCATGATCATAAGCTATAATAATTCGTCAAAATATATCGAATATTATTATAAACGGGGTTAAATCCTTCGGACGATATTCTATTTAATATTGCACTTGAGATGAGTATTGTGTACGGCAGTATGATATAATATATATTATGTCCCTTAAATATCGTACATCAGACTTAATATATTATACAGGTATGTAAATACGAGTATGTAGATATTCACGAAAAGGACCTCCTTTGACAGGTCAGCCGAAAAGGGTAGCGGAATTCGATGACGATGGCGTAGACGTGGAGGAAAAACGATTAAAAACGTCAACTCCAAAATATTGATACTACAGGAACTTGCCTGTATATCCGATATTATTATTATTATCATTGATTTAGTGTTTTATAACAACTAATAATACACTTATTATGTGATCAATAAATTCAGTATTCATTCCTATTTAGTAATCTATGTGTGAACTATGTTTGTGATGATATGTTTATATTATAATAAATATGTTTCCGTCATAGCTAGTTGTAAATTTAAACGTTATTGAAAATAGGGCTACTCAAATAATTTAATGTCGACGGGCACGCTATAGTCATTATTTATTGAGAATATATTCATAACTTTGACTTGATAAATCAGACAATGTTGTACATAATACATTGGCTGTCAGTTTAACATTTCCGTGGATTTTCCTGCCGACTATGTCATCTGTTACCGAGTATCAAGTTTAGATTATTAGATCTTAGAAAGACGACAAGCACCCATTCAATGTTGGGGGCAACACCGTTATGGGATCTTAAGGATTCCAACGATTCAATTTAAGTATGAAACGCAATTCTAATAAGTGAACTAAAGTCGTTCGGCAAGCGGTTTTTCACATCAAAATGCCATTATGGCATTTTACTGTATAATAATAAATTATGTATAAAATACAAATAGTAGTTATAATATATTAATTATTATTATATAAAGTCTTCTAAAATTACAGTAATGCATTTATAATACACGGTTAATTATTTTTAAATTATAATTTATCATGTATTACTTTTTGCTAAAGTTATCCAATTATAGTTATTATTATACTGTTCGTTTTATGTTTAACGTTTATTATCTACATGGTTTTAGTCAACAATGATACGTATAAAGGACTGGACAATCACAAAAATTATTATTTTTATTTAAGTGTTTATGACATTGTCTGCCTTAATTAGACATTCGCTATACTTCTATAAAACAACTACCTATAGTGATCAGTGTGATATCAATACGGATAACAGACAAAGGTTATATACACTAACCGTTTTAGTAATGTGCTTCAATAATCGTTATACCTATCATTGTTGACGGTCACGTATACTAACATATGTATAATGTATAAAATATATTATTGTTTTTTTCCAAATCACTCGGTAATCGCGTAGTTTTCTCAAATCGTATAGTAACCCGCAAAAGATTTTCATGTATGCGCATGGATATAATACGTACGATGCCGTATATCTATACTGGGAAGAGGGAAGAAAATTCGAAGGAGTTGACCGAGTTATAGTTGACCAACTTCTTGTGCGTCATGCTTCGACCATTTTTTAGATTCCTAGTCGTTAGTTTTACGACAATGTGAGCGTTTTTATTTTTTTCGGTAAATATATTTTTTGGTGCTGTGTAATTGCTCCAAATTACTCGAGAGGTCATTATTTGTTTTTTCCAGCAATTAAAAAAAAAACACTTTTGGAGAACGTAATCACGTCCATTTCAAATGATAACCGTTTTAGTGTTAACTGAGCTCTTATCGTTCATTAAGTAATATTTATTTTATTCATACGAGGATTTTATACATCGTATGTTTATATTTGCCTTATTTATTTTATTCTAAAATCTGAATTCCCACAGCAGAAGTGATATTATAAAAATAATGTTTATACACTTAATTGTGACATCAAAATAAAATAATATTAATTTTTGTTGAATGAGTTATTCTTTATTTTTTTGATCGACTTCACAAATCGATCCTTAACGTAGTACACGAAGTAAAGAACGAGTCACACTTTGTACAATAAAATGTAAAATACAATACATATTATGTATAATAAAATACAAATGCATTTGAAATTAAAACTTTTTATTTTCATCGCTTTTCTAAAAGGTATAGGCCATTTCCATTGTACAGCTCAACAGTTCATTAGATGTCGAGCGGGTCATTGTGATGGATGTATTAAATTTGAATTCAATGGTATATTATTGTGTTCGAAAAACAATTCTGAGCGGAGACGGTTTATCAGCTTATAATATCGCTAAGTATTTTTCATGTTGTTTTTTATAATTGTTATTAAATTTATTTATTTTTCAATTCGTAGGACTCACTAATACAAAATAATGAATTAATTTTTGGAAAGTAAGACTTATAAACACCATTATACCTATGTATAAAATATTATTATATACATAAATACTATAGTCACCGAGAATAATGTTTTTAAATTATAACAAAATAATGAATATCATTAGGTATTCATCATAGTTCGTCGAAATTCAAACTTAAAATGTCTATAAAAAAAATTATCTTCATACATATATTTTTTCGATTTTTTGGTATGAATTATTAGGTACTTTGTAAAAACGTTGTATTTTTTTTCAAACCTTAGCTATAAAAATTGCAGATTTTATACATTTTCTGCTACAAAACAATGTGTACATTTTTGTAATTTTGTCAAAATTAGTTATGCCTATACATTTTTAATGTTTTTTAAATAGAACTTTAATAATAACTTATGAGGAACCTTCTTTTAATATAACTGTTTTCCCAATATTTAAGAAAAGTGCTACAAGTTAATTACTTTCGACCCCCCAAAATACTAACTTGATTCACTTGTATATAACTTTCTATACATGAAAATATCATGTATCTACCTTTATTTGTTTTAAAGTTACACAAAAATCAAATAATCGATTTTATCAAAATCTATAGATTTGCTTACAAATTCCCATTTTTCCATAATTTTTAATTTATTATTGATTATTTTGAATAATACTGGAAATTTTTAATTTTGATCGCTTTAAAGTTTAAACACTATATAATTGTTTAACTGAAACCACCCGCAAAGAAAAGTGAAGTATTTTTTCAACAACCTATAGTGTATTTAGTGTACTTAGAATCTAAAATAAAAATAATAGTTAAGCTTATTTAATTTAATAATAGTAATAATTTTAACACATATACAATTTAAATATTGTGATAAAAATCTATAGGTTATAGTCGTAATTTCGAGTCACTTATAAACTTTATAGTTGTTTAATCTTTTCGTAATATACGTTGGTATGAATTTTTTAATAAAAATACTGACATACTTTTTGAAAATTAAACAATATAATGAACATAAAAATATTATAAGCTGAAAGTTAGTAAACAACTTTTGATTTTAGGTACTTCTATAATCTCTTCCAGTTTTATTGTTAAATGTTATGCTGTTGTGCAAACGATGCACGGCTAACCCGACCATCTACCCTGGATAAAGTCAAATTGCACTTACTTTTATCGAATTGCACTTGAGAGTTTAGACAGAAAAAAATGTTCGAATTGTATTTTTTTTTTTTTTTGAATTTCAGATGGGACAAAAAAAGGTAATTTTCAAATAATCAGATTGCACTCATGTTTAAAATAGGTTGTTCGAAGTGCATTTGTTGAGATCATTACAAAAATCCTATATTTAATAAACGGGTGCTAGTGATGCTACACCCCCACATGCGTTATTTTTATCTTATAAACATATAACAATAATATAACAAATTGTTCGTTCTGAATAATCCATTTATCTCTGATAGTCTGATAAGTATAATATGTAAGAGTGACTCGTAAAAAATTTTAAAAGTAGGATAAATTATCTAACGAATCGTATAATTTTTTCTTTTATATTTAAATTTTTAATAGTTATAATAATTTTAAAATTTTGAATTATTTGTACATTTTAAATGTCCATAACTCGACTTAAAATAAAAATATAAAAATAACCTATGCAATTCAGTTGGCATTGTTTTTACTTTAAGTTTTATGTTATGTAAGTCAATTTATTCTAATATTAAACACAACAGAGTTGGATTATTCAGAATTTACAAAATTTATTTATGCATTTGTAGGCATAAAGGCGTAATTTCCTCAATGAACTGATAGTCGATGAAATAGTTTATATTTTCAATACCTATTTAAGTTTATTATTTTTTTTCATGATAATTACGTATAAACTAAAGCAACATTTTAAAAATCAGTTCTTGTTTCAAAATCAATAAATATTTGAAATGTAAACAGTATACTATAACACAAAGCAGTTAAAACTTAAAAATAATATTATCCAAATATACATATTTATTTTTATTATTATTAAACAAACCCGCGGCGGCAGAAGTCATTTTAATGTGCAGGTCTAAATATTATGTATTCGCGTTTATTTCTGAACTAGTTACGTACTCGTGTCATAATGTCAAACACGTACAACGAAGTTCTATAATATAGACTTCGAGAACATTAAATATGAATCGGATCGGATCGATTGCAATCCGATCATACGGTTCGCCTACCCGTTTTTAATCCAAATGCAATTCGAATGTTTTGGTTTTGTTCAAAGAGCGCAGTTCGACAATCCCCCCCGCTCACCTACATAACTCGACCGCGACCCGTATAATGCCTGGAGTGGCGTATGGGCATTAGGTACCTGTGACTACGGTGGCGCGGGACGAAAGGATAATCTCCGCCTACGAGTTTTTTTTAACGGTCTGCTGTGGGTGGGTAATAGTAGCCAACGGATAATAATATTTAGTAGATATTTTAATATTTACTGTGCGCTATAGGCGATTAAAAATGTATTGCAGTAAACGCCTTCGTTAAGTTTCGAGTGGGTCGGTGGAATGTTATGATATCATAGAGTTTAGACTCGGAAAAACAGTTCGGCACGCGACCGGCGTACTTACACGCATAATACGACGTAACGGTTTTAATTTCGCGACGTATTATTATATTACCGCACACACTCGCCAGTCGTCCACCTATACAAAGCCTACAATATCCTTTTTGCAATTACACCGCCGCACATACTCGCGGCAAAGGATTAAGATCAGCCGCCGTCCCGGGACCGAATTACTTCTAGACACGCCCACCGGGCCTTGTTCGCCGCCGGTTCATCGTCCCGACCGTACGCGACGGGACACAATAACAACGGACCGGACGACCGCGACCGCGGTAATCCCCCGCCGCAAACTTTTTTCCGGTCGGCCTTTGCGCGCACACTGCACACGGTTCGACCGTTACAATAATTAAACGTCTCTTTTTTTTTTTCCTACCGTCCCTCCCCTAACTTCCCCTCGTGTGTGGTCACCGCCCACCTACCGCGCGACCATTAAATCCTGCATGCGGCGACCTTTCAACCGCGGTGGGTCACGTTTATCTCGTCTCGACCTCGTCCGAGTACATTTTTCGCACAGTAATTTATCATCGCCGCCGTCGTCATTAGCATCACATCGTCATTAAATTGTCGTATAAACCGCTCTCGAATTTAGACCGCGCCGCCGGTCCTTTTGATGGTTTTTAATTTCGCCCCGGACAATATTATCCGCGTTACCTTTACGCCGAGACCGATGGCCCTCGGCCGATACGGCGGCAATATTGCCAAACCGCACTCCCGTCGGCTGTCACTCGTTGGTTTAGTAAACCAAAACGTTTGATTTGTTCTCGACTTGAAAAAAGGGAAATTTTCGATAATCCGAACGTAGAGAGCTTAATAGGACCAACAACGCTTATATTATATTCGTTTTAATTGGAAATCGCACGAGCACGTGTCACAATCAAATCGATAGACCGAGTTGCAATAAATACATAAGTCGGTCACTCGGACTCTAATAATAATAATAATATTTAGAAACAAACGTAAATACACATTTATAAGTTAGGTATTTTGTTGTGTCGAAGTCGACGCGATTTTAGCGCGAAAACTTGCCTCACTGTAGAAAAACACATACGCCTCGAAAATGAAAATCGTGGAAATATAATTTGAAAGTTTTTCAATCCGTTTGAAAGACAGAGACTTAATGCAAGTCAGATTGGACTTTAATTTTAAAGTCTAATTTAAATAGTTTTAATAAACAAATAATGTGTATGTATCCGTAAAAAACAAATTTTCAAATACCTGTTTTAAAATTAATTTTTTTACGTCACTTAAAATTAATTTGAAAATTCAATGAAACCCGAGTTAAGCTTTTCTGTCAAATAAAAACAAATAACGATTAAAACCCATACATCTAATAATTATAAGGTAACTCTATGACGCATGATCGATTTTCCTAAAAAGTTGTTTTTGATCGTTAAAAATGATTTGATTTTTCCTTGTGGTTTATTGATTAGCTGCAGCATCTTAACTAGAAATTGTTTGAATTTTTTATCTACGAGATACCCAGCAATACCTAAACTCAAAAATTTGAAACCAACTATACACAATACAGCAGAACAACTTTAAAAAAGCAAGTAAAATATAAAATTGTACAAAATTATAATAATTTTTATTTTAAAAAAAATACATCACTTATACTAAATTGTATTTAAACGACAATGGTAGACAATGGTTTTATATAACGTTGTTATAACTAGGTATCAATATTTTTTTTTTTTTATATACATGAAGATATTTTGTAAGAAAAACAATTTTCTAAAAAAAAAATAATTTTATTATAATTGATTATTACAAGTAAGAATAACAACAATAAATAAAATACATGACAAATGTATTTAAAGTGTTATACCTATATTTAATATATTTTAATATTATTAAAAAAAAAATGTTACATCATTGATCTCAACCAATTACATAGGATACAAATAACATTGGTGTCATAAACATTTACTATACAATAATTTTAAACTTGATTAAAATTCCAGAAGCATTTACTCATTTAAAAAGAATTACCCAAATAACATAAATATAAGATAGGTAGTATGAGTTACAAAGTACTATTATTTACATTTTTATTGTTTGGTTTTTTTTCCTTTAAAATACTATTTACAGTTAAACAATCGAAACCATCAATTTAAAATTGAAATAACTTTTTATATTTTTTTTAAAAGTTCTTGGTCCATAAGGAATACAATGTCTCCAAATAATTAATATTAAACTGCTATGTGTATCCATGTATTAATTTCTCATCGCCTACATGGCATAAAATATATAAATAGTTCAAAACAACAAATTTCAATACATTTTTTTAAATAATTTGTTTTTTAGTTTTGCTATTTTGTGTTTTTGTCAGCTTTTTTATCGTATCATACACAGTTTTCTTCATTATTATTGTATTTATAGACCAAGAATCTTAAAAAAACATTTAAATAAAAAGACTAAAAATATTGTTATGATAAAAAAATATGGTTTTGGTTGTTCCACAAAATAGTAAATATACATTTTTTTTTTTATTTTATTAAAATTATTTACAATATGGAAAAATAAACCGAAAAAATTGAAAGATTTATTTATATCAAACTATGTTTACTAATGTATGAAAGCAGCAGGAGGAATATTAGGTTTCAGTTCTGAAAAACATGCAGCAGCTTTAGCATAATCCCATCCATTTTCTTCTAAACACCTGTTAAAAATAATTTAACAATTAGAAAATAAAAATAAAATCTTACTTACAAGCATAAACAATTTAAAAAAAAAATGTCTAGGTTAATTTTATAATATATTGTTATCAAATTGTAAAATATCATATGAAGAAATTTCCCAAACCACAACTAACAAATAACAATATATCAACATTTAATATTGCAATTAAAAAATTGTAAATACAGGTAATAACTTACTTTTTAGCCCATTCATTATTCATTCCAGACTCATTTGAAAAACTCTTAACCATAGTCATCTTATCAGGATTTGCATTAACATCACTGGTCAAATTTACAGGTCTTTCATTAGATAATTGATTTACAGGGAAGGAGGCAGGAGTTGAAGGTGATATTGTGTTAAACATATTAAATGAGGCAGTTGGCTGCTGTTGTGAGTCTGGTTGGAAATTTACAGTAGCAACAGGTGCCATTTGTTGGATCTGTGGAGTAGATGTCGACATACCCCCTTGATAGGGTGATGGCTGCTGTGGATTCATAGGAGCAGTCATTGAGGGAGGCTGATATGATGAAAATGTGGATTGCTGATAAGATGGTGGTGGGTAGCTGGGTGTGGGTTGCTGCTGGCTGGATGAAGATGACGATGATTCCATGCCAGTCATTTCATCTGTATCCTCCATAAACATGGTTACATTTTGGTTGTTGTTACCATTAGAATTATTTCTTTTTGATGAAATTGGTTTTGGTTTAAAAACATGGAACCGTTTTGAAGACTCCTGAAATGTAAAATGTTTGTATTATAGCAAATACTTACAAATTCATATAAATACAAATTCACTTACTAATAATAACTCATCGGTGACTATTGTTACAAAAAACATATCGCTAATTATACTCCAACCACTTCCAACAGGTACTATACAGAATGTTCTACAGAATGAACGGTATACATGCCTATGGTTGGTTTCTTTAAAGTCTTCAGCAAATACACCATTCAGTACAATCTGAATCATTGCAGCCTAGAAAAAAATAATTATAAAAATATTATAATACTTATTAATATTACTATTAAAAATAATTAAAATAACAAGATACCCACATTTGCCAATGGAACATCAACTATAAATGAGCCAAGATCATGCTTGGATTTAGGTAACTTGTCGAGAAAGTTAATTATATTTTCTTTGCCTTTGTGTAAATAACGTCCTCTTCCTTGTTTGTTTCTGTCATTTTTTAAAAAATTTCTACTTTCAGGCAAATATTGTGATAAACTACCTTTGACACTAAAATTAAACACAATTAAAATTATTTAACTATTTAATAGAATTTTGTTTATAAATAAATATTAAATGTTTAATAAATAATATACCAACTTTTTCAATAGAAAATTGCTGGATAATGTAAATGTGGCATTTTCATGGTAAGCTTCTGAAACCATTTGCCTGGACACTTGATTATCGAAACGTTCATAGTATTGAGTGAGAAAAGATTCAACTAAACTCATCACAGGATTTGGTAGTTCAGGGTTATGGCCTTCTGGTATTGGGTAACAATTACCCAAGTTAATTGGTATTTTAAACTTTGATCCAATCGCACTGTACCGAGTTGGTAGTTCTGTGTTATCCTGAAAACAATTACATAGCATTGCCCTACATCCTAAACATCAACTCAACTTAATAAATACAAAGAGAATTTAAACTTTTTTTGAAGATAGTTTATCAATTTTTTTTTTCTTTTACTATTAAATACATAATTTACTGTTGCTAATAAGTAAATATGATTCAAAATATTTCTTTTACTCCAAATATGAAGCATAAATTACTTTGGATTATATTTTCTTAAGGGCAAATATATATATATATATATATATTAAATGCTATTCAGTAATATTATTTTTTTTTAAGCTAAACCTTTCGTTAAACAGACATTAAGTGCTCAAATTAATTTGTATAATTAAATGCATAAATAAAGCATTGAACATTTCCCTTATTTTTCAATACAACTACTATTACACATAGTTAAAAAACATGCTATTATAAATATATTGAAAATAAGTATACGGTTTACGTTTAATCAAACAACAATCAAATAATTACCATCACTTTAAGTTTTTTTAAATTTGTGTTATGTGCAATATTTTTTAACTTCTTTTGTAACACAATTGAATTTAAACTTATATTTATCATTCCGAATCTCTTTTAATTTTAAATTCAAACCAGGTAAGATGTACTTACTTTAGACACCTTACCTTACAAAACACCAAAAATAATCATAATACTATTAAGCTAGTACTATAAAAACATCAGTCTTGTGGTTCCTCGGTAACATTATAGCGTACAAATGGAAAAAGATTAAATAAATGAAACTTACCAACTTAATTAGACAAGGAAAAAGTTGTTGTACATCCCTAAAACATGTAAAATATTAATAAATGTTAAGTGGTATTAAAACCAAAATATTAAAAAGCATACATACACTTTGTAACGCTCTTTGTCTTCTGTATCACACACAGGATTTCTTGACAAGTTCAGCACTTCAATATTATAACCAGAAAGACACCTTAGTTCTTTTAAATCAGAAAACTGAAATAAAAATTATTTTAGTATACTTTATCAATAAAAGTGAAAAATATAGAACACATTACTTTATTTCCAGCCAAATCCAACACTTTCAGTTCAGGAAACAATCTACGTATCCATACAAGACCTTCCCCTAAATAAATGTGATTATTTTCAAGACTTAAGCCATACAAATCATGTTTGGTGTGTTGAGCAACTATATTCAGTGCTGCTAAAAGAACTGCTGGTCGATTTAATGGTACAAACAGTTGGTTGTCGGTAAATACTATAACAAAAATGTAAATGTTTTCTTTATTCCTTTTGTGACTATTATTAAATTAATATAAAATAATGTTTTACATACATGGACAAGCATAAAAACGTGACAAATCTAAACTCTTGGTACTAGGATTGTAGCGGGTCGCCATTGCTTCTATCATTTTCTCTCTTACTTCATTGGATACTGGTGTGAATGATATAGGACCACGTGGAGGCAAATATAATAACACCTTTATAATTAACTAAATACAAAATTTTTTGTTAAAAAAACATTTTTAAAGCTCTACAACAGAATCATATCAACTTACTTTTCGATCATCTCTTTGTGTTATCTTATAGCTAGTGTTATGTAATGCTTTAGCAACCTTATAATCATCAACAAGAAATCTTAATGCATTATCAAAGTATTGTTTCTGTAAAATAAACATTGATTATTTTAATTTATTCAATAAATATACAAATAACATAGAAATAACATACATTATATGGATAAAATACAACAGGTGTGATATAAGTTTGTATTATTTTTAAAACTTCATCGCTATCTTCAACATTTGGCACCTTAAAAATAAGAGTATAATAATTAAAATAAATCAGATTGATATATGAAAAAAAAACTTACAAATACTGAATACCATCCTGTACTACTTTCTTTTAAAGTCCATGACATGTTTCTGTTGTTACCGTGACCACCACGGTTATTTCTTTCAGGAAAAGACCTATTGAATAAATTCACATTCACATTATATATCTACAATATAGTATATTTTTAACTAAAATATATAAATTATTTACCGTCGACCAGTATTATGTCTAGATGGCCCATTCCGATTAGAAAATTCACTATCTAATTGATCACGAACCAGATCAGTTTTGTTATCCCAACTTTTACGAAATTGATTGCCTCCGCGGTTGTTTGCTTTGAATGTCACTTTTTTGTTATAACCATGGCGATCTGAGTATCCACCACCTCCTCTATTGCTAGGTCTTGAAGTTCGATCATCGTGTTCATTATTCCGTTCACTGCCTACAATTTAAAAATATAATATTATCAGTAATAGATTAAAGGAAATCAGATGAACTAATTTTGGTTGGAACTACATACGATTGGTTTGAATTTTTAACTGAATTTGAATTTTACTTTATTAGTTTTTATTTTTTATGAATAAGAATGTTTTTAGTTTGTTCATTGATAAATTAAATTTTTTAAATTATAACTGCAATTTCACATTAAACATTGTACTAAATTTTTTCTCCGACAAGTGCAGTGTATTTTTTATTAAACAACAATTTCAATGTTTCACAAAACAATATTCATTAGATTATAGTTTGAAATACAAAATATTAAGAAATAGGTATTTCTATTTTGTGGTTTTTAAGTTTTAGTATAAAAATATGCACCAATTGAGTACCAATTTAATACCCATGGATTTGTGTAAAAATTACCTTCATATTATAGTACCTTACTATATTACTGACAGTGTTACTGTAAAATATACTAAATTTACGTCAAAATAATAATTATATTATTGTGTCTTATTTTGTACTATTCATTATCATCAAACATAACAACATAATTTACACTTGGTTAAATTATAAATACCTAAACTATTTCTATTTTTTAAGGATTATTTTTCTTAAACAGTAGATAACTATAACAATCTGTTAAATACCAAGAAATTGTACTGATAGGTACTAGTGGTACTACCAACTATGATACTTTTTTTTCATCTAATAGTTTTTCAAATGATTAAAATTATAAATAATCTATAATTGTTCAAACAGGTTATTATAACATAAAATGATAATATTTTTACCAATATTTTAAAATAATAAAAAATACCAAATGACTAAAATAATTTGATAAATTAACGGCCACGTGAAACAAAAAGTACCTGTAGAGACCTGTATAGTTTAATATAGTCTAATAAGTTACTATCAACTCAAGTAAAAATCCAGACCGACGTTTTATTTGAGTTGACGAGAAACATGAAGATGCAAACAAAAAAATTGATAGGATAAGCACAATACAAATAATTGTAATACTTAAAATATAGAATCTACCAACGAATATACTTCAAAGAAAATCTGACCAAGCGTGTATATATGTAGAATTTATTTAGAAATTGCTGGAGCTTGAGGATTTTAAAATTGAAAGATACGGTAGAAAGTAATATTAAATACATCATTATATTATAAAGGTATCAAAGAAGTGCCAAAAGGTATATTACAATATCGTGTATGAATGAAAGCAGTAAGTACCTGGGAGGTAAATATTAATTTAGCCAAATTCTTATTAGGTCGTAGTTTTTTGTGCACTTCACCCCCACCTAGGTCCTAAAAAATAAACGTCGGTTTGTACAATATACTCACGTGAATTGATGTTGTGAAACCTGCCATTGTTGTTACGTCCTCGTGATCTACCAGCCATAGCGTTTAGTAAATCGTCTAAACTTTAAGGCCTAGTACGACGACAATTAATGTTGAATCCAGAAAGTGAAAGAATAAGAAAAAGCGTAGAAACTGAATGTACGCTAAATTGTAAACAGAAATCGCACTATGCCACTATCAAATACGATACGAATAACAAATAGGAAGTCGCCAGTAAGTTGGTAACCACCATAGATAATAAAATATGGTAACCCCACTGAGATAGATAAGATATATCTGTAAGGCGGCCATTTTTCAGACTATATAGTGATAAGAAACCTCGTATACTCGGTTGCATTTCAACGTATACCCGGAGTAAAACGTTTATATTGTCAGCCATCCACAAGATAGCGCAATGTCAATGATTTTCAGGGTAAATGAAATCGCAGTGAATCGTTTATCCTCGTACGATTTTTAACTTTTTTGACAGTGTAATACACTAATACCTATCTATTAAAATTCAAATTATACCAATCAGACAAGCCCGGTTGTGAAACAACGTAAGGTACTGTGTCAAAATGCGTCCCGGAAAGTGGCGAAGCACTTGGCCTACGTGTAAGGAAAGCTAGGAAAATTTACGACAGGTTGAAAATAAATCTGAAGTACACACGGTGCCAGATTGTTGCAATCTAACCATCATTATATATTATTTTAACGCACAAGCCTATTTTTATATATTTAGAAATTATCAACATACTGTGTACTGAGAAATTTCAAAATATTGACACAATGATACATATTTTTTAATTAATAATATTGATAATCGTATTGTAATAAATTATTTATACTCGGAAATCAGAACCACGCTGGAGCGTGCATGGTGCATGTACGTATATAGTTATGTTTGGGTATTGAGTGTTTTGCGAAAGAAAGGGAACATAGGTAATAATTAATATTTATTTATTTAATTAACGCCATTCAGCGGCAATTTAAAAATATACAATAATAAGATGAATACAGAAAAATTACAATAGTACCCGATTTAAACAAGCAATGTTGCAATGCTGCATGCACAACAATATCAACCTCGAATAGTTTTATTTCTAAAATCTAAAATTATTACAAATTCTAAAAACAAAAACCAATTGACACTCTAATATTTTATCATTGATCTCGGTCATCGGTTAAAGCCGCATTCCCACGACTGGTGTACTTGACTAATATTTGGTGCTGGTGGCCACGCCGTCGGATCGGCATACTTGTACACTACAATATTATTTGTCACTGATGCCGTTCCCGAGGGTTGTAGGTAAATGTGACACAAGTCAAAGGAACGGCCAATAATCAATATACTTGTATTAGTGATCCCACGACTCGGTTCATGTAGATCAGGAAAAACAGTAGCTTGCTAACTTTGTCATATTATTTATATTAAAATGTGGCTCCCACCACCAATATTTTGCTATAACAGCCAGCTGTGGGAACAGAGTACTTGGCTACTTGTACAAATGTACAATTATTGGCGTATTTGGCAAGTCGGTACCTACACCAGTCGTGAGAATGCGGCATTTAACTTGCGAGTCGTGTATGGTAAACTCGTTCACTATTCTGTATTATGTACTTCAGTCGAATCCTTATACCTAGTATGAAAAATAAAATTTAATTTTTCGTAACTTGCGTTCACGTTAATATTTTAACATGGAAAAAAATATGTCTTAATAAAAAAAGAAATGGGTGGTGCGGCTAAAATAAAAAATTGCAGTAAATCGCCCAAGGATCGAAAACAGTATCTGATGTGTTCATTAGGTGTAATCGGGAAACAATCCCCTAGGTCAGGGGTCTCCAACCTTTTTTTACGGTGGGCCAAATTTGGTATACGCTTTGGCATCGCGGGCCAAAATTTTTTAGAAATGTGTTGTCTAAAAAAAAAAAATTGTTGTCTATCTAGGAATAGATAGGTTATGAAATTGAGTAATAAATTAGAATAGATAAGATTTATTTAAAAAATGTATGTTAATTTCTATAATTTCTTATTTTATAATTCAAAATTTGTTTTATATTTCAAAACATTAATTAGCTTGGCGGCCCGGTGGAAAAAGCTTGGAGGGCCGGATCCGACCCGCGAGCCGTAGGTTGGAGACCCCTGCCCTAGGCTATACCTCACTGTTGAATACACTTGTTATTGGAAATCGCACTCTTGATTCGAGAATATGAATTCAAGTACACCGTGTTAATAAGATATCGATAACTAAAATTATATAAATTAATATACCTAGATAATATGGTGCGCGTGCGTCATACCTTATTTGCAGCTGTATTTGATTTATGCAGTTGTCTTAATAAGGTTAAAAAGTTTTAAAACACTCGAATCCAAATAAATAAAACACTAAACATTTTATCTATTTGCCAACACAATTAATGTAATGCATACATAAATACATGTTTTTAAAATTATGTTGAAAATGAGCATAAGGTCCCCAGTAAATCAAACAATCACCATTCAATTACAGTAATTATATATATATATATATTTTTAATTTAAAGAAATTCAATGAGTAATAATTTTCTATCCATAATTAATTTAAATATATCAAAACAATAAAAAAAAAAAAAAACATCATATTGTAAAAACTAATGCACTAATTTCTTAGTGAAAGACTCATTTAAATATAACTATATTCATTAATGAATGAAAGCTGCAGGTGGAATTTTGGCTTTTAGTTCTAAAAAACATGTGGCAGCTCTAGCATAATCCCATCCATTATCTTCTAAACACCTGTAAAAAATAATTTAATAAACAACAAATAAAAACACAAGAATCTTACTTATAGGTCTAACAATTTTAAAAAGAATTTTCAAGGTAAATTTTATATTATATTGTTATCAAATTGTAAAATATCATATGAAGAAATTTCCCAAACCACAACTAACAAATAACAATATATCAACATTTAATATTGCAATTAAAAATTATAAATACAGGTAATAACTTACTTTTTAGCCCATTCATTATTCATTCCAGACTCATTTGAAAAACTCTTAACCATAGTCATCTTATCAGGATTTGCATTAACATCACTGGTCAAATTTACAGGTCTTTCATTAGATAATTGATTTACAGGGAAGGAGGCAGGAGTTGAAGGTGATATTGTGTTAAACATATTAAATGAGGCAGTTGGCTGCTGTTGTGAGTCTGGTTGGAAATTTACAGTAGCAACAGGTGCCATTTGTTGGATCTGTGGAGTAGATGTTGACATGCCCCCTTGATAGGGTGATGACTGCTGTGGATTCATAGGAGCAGTCATTGATGAAGGCTGATATGATGAAAATGTGGGTTGCTGAAAAGATATTGGTGAGTAGCTGGATGTAGATGGGTGTTGATAAGATGATGATAATTTCATGCCAGCCATTTCATCAGTATCCTCCATAAACATTGTTAAATTTTGGATACTATTGCCATTAGAATTAATTCTTTTGGATGATATTGGTTTTGGTTTGAAAATATGGAATCGTTTTGAAGACTCCTGAAATGTAAAGTATTTAAATTATAGCATGTAGGTTGATAATTTTATCACAAACTACACATTATTTCAAAATTTATTGTTTTATGAAATACTTTTAAGAATATTCTTCAAAAATGTTTATAAATATATATATATACTAATAAAAATTGTTATTTTGACTTAAATTATGCAAGAAAATTATTTTAATAAAGATTAATAAATTTAGTAATAATGGGTGGTTCATGACAAAACAATCACCTGATTAACTTAAAATAGGAATCAAACAAAAAATCAATTACTAATAATAACTCATCGTTGACTGTTGTTATAAACAACATATCACTAATTATTCTCCAACCACTTTCAACTGGCACTATACAGAATGTTCTAGAGAATGATCGGAATACATGCCTATAGTTGGTTTCTTCAAAGTCTTCAGCAAATACACCATTCAGTACAATCTGAACCATTGCAGCCTAGAAAAAAAAACACTTAAATAATTATAAAGGAGCATTAAAAAAACAAGATACTCACATTTGCCAATGGAATATCAACTATAAATGAGTCAAGATCATGCTTGGATTTAGGTAATTTATCAAGAAAGTTAATTATGTTTTCTTTGCCTTTATGTAAATAACGACGTTTTTCATGTTTGTGTCTGTCAGTTCTTAAAAAATTTCTACTTTCAGGCAAATACTGTGATAAATTACCTTTGACACTAAAATTAAAATTAAAATTATTTAACTATTTAATAGAATTTTGTTTATTAAATATTCTTAACAAATAATATACCAACTTTTTAAATAGTAAAATGCTGGATAATGTAAATGTGGCATTTTCATGGTAAGCTTCTGAAACCATTTGTCTGGACACTTGATTATCGAAACGTTCATAGTATTGAGTGAGAAAAGATTCAACTAAACTCATCACAGGATTTGGTAGTTCAGGGTTATGGCCTTCTGGTATTGGGTAACAATTACCCAAGTGAATTGGCATTTTAAATTTGGTTCCAATTGTACTGTATCGAGATGGCAGTTCTGAATTATCCTGAAAACAATTAAATAGCATTGTCCTACATCCTAAATATCAATGTAACTTAATAAATGTAAAAAAGTTAAAAAATTTTATCATAAAATATTTTTTTATCTTGTGAAATACTACAATCACTTTTGCTGGTTAGGAAATCAAAAAACTTAAGATGTCAGCGCACTATTTGTTTTCTCTCTCTGGCCCACAAGCAACATAGACAAAACGCATTTACGCAGAATCATTTTTTCTATGTTTTTAAGTAATTTTAAAATAAAAACACATATTATAAAAAAGATAGAGAATATTTTTGAGGGAATGATATATCAATTTGTCAAAATATGGTCTCAAAATAATTTAAACATTGTTAAAATTTATAACATTATTTTGTTTTTATTTTTAAAGTCAAATAACATAAACTTGGTTCTCCTAAATGAAAATTTAGTATGCTGTATCCAGTGACGTATTTAGGGGGGCCGGGGTGCTTGAGCCACGGCGGTTATTTTTGGAGAGCATTTTGACACAAAACAGTACCTAGGTAAATTCAGTGATAAAACAAAGTAATGGCACTCAGATAATCTGGAGAGCAAAATTCCTAAATACGTCTCTGGTTGTATCATTGTATGTATGTAAGACAAGACAACACATTTATGACAAAATTATATATTAAATTTATAATAAAAATATCAATCTTGTGGTTCCTCGCCAACATTTAACATACAAATGAAATAAGATTAAATAGTTAATACTTACCAACTTAATCAGCATAGGAAAAAATTGTTGTAAGTTCCTAAAACACATATACTATAAATACATGTTAAGTGGTGTTAAAACATTCAAAAGCATACATACCATTTGTACCGCTCTTTGTCTACTGTATCACACAGAGGATTTCCTTGCAAGTTCAGCACTTCAATATTATAACCAGAAAGACACTTTAACTCTTTTAAATCAGAAAACTGAAATAAAAATTATTTTAGTATATTTTATCAATAAAAGTGAAAAATATAGAACACATTACTTTATTCCCAGCCAAATCCAACACTTTCAGTTCAGGAAACAATCTACGTATCCATACAAGACCTTCCCCTAAATAAATGTGATTATTTTCAAGACTTAAGCCATACAAATCATGTTTGGTGTGTTGAGCAACTATATTCAGTGCTGCTAAAAGAACTGCTGGTCGATTTAATGGTACAAACAGTTGGTTGTCGGTAAATACTATAACAAAAATGTATATGTTTTCTTTATTCCTTTTGTGACTATTATTAAATTAATATAAAATAATGTTTTACATACATGGACAAGTATAAAAACGTGACAAATCCAAACTCTTGGTACTAGGATTGTAGCGGGTCGCCATTGCTTCTATCATTTTCTCTCTTACTTCATTGGATACTGGTGTGAATGATATAGGACCACGTGGAGGCAAATATGGTAACACCTTTATAATTAACTAAATACAAAATTTTTTGTTAAAAAAACATTTTTAAAACTCTACAACTGAATCATTTCAACTTACTTTTCGATCATTTCTTTGTTTTATCTTATAGCTAGTGTTGTGCAATGCGTTAGCAACCTTATAATCATCAACAAGAAATCTTAATGCATTATCGAAATATTGTTTCTGTAAAATAAATATTGATAATTTTAATATATTCTTGTACTTTTAATAGCACTTAGCTTGCTGAAACATTTTAATAACAATAAACAAAAATAAATAAATAAATATATTCTACTAGTATAGAAATAGCATACATTATATGGATATAGTATAACTGGTTTGATATACGTTTGTATTATTTGTAAAACTTCGTCACTATCTTCAACATTTGGCACCTTAAAAATAAGTTTAATGATAATTTAAATATGTACAATTGATAAATTAAAAATTGGAACTTACAAATACTGAGTACCATCCAGTACTACTTTCTTTTAAAGACCGTAAATTTCTGAAGTTACAATGACCACTTCGTTCAAGATTTCTTTCAGGAAAAGACCTATTGAATAATTCACATTCATGGATATATTAATTGATTTTAGAAGTGGTAAAGACTAAAATTTTAGAATATTCACCTTCGGCGAGCATTATTTCTTGATGGTCCATTTCGAAAAGAAAATTCACCATCCAATTGATCACGAACCAGGTCAGTTTTACAATCCCAACTTTTACGATATTGATTTCCTCCATTGTTGTTTGCTTTGAATGTCACCTTTTTTTTATAACCATGACGATCTGAGTATCTATCAAATCCTCTAGTGCAAGGTCTTGTATTTCGATCATCATATTCATTATAACGTTCACTACCTACAATTAATAAATCTTATGTTATTGGTGAAAGACAAAAATCGAATCAGATGAATTAATTTTGTGAGGAACAGCATACAATTGATTTGAATTTGAACTTTACCTTATTTGCTTTTATTTTTTTATGAATGAGAATGTTTTTAGTTTATTCAGTCTCAAATCAACTATTTCGCATTAAACATTGAAGTAAAATTGTTCTCCAAATAAATTGTATTTTTGTTAAAGAACCATTTCAATGTTTCCACGAAAAAATATACCTTGTTTATAGTTTGAAATACAAAATATTGAGGAATGGATACTCCTATATTATGTTTTTAAAGTTCTACCATATAAATATGCACCAATTTAGTATTCTAAAATCTATAATTAGTACAAAAATTAGGTAGGTACCTTTGAATAGTACCTACTATAGTATTGCATGTTATTTTGCACTATTCACTACCATAAAAACATATTAATATAATTTATACTTAGTTAAACTAAAGTTAATAGTTATATTAAATACCTGAACTATTTCTATATTTTAAGGATTATTTTTCTTAAATACTACCTACATATATAAAATAAAATAATCTGATAAATGATAATTTTACACTATGGTGGGTATTACCAACTGGTATACTTTTTTATTTCATCAAATCATTAAAACAAGAGATTATTACACAAAATTAATATATTTTACCAACATAAAAATAATGAAAAATACAAAATGACTATTTGACACTTGATTAAGGAACAACCACATGTATTGTATTAACTTTAGTAACACTCTAGACTAATGTTTTTATTCTAGTCTATTATAAACACGGAGATTCAATCAAAAGATTGAAAGGATATGCATAATACAAATAATTGTGATATTTTAAATGTAGGTAGAACAATCAATGAAATATGAATAGGTATAATGATTTTTCAGCAAAAAATAAAACCTAACCATGAGTGTTACACAGATATACACTGTGTGTATACACAGTATTTATTTAGAGATTGCTCAGACTAGAGCCCTGCTAGAATAAAATTTATAAAAACCGTATTATTAAATACATACATATGATAAGTGCCAAATATATAAATCAAATGAAAACAGTAAGTAGGTACCTACGTTGATAGAAAAAATTTAAGTTGGCCAAATTCTTATTAGATCGTAGTATTCTGCACTCCAACATCAAACCATCTAATTAAGGCCCTTAATATTATAACCGTCAATATTTATAGGATATACTCACGAGAATTGATGTTGTGAAATCTGTTAATGGCATTACGTTCTCGCGATCTACTAGTCATCGTGTTTAGTAAGTCATCTATAGTAATAGTTTAGACCTGTATAGTGTATGGCTATGTAGTGTGTACGATCAATATGA
Organism: Aphis gossypii; assembly: GCF_020184175.1. NCBI lineage: Eukaryota > Metazoa > Arthropoda > Insecta > Hemiptera > Aphididae > Aphis > Aphis gossypii. The sequence goes on from NC_065530.1 coordinate 81,861,906, forward strand.
TCGACAAGACGACAAGTAACAACTAAGTACTAACAACCGCCAAAATTAAATGAGTATTGACTGTTGAGTGTATTACTATTTACTTTTACTTTTTATACTATTTATAGAATGAACATGAAATATTAACAGAAAACAAGATTACATCCGGTTCAGGATGTGATAAGACAACTCTCAACTAACAGTGTTGCCAGTTTTTTAAATTGTAAACACCATTTAGTCGTCATAAATTTCGTATTAATGAAAAATTTGTCATTTGATACTTACCTACTACTTATACAAAATATATTATAACTACCTATCACGAATTAAGATATCTTAATTCGTGCTACCTATATTTGAAGATAAAAACTTATACTACCTACCACTTGCTATCCTTATTCCGAACTACTGGTTTTTAAATAAATATAAGTAAAATAATTTACTTAAACTTTTAAGCCAATATTTTATTTAAATGAAATAGGTACTTATTCTGGAAATTATACATGCATATTTTATATGTATCTATAAAAAAAAATACTATATCGTCTATATCTGATTACAATCAAATAAATAATAAATATATGGTACTGGTTTATATTAAAATAAATAATATTACCATAAATAGGTATTAATTTTTTTTTTTAATTAAATAGCATTTGAAAGCGTAATCTTACAACTCTAATAACTTAAAATTTTTATAACATAATAAACTTTTTTTAATGTTTTCAAAAACTTTTTAAATATAAATAAAGGTATACATACCTATAATCTATACGAAAATAAAATAGTTTGGCCTGTAGGTAGATTTGTTTCTATACTTATAACAAGTAATAACCAATAATAATTTGGAACTTAAGTGTGCCGTATGTGCCATTATACAAATAATTGCATTAAATACTTTTTAAAGAAATGATTGATTTTAAGAATAATTTATTTTTCGGGATAAAATGGAATCGGGTATTCGAGTGGATCACTAATATAGCTGAAAGTTAAGTGTTTCAACGTTCTAATTATTTGTTATTAAATGTATATTATGTATCTAATAATATCGTTTAAGTTCAAACGGTAATAAGAAAAATAATTTGACTCTAGTTACAATTTATTTCTAATAGGTTGCAAAACGTAGATAGAACCTTATATTATATTATTTCCAAATATCAAATGTAAACAGAATTTTTATTTTAACTCAAAATAATTTATAACTTTCGAGTTTTTAACAAATTGAAGGTATAATGTTTTTAAATGCTTATTAAAAAATATTGTAAACTAAAATTGTTGATATTTTTTAGTCAGGTTAACGTTCAGAGGCAGGTTGTAACACCAGTACTCACAGTAAGGCCGTAACTGGAAATTAATTTCGAGAGGGGTTTAAGCAAAAAGATTATGTTCTAATAGGTAATTTAGTATAACATATCTAACCATATAATAAAGCACAAAAAAATTTCAGGGGCGGTTGAACACTCAAAACCCCCCCTAGATACGGCCTTATAAATCGGTATTTTAGAGTTAGATCGTATTGTCGCAATACCCAAGGACCTAACAGTAGGTAATAAATATTGATTGAGCATGATGTTAAATCATCTAAAACCGTGCGACGTCGTGTGTTATAAACTTATAAAATAAATTATCGTTTTTAAATTTCTTTGTCCATGTTCAATAGACAATAGATGTTTATACGAGGCGCATGTCACACTGTACCTAATAATTATAGTAAAACTACGTACATGATACATATAGATAATACGGGTATAACCACGATTTCTAAAACATGTCATAATATAAAATAATTTAACTTTGAGACTTCTGTTTATTTTTATTTGTCGAAGGTACATTATGATATACACGTCGTAGGAATACTACGAACACACACCGTTGCACGTTTCATTGTTAATCACATTTTCGTGAACTGTGACTTCAGTTGTTTTTAATCGTTCAAATTTGTTTAATTGCTTCGTAGATCGTAATAACTAATAACCTCCTTTATTTTTAGCTATACTATTTGTTTAAGGTCACTGGTCAGCTATGGTTTATTCTATAAATATATAATATATAATAATATTATATTTATATTATGTTTATCAAGGGCGCACCCAAGGGGGGTGGTTAACTGGCTTTAGCCTCCCACCAAAATGGCTGATAATTTAGATATATTGACTTTAAATTATTAGGTATATAAAAAAATTATTAATATTTATCGAAATTGAAACATTAGGTATAACATAATATTATATATTTATACCTGTCATTCCGAGTCTTGGGAGAGACCTTTATTGTCTATTATTATCGTCACGACGTAGCAAGGTGAAACTGTAGGATGATTGGAATTTAGCCCCCCCACCAAAAAAAAAAAAATAACCCTGAGTGCGTCCCTGATGTTTATAAAAGTAAAAATGTACGGTCTTGTAATACTATCCAAATTAAAAATGAAATTTCATGTTTACAATATAATTAATACATTGTTATGTTAAATATACACCCTATGTCCCTATAGGACCTGGTTATTAATAATTTTACAACCACGAGAAAAAATTAGTTGTATAATTAATGAACAAAGGGGTCATGAAGTTATTATTAGTTAGGTATTCTAATATCGAAAAAAAACTAGAGCAACCGCAACATCAAAAAAAAAATTCTGTCTACAGCACTGATGTCTGATGCTATTATAAACAGTTTAAGCTATCTAGGTTCGCACAATCACACTGTTCGCAGTTCAGTTCGGGTACTAAATATTTGTAAAAAAAAAATTCTTATTTTTACTATAATAAAACCTAAAAAAAACATTTTTTCCATAGACATTTGAATTTACAGGGAAAGGAATGTAAAATTAATTTTAAAACTAAGCTTATACATTTATTTCAATGCTATATTAAGTATACACAAGATAAATTTATTTTTTTTATTATTTAGGAGGCTGTTTGTTACACGGTTGGCTTGTATTTTTGTATTTTAGACAACACTCTAAATTATTTATATCCAAATATCAGTTTAATAGTAAGGACGTAAAGTGATGGTTTTATTTATTAAACATACATTGATACAATAGAAATTCACATTTTGTAACTTTGTACCTTCGGTATTTACCAGATTCTTTTAGTATAAATGTCAACTAATATTTAAAATGGGTGATTAGAAACCAGATGGCAAAATTGTTGAAGCTTTAAGAAGGTACAATATTAAAAACACATTACAATATAATGGAATAATAAATAATTTAAAAAGACAAACAATAGGTATATTTTAACTTCTTTATAGTATATAAAATAATAAAAATAACTTTAATCAGTGTTTAAATGCTATTGAAGGAATTACAGATTTTAGTTTTGAAAAACTTAATGTAGCTTTGCCATAATCCCAGTTATTTTCAACTAAACACCTGGTAAAAAAGAAAACAAGAAAAATTAATAATAATATATTATATAACTTATACACTTTTACAAAATGGAAAATTTAAAAAATTGTATTGCAAATAAAATGTTGAATTATCAAAACTAAATATATTTCAATAAGTATCTAGTTGAGCAATATATTATACATTTATTACATAACAATGAATATAATGCATGTATCTTACTTTTTGACCATTTATCGTTCATTCCAGACTCATTTGAAAACCTCTTAATCATTAACAATTCATTTTTAGAATTTTCATTATGATTATTAGAAGAATCTAAATGGATTTTAGTTGATGCTGTAGAAAGGGCTGGTTCTATTGGTTTTGTGTTGGGTACAGGAAATGATAATTTAGTGCTAGACATAGGACATAAGGAAGTCAACGGTTGAGAGTTGGATAGCATACTGACTATTGGTGTAGTTAATGGTAATCCAGGGCAATGCCGCTGCTGATGTGATGATTGTAAGTGCTGAACTACAGATGTCTGAAAAGTAGATGTTGACTGTGTATCTATGGTCTGTGACAATGGAGAGAACTGCTTTGATGAAAGTGAGTCTTGTTGGTATTCTGATGACAGACAGTTAGGTATGGCTGTCTTTGAACATAATGTTGATAATACATCAGGTAATTTATCTCCTATAAGCATTGCAGTTTTAAAACTGTTGCTATTAGATGGATAATTTGTCATTGATGGTTTAAAAACATAGAACCGTTTTGTTGATTCCTAAAAATGCACATTTATAGTATAGCTTATTAAGAAAATGAGATCAAAAAAATGTACTCACTTCCATTAACTCAGAGGATACTAATGTTATAAACATCATATCACTTAATATTATCCAACTATTTTTAGCAGGTACTAAACTGAATGTCCTACAAAATGATCTAAATACTTGATGATTGTGGTTTTCATTAAATTCTTCGGCAAACACGCCATTCACCACTACCTGGATTATTGTAGACTGGAGAAAAATAAAGTATTAAAGTTAAATTAAAACAAAAACTTAAAGACTTACACTTGCAAATGGTACATCAATTATGAATGAGCCAAAGTCATGTTTTGTTTTGGGCAACTTTTCTAAAATGTTTATTATGTTTTCTTTGCCTTTGTGTATAAGACAATTAATACTTTGGTTTTGATCGGATATCAACAAATTTCGACTTTCAGGTATGTAATTCGCTAGACTACCATGCATACTAAAACATATAATATATACAATCAAAATAAATAAGTTATACAGTCCTGAAGATTTTATATGATTTTTGATAAATACCAAGATTTTAGTAAGCAACTAGATAGTGAATATGTAGCATTATCGTGGTAAGCTTCTGATATCATTTGTCTGGATACTTTGTTGTCATACTGTTCATAGTATTTTGCTAGGAACAATTCTACTAAAGTCATAACTGGATTTGATTGTACCAAGTTAGAGCTAAACTGTTGTATTGGGTAACTATTTCCTAAGTTGGTTGGCATTTTCAACTTGGAATCAGCATTAGTCAAAGAAGGCAAATTTAATTCATCCTAAAAAAAAGTAATAATATTTACTAATCAGTCATCATCTAAGAAATACAACAAATGATCATATAAAATATACATCACAATAAGCAGAGCTCGAATTGTAGACATGCAGGAGGATGAAGCTTTAACTAATTTATTTTTTTATTAGTGAACCTTAACTATTATTTTTCATTGGAAAGGAAGGACAGCGTAATCTAATGCCCATATTAGTTTTTTATCAAAAAATATGGATTTAAAAAGTAGACAACATATAAATGTAATTCCTCCAGCTTCTAGCTACAATGAACGTTTAGTCTTTAAAGCACTTCTTAAATATTGCGAAACAGCTCATAAAGAACCACACAATTTGAATACAATATTCAAGTCCCCTTATCTCAAAACTCTACCTCACATTTCCAAAGCTTTTTACACCTCCATCATTGATTCCAATAAAATCCTTTTACCTGATAGCTACACTAACAATAAGCCATTTTCTAAATTTATCTTAAAACTTTCTGCAATAATAAATCCCCTCATTGTGTATACTAATGTTCAATAGTCTAAACATTATTCTTACCTCATAGAAATAATGTTTTATCTTCAAACGAAATTAAGTATTTGTTATAATTAAAAATTGAAATTTTCACCAGTTATTTAAATTGGCATTTTATTTACATGATTTAATTTTCAAAATATTTCGTTTATTTTAATGCCATTTATAGGCATTTGAATTATTTGTTTTTGTTTATTATTTTTTTTTTTATGAATATCGATAAAAAAATTTTAGCCGAGTTTAAATACTAGAAAATGTAATATAAAGTTTTTCATAAGTTATTCTTATATTGATTAAAAAATTATAAGAATACATTGGCACAATTTTTTTATTAGCATTTTAAATTCAAATATTGACAAAAATTCGTCAAAATCATGAATATTTGCATATTATTTTATAGGTTTAATATTCAGGGATGGGCAACTTTAAGTCTCTAGAGTGCCAATTTTTAGAAAATTAAAATCTAGCAGGACAGAAGAAAGCAAAGAAAAAAAAGTTATTCAAAAATTCAAAATATACATTTTAATTAGTATTTATTTTATTAATACTAAATAAATAGTCATTCTACCATGAGGTGTTAAAATTTCTATTTTCATCGACAGCATGATATGAATATACAAGCTATGGTTAAAAAAAGCTATACCATACCGATAAACTTTAAAATTGTATGATATAATTTGGAAATGTAGGACGGGTCAGATTAAAAATACTCGCCCATCCCTGGTATAACTCACAAAATTTTTTGGATAAACAGCTAAAAGTTGAAAATTTAATACAAGATTTTACATAAGTTTAGCTTACAATAATTATAAAAGAACTTAAATTTTGGTGTATTCAGGCCATTAAAACAAAAACCACCTTTTTCACCAATAACTGGAAATTATATCCTAGGCTGACAAATCATCTTTGTGCAGAACCGTTGTTCGTATACAATGATATTGATACCTATCATTGGATTCAAAATTAATACTCCTGATATATACTAGTGATCCACACGGCATCTAATGTACAGCAGAGCAGTACCCACTTACCTGCTTTTAGATTTTATACTATCTTAACTATTGTGTTTCACTATTATTATTTTGAAATGTAGATTAATTATCTTATACATATCTTGAATAATTGTTGAGCTATCATAGTTACACTAGAAGCTTATTAAAATAAAATAAAAAAAGATATAATAAGTAATATCATCAACTTTGAACTTACCAACTTGATTAACATAGGAAATAATTTTTGTACATTCCTGAAACAGTTATAATTACATATTATAATATGAATAATAAACAATATTAGTTAAAATAAATAAATAGTTAATGTTAGACATATTAGTTATTTTAACAATTTAAAAGTGAGACACTCATTATGTTAATTATTCACTTTCAAAAATGTGTGGTGTAGCTCAAAGAATATTGATGGAAATATAATAAACATTTCCAACATCAATGTTAGAATGCTTATGGCTTTAATAAATTTATGTAAAAAATAATGTGAATGTTTTATAATCTGTGATAGTTATGTATTCTAGAATGTATTATAATTTGATTTTCAATTTCTGCCATAAAGTTTTTTACACATGAAGCATAACATTTTAAATCCTGAACTAAGAGTTTCATATAAGTACTATAAATCGTGATAACTGAAGTGAATCATCATCGTCTAGCTAAAATCGCTAAAACTATGATGATGGACATGCCCGGTTCAAGGGAAAGGCAACATATGCTTAGAGAGGCATTTCATATTTTTGTATTTTAGATAAAAAAAAATATTTGATGTAGTATTTACATGTAAGGGGCGGCAAAACTTAAGTTTTCCTAGGTGTGTTTAAACACTTGAGCCGAACCTGAGTATAGAATTTGGACAGTTTTGTGATATAGACACCATCTAAGAAAGGATTTTTCAAAATTTATCCCTGTAGGTGTTAAAAGAGGTAAAAATTAAAAAAACTTAATAGAAAATAGGTTATATTATTAAATTAATAAAATGTTGTACAATGTATTGATTATTATGGAAAGCAGAGCAATAACAAACCTGAGTGGTAAAGTTATAAAGTTTTCATTCACCAGGGCAGGACTATAACCAGAATTGAAAATTATACTTTTATATGCACCTTAGCCAGTGCATTTGCTAAAATTATTTAAGCAGTTATTGTTAAAACTGTATCATAAAGATATTACAGGTTACACACTGACTCTCTAAGAATATATTTCCCAAAATTCAACCCCTAAAAGTGTCATGATACCCTTTTACAATTTATAATTGTATATAATTTTAAGACAAGGTTAATGATATTATTTAATTTGTCATGGTAATGTTGTCTGGGATGATCAGCTAGTAAATAATACATAAGTAGCATAAGGACACAAAAATAATGTTGGTAATTCAATAATTTACTTAATGACTAGTAAGTTAATGTACATAAACAATTATGTATAAATGTGGATAATAACATTTAAAAAAAAAGTATTTTATTAATTTAAAATATAAAATTGATTTGTAATAAAAACAGTAATTTTGCCAACCAACAAATTTAAGGCAATAAAAAATATTGAAATTTAATGTACCGTAGAATTCACAAATTAAAAAAAAAAAATAGTGTTTATTGTTAAAACTAAAAGGGAGGGGTTCTTTATACATATATTTTGCTCACCGTGTGTAACAATTTTTGTCCATTGTTTCGCATACTGGATTTTTGGACAATGTTAGCACTTCAATAGTATAACCAAAAAGACTCTTTAGTTTATTTAATTCAGTAAACTGTAACAAAAATGATTTTAGCATATTGGTCCAATCAAAGTAAAAAATATGGAACACATTACTTTATTATCAGCCAATATCAACACTTTCAATTCAGGGAACAATCTACGTATCCATACAAGCCCATCACCTAAATATATGTTATTTCTGGCTAGATTCAAATGATTCAAGTTATGCTTGGTGTGTTGAGCAGCTATATTGAGTGTTGCCAAAAGAACTGCAGGTCGATTTAATGGTACAAACAGTTCATTATCGGTAAATACTATAATAAAAATAAACAATTTTTCATTATTTCTTTTAAAACTATTATTAACTTAATATAAAATTAACTTTTATGTACTTGAATAAGCATGGAATTTTGACAAATCTAAACTCTTGGTTCTAGGGTTGTAACGAGTCGCCACAGCTTCTATAATTTTTTCTTTTACTTCACTGGATACTGGTATTAATGATGAAATCCTTCGTTTAGGTGAGTATGGTATGACCTTTATAATTAACTAAAAACAAATATTTGTTTAAATATTTATTTTTTAAGTTTGATCACACATTTAGATATGAACAACTTAAACTTACTTTTCTATCATCTCTTAGTGTTATCTTATAGCTTGTATTATACAATGCCACAGCAACTTTATAATTATCAATAAGAAATTTTAATGTATTCTCAGAAAATCGTTTCTATAAAATTAAAATAAATATTAAGTATTAAACTATTTTAAAAGTATTATAATATTATTATACACAGTTGTAATAAAAAAAAAAAAATAATTAGTATTAAAATAGCATAGGTACATCGTATGGATAAAACATTAATGGTGAGATTTGTAATTCAATTTTTTTCAATACTTCATCAAATTCTTCAGCATTTGTCACCTTAAAAACCAAAACAGTTATTATTTTAATACTTACAATAGGTATGGATATATTAAAATGTAGAACTTACAAGAACTAAGTACCAACCAGATATACTTCTGTCTACAATGCACAATGAATTTTTGAAATTGCCATGACTACCATGACTAGAATTCCTTTCAGGACAAGATATCATAATCAATTTTAATAATCATTAATTTTTTTTTAAATTCCTATTCATGATAATATATTAAATAGGTACTTAAATACCTTTGAGAAAATTTTTTTTTGGATGGTACATTATATTTTGAAGGTCTGCCATCAAATTTATTTTGATCCGAGTAGCTTTTATTATTCCAGTTCTTTTTAATAGTTTTATTTCCATAGTTGTGCGCTTTGAATGAACTTATTTGATTGTAATTTTTAGGATATGGGTTAAATTGTCCTCTATGAATAATTTTAGGCCTTGAAGTAAAACTGTCATGTTGACTATCTAAAAATTAGTGTCATAGATTGCATAAATAGTTATGTTTAGCATATTAACTAAAAATATAAATACAAATACAACATCTCGTAAATATTGATATGTTAAAAATACATTTTTTTAATGAATTAGAAGTTATTATTTTTCTTGCTTATTGATCTCTAGAAACCAATAAGCATACAATTTAATAATAAACACAATATCACAATGTGACGTAGTCGACCACATTCGTGGCAAGCCTTTTCACACATTTTAAGAATTATAATGTATACTATATAGTGTAATTTACAAGAAACTAAAGGATATTGTATATGTACAATACCAACAAACTACAGTATTCGGTTTCATTGATATCCACTTTGTATGACTTTACCGTGTATCAATATAGACAAAACTCGGTATACGTATAGAATTAGTCAACCCGTCTCAAGGACTTAGTCGTTTTCAAGCCACGTTGTAACACTGCCACTTTTTCAAATCCATTCTCAACACATTTTAGGGCTTACAGTTAGTCAGTCATGCACTAACTTCGCCGCTAGAAGGTTCTATTTAAATCCAAGTTTCAGTGTATAATTTAACTAATTTTTCAGATTGAACTATTTGCTCTGTTCATGTATTCATATACAATTTATTGTAATTTAAACTTAAATCCAGATCCACACTAGAACGAACATATTCGTTGATAATGTTTCAAATATTTATTATTTTTTTTTTTTTTTGATGGGGGGAGGTTTGAACCCTAAACCTCCCCTGGATACGACCATGATGTTCCATACACATTTATAAATTTGTTTTTAACTACATCAAACTGTTTACTTACTAATTACTTAAACTACCTACATCGATCCTCATGTCAAAGCGTAAGACAGAAAACTAAAAGTATAGTGTAAAGTGCATGAGATATTACAATACGGAAATCTCAATAATTCGAAGTTCAAAACTATACTTCAAGTAGACTTCAAACTCCGTAGCTATTATGGACAATATTTAAATAGTAAATCGTATGTCCGAAGTTAAGTTTGCGAAAATTTTTTTTTTTTTTTAACTGTTATTTACAATTAGTTTCAACAGTTAAGTGTTAACAAACAAAATCAGTTTGCGTAGTTAATTGGTAGTTATAACATAGGTAAGTTATTTTATAAAACAGTTTTTATGCTTTATACACTTATATTTTGTTGTATCAAAGAGATTTTTTTCATTTCATTATTATCAAATTAAGAAATAAGTATTACGATGTAAATATGTAATCGATGTATATAACAACTATAAAATGTATTATAAATTACCTAAGTAACTATTTTATAGTTAATGTATAATATAATACATAGTGTTTTCCAATTATAGCCAATAGGAGGCAATTATAATTTATATTATAATACAATAGCGATAGCTAATAGAGACCATAATATAATTGTTTCTATTTTAAATCATAATATCACAAACCTGATATTAGGAATCACGATCACGATTAAAGATATATTATATTTTTAATCATGATCGCGATACACTGTTTACTTATTAAATTATGAATAATATAAGTTTATGCTGCCAAAAATACATATTGTGGCAAAAACTGGTCTTTATAATTTTGTGGCTTATGAGCGTGATCCGCTCTACTTCTACCCCTTTAATCGGGGCTTGAGTAGTATGTATTTTAGTAAGTGGATATTTTTAGTTTTCTGAATATTGATTACGAAGCGATTAGAACATTGTTTTTTTAAATCGCATATACAAAAATGTGTGGCAAATCTAAAAATTCATTAGCACAAGCTCTGGCTCGAAGGAATAATATAATAACCAACATTTAGATATCATATATTTTCATAGAAATGATAACCACCGAAGTCGATGGTCAAAACGCGTACTTAAGTCGCCATTACAATAATATTTTTTGTGAAACTTTAAATTATAAAATACATATTATTTAGTAATATAAATTAATAAGTATTATCAACAAGGTAAAAAATTAACAAAAAAGTAAAAACACATTAAAGTTAAGATTTAAATAAAATTTTAAAAATGACCAACAATAAATGTTTACTGTTAATTATAGATTGCATTCAAATGTTTAATCGAATTATTTATAAATATAATATTCTTCTGACAAATTTATCATATTTATTTATAGATATATAAATGCATAATATAATCCTAAAATGGGAAATGGTATTATATAGTGTATTACTATTTAAATATTAATTTAGTATTCAGTACTATTGACTGTTATTTTAATTTAACACAAAATAATAATATTATGATACTGAATAGCGATTATTGTTTAATATAATATTATATATATTGTAGCCAGTGTACCACTACTATCATTGTACCACTTGTTAGTTGTTATAATAATATTACAACATTCTGCTTATAATAATATCTATACGTTTTTTGGGTTATTCCATGTTAATAGATGAACCCTTTATGCGAGGGATATAATATTACCTATATTGTATAATAAATAAATACATATATCAACGAATTGTGAGTACACTGCCACACTGGGAACAGACTACAAAGTATAAAAAGTATTTCGTGAAAAATAGTAAGAGCAATTCTAAGCGACGAGAAATGAGTTTTTCTATGACTGAAATGTTAATTATTTATATTCATAATCAAGCAATTTTTTCGGTATTTGTAGTGATTGAGACTACCGGACAGGAGTGTTGTCCAAATACCCAAGCCAATTCGTATAGTAATCTCGGAGCTCTAGCTCAGAAAAATATAATCATAAACAACGATAATAACATAATAAAGATTAGACTGATTAGAATTTTTCGTAGTCTTGCTCTTAAGATCGAACTTTCCACACTCGACAATATTTAAACTGTAACTTCTTCGAAAATAAAATATGAAAATTTTGTAATTTCTCTTCTCTTAGGGAAGAAATGCTCAATTAGGGGGGGGGTACAACAAAAATGTAAACAGTCGACGTCAAATCGACTTGACGAAAAATGAAATCTATTTTCAGAATTCTTATCATTTCACTATAGGTAATACAATAGATACATTGGAAACTGAGCACGTCCGGTGTGTCGGTCAAAGACAGATGGATAATCCTAGTAAAACAATCCAACTTTGGAGTTGTATTTAAAGAAAAAAACACCGCGTCCGAAAGACGAACGCCCGGAGGGAGGTGGGCGATCGACCGCGCAACCGAACCCTCAGGTTTCATCCCCTCAACCGTGTGACCACGGCCAGTTTCACCCATAACACCTTACACCCCATACTCACGTGAACGGACGTCGTGATTCAAAGACAACGAATCGAGTCCGTCAATCCGTCCGGGGAAGTCGGCATCGGGTCGTCCGGAAAAGTCGACATCGGATCGTCCGCGATGGTCGGCATCGGGTCGTCCGGAGAAGTCGATATCGGATCGTCCGCGGCGGTCGGTGTCGGATCGTTCGCGGCGATCGGCATGGGATCGTCCTCCACGGTCGGTATCGCGTCGACTGCGGTGGTCGATGTCCGGCCGTCGACTTCCGGCGGATATGTCGGCCATCACACGGTCGCACAAGTCAGAAACGAGGTACGCCGGATACGGACGAGTGAAAAACGGGCTCGGCAACAGTAGGTACGTAAGGCTGACACACACACACACACTAAACGATAATAACACTTAACTTTCCAAGCACTAAATAGCGGAAGACGATGTACAGTATTTGCACTGTGGTCGATATATCTGGAGAACTCAACAAAACGCGATTATACAAGCACAGCACGTTGACTGAGCAAGGGCCACCGAGTAAAACGTGGAGTCGGCTAGACGGTAGGCCGTTGATAAAAATATGTTAAAAATAAACATTTAACACAATAATCGGTACCTATTGGCCGAATCGAATGATCGACCGCTGAACGACGATTAGTAGTGATCGGTGGTGGGGGTGACGGGAACCCGTCGGCCGACAGTTATTGTCCTCGGCCCCACACTACACATGGATGTTCAATATTATTATTTCATATTAATTATTATACCCAGGTAATAGTTGTTTTATTCTGTGTATTTACTATTTAGGTACTACAATAAAACTATTACAATGCCTCAGCCGAATAATATAAATAATAGACGATTCTATTATTATGGATAATTAATCGTCCGTTATCTCGATAAAGTTTCAGATCATAGGTAGTCAACGTAAATTTTTGAGTCGTCAACATTTTTTACTGATTTTTATTATTATTATTATCATTATTATAGTTTAAAAATTGCAATGAAAAAAAAAACTAAACTTAACTTATTATAATGCTTAATATCAGTTTAGCAACTATGGCTAAAAAGATGGGGTTTTAATTCTCATACACCCATGACCCTTATACATTTATTAAATTAATGAAGCAATATGAATATTAAATTTTAAATTTCAATATTTATCTCTCAAAGGTGAAGTCATGAGTTAGAATTGTGAACAAATTTTTCTCTTCACCTTTTGCTTCCAATTATATGTTGTTGAACTACTCTTGTCTTATTGTATATTATATATCATTTGTTCAGTGTTGTGTGAATATAAGCGCTTTTGTTAATTTCCATTTTTATGAATAGCCTTTTCTTTTTAGTTCTAATTTAATGGTTATTACTTATTTTAGAAATTAATAATTTATTACAACATGTATGTCAATATATTAATAACACATAAAATAGTAATATGATTTATTATATAGATGTTAATGTACAATTTCATATCCTTAATACTAGGTTTATAATCACTTATTAAAATAAAAATAAATCGAAGTCTTAAATATTTATATAAATAATTCATTAATGCGTATTGATAAATGTTTGGTGTATTATTGAATTAAATTAATATTTTCAAACATTATTCACTTGTCTAACATTTATATTAATCCTTGTAACTTGCATATAACTCTTAAAAGGCTCTTCCAACTCATTGTCGTAATTAAAATATTGATCATTTTTAGGTAACAGCACTTTTGGTACACCATGGTAACATAATCGACTTTCTTTACTCATAATGATAGTATCCCCAGATCTTAAAAGTATAGCAACTGGTTTGTCATCCAATGAATGTCCCCCAATAAGGAATATGGCACTTAAACCAAAACTATAAGATACATAATCACATTAGTATTATATATATATTCAGTTGATTTAAAAGTGTAGATTATTTTTGAATCCATTATTTTTACCTGATTGACAATAGTGGAGCGCTTAGATTATACTCCGAGTGATCCGTATGACCAGAGAGTGTTGATGAAGGATGGTAAAAGTTTACAATAGCTGCTTCTGCCATAAATTCATCAGGGAATTGTAATAATTTGATGATAGTTTTACTAAGTTTAGATAAGTCCATTGGAAATTCAGATTTTGCGGTTTCAGAATATACCTAATTTAAAATTGTTTAATAAAAATAATTAATTTCTTTTATTTAAATATTAAATAATTGATACTCATAGATTATAATAATTAATAGGTTAAATTATAAATAAGAGAAACGAAAACAAATAATCTATAAATTAACATAAAAAATATTCTTTTTTTTTTTGGGAATTTGCAATAAACCTTAATTTTATAAATTTGTTAAAGTTAAAACAAATATTATGTAAATATAAAATAAATAAATAGTATAATAATCTATTTTTCAACTAACTTTTGTATCCCAGTCATGATGATATCCAAGTGTAGCCCATCGTAATTGATTTCTAAGTTTTAAATTAATTTCATTCCTAAAAATAAAAAATAAAACATATAATTAACAATACCTAGTATATTAAACCTTATTAAAATTAATAAATAAAACAAAATATTTTTTTGAGCCTTTTACATTAAATACATTTGTTGGCTTTACTGTTATACATTTAAGATTTTAAAATTAATAATTCATCAATATAATTAACTATAACCTAACTTATTTGATAAAGTCCACCAATCTTCTCCATCACCAAGGATACGATGAGCATCAATATTTAATCGATTTGGCTTCTTTGTATAGTCTGCAATGCATCGTTTCAACCAATATTTTTGACCAATTGATGTAAATGGATTTTTAATAAATATTAAACCTAGGTATAACAAAAAAATAATAAGTACATGTAAATATATAATACTACAAATTGATTTTAATTAGATTTTGATATTTTACCTGGTACATTTAAAACATCATAACATTTCCAATCTGATATATTACTCTTTAAACCAAGATTGTCTAGTATTTCTTTATCATCATTGAAAAATTCTGATGTTAATATCTTAGGTTTCTAGAATAATCATAAATTAATATTTTATTTTATAAATAAATATTATTGATAAGATTAATAACTCACCATGAATTCAGTATTGACTTCATTTTCAAAGTCTATAATATTTGATTGTTGTTCAAGTGAATTAATATGCTTGTAAAACTTAAAATATTCCTTAAACATTTTGAAATTAAATTAACATATTTAACTTTGACAGTTTGATAAAATTATAAAAACCTAATGCCTATAAATAGTCTATAAGTCTTATTGTAGAAGTTTATATTTTTCAATGTAAAAACTAAAAAGTTCAAACAATTAAGAAATTTAATAATTATTTTAAATATTGTATTGTTATTTGTTATCTGTAAGACAGTAACTGCATAAACGTTATCAACATGATAAAAATTGATGTTCTCTATTATTGTACTTTATTCCGTGATGTTATATAAATAAATATATCACAGATTAGATTAGAGCCATGAACATTGAAGATGAGAATAAAGAGACTATTTTTTTTTTTAATAATACCGGATTTCATAAAAAATTAACTATTTGGACCTTTTCCTGTTACCCACATCCTTTTTTTTATGGAAAATATTTTAAAATAATAATCCACACACACTTTAGATTCTGGGGGCACGGAATTTGCTATGTGTCTTTTTTTGGTTTTTCCATTAATTAACTATCGATCGATAAATGTTCTTTCTATTGCTGTAAAAACTGTATAATATTATCTTATCGCTTTGAAAGAACGGAGGGATAGCGCCGGCAACCGGTGTTCGACACAACACGTAGGTACTCTAAGTACACGGTACATCGTACACCTGATTCAGATAGTATATAAATTATATTTAATTATATATATATATAAAAATATCAGGTGCCATGAAAAAATCGAAACGGAAAACTTGTTATAGATAAAATTCTGCTTAACCTTATACTGTTGCACACTCTCGAGTCTCGATCTTCTTTCCTTAGAAATATATTTTATATATTCCTTAGGAAATTCTGGAAAGTCCCAAAACAAGATATGAATATTTGATAAAAAAAAGATGTGGAGTTACATGGCGGTTGATCTAGTATTTGAAAGTAAATTCAGCAGATAGAGAAGAATGAGGGATTGGATGAGAAATAAGATGGTCCAGAAAGGCCAAAAAAAATAGTTAGGGCAACATGTTGAGCCTCGTATAATAGACATTAGGCAATCCATTATGCATATTCTTATCACTGGTTAGATGAATAATAATTTGATAACTTCATACTCGTCTTGTCTTGTATTCTTATTTAAAACTATTGTTATTTTCAAAAATTGTTTATTATACTTTAACAGTTTATATTCTATATTTTTTTTCATTAAATATGTCAAGTTCTGACGATGATCTAGATGTACTACAACTCTCAGCCGAAGCGCAGAGAGCTTTAAAAGAATTTTATGAAGAACAAAACGAAAAAATATTGTCACATTGTGATGATAAAAAAGATGCAACCGATGTGAAATTTGACGAAGATTGGGTAAGTTTGCAATATTCACTTACTATGTATTTCAATTAATTTTTTATAATATAAATTTAGTGATTTGTTTCAGCAATTAAGCCAATTTTGGTATGATGATGAAACATGTGAGCGAATTGTTGATTGTGTTCATAAAACGGTTGGATCAAATGGTAGTGTAGCATTGATATCATGTCCTACGTTGTATAAGACCTTTAAGAAAAAGACACCCACAATGTTAAGTATGATCAAAAATTATAGTATGTTAATATGTACAATACTGTATTTGAAATCTTTGATTTTTAGTTAAACTATTTGAATTTGACAAAAGGTTTAGTGTTTATGGTTCAGATTATGTTTTTTATGATTACAATGAACCAATGAAATTTGATGAAGAGTTATTGAACAGTTTTGATTTAGTTGTTGTTGACCCTCCATTTTTGTCTGAAGAATGTTTAACAAAATCACTGCAAACTACAAAATCTCTTACAAAACAACATGTTATATTGTGTACAGGTTAGAATCTCAGAATTTCTATTTTTTTTATAATTTAAGAGTTATGACTTAATGTGTTTTTATCAACAATTAATTCAATGATTTCTTACTTATTTTCAGGGGAAATCATGGATGATTTAGCAACAAAGTTACTAAATGTCCATAAGTGTTCATTTGAACCAAAGCATAAAAACAATCTAGCTAACCAATTTGCTTGTTTTACAAATTTTCCATCTGAACTTGATTAGTAAGTAGTTACTTGTTTCTTCAAATTCCTCTGTAAAATCAACAAATCTGATATATTCAAATGATTCTATATAATTACAGCTTATATAATCGTATTTTTACTTTTTAATTTTTTTCCCTTTAAATCATTTTTTGGCTATAAACATTATTGTAATCTTTAGTTTATCTGATTTTTAAGAATACCATTTTAGAATTGTTTATTTCTGATTATCATTCTCAAAAGCAACCAAAAAGTTGCCTTGTTAGTTTTTTTAATTTATGATAAGTACTGGATCTTAGTTTGAGTAGTGCCATTAAAAAAGAAAATTTTAGGGACTCTTAGAAAAAAATGCCATTTATGTACTTAAATTTTTAATTAAAAACAAATTTATTATTAATTACAATATATAAAATATAAAATAAATATTTAACTATCCAAATAATTCATATATTATGTATCTAACTTAGATATGGTCTTACTACCATATCTAGTCACCTGCATTAGGTACTATGTTATGTTTATGTACTTTATGATACTTTGATTTGATATCCATAATATTGAAGATCCCAGTGAATTGCACTGTTTGTACTGGCGGTTTATCCCGAACTGTTTATGATGTACCCATTATATTAGATAGGTGACCACTTTATTTTGTATGTATAATATAATATAATTTAATAATTTTTGAACTGTTATTTTGTATTACTGGCCACTGTGGTTATCATAATACACTTAAGTACAGTAAAAAAAAAAATAACATGAACATTATTATTATTTTCAACAAATTAAACATAATGCTTAATAAAAACATGTTTAACTTTTAATGGACTTCTGCTTAATTACCGAGGTATAAGTAGATCTAAAATTTATACAATTCAACACATATATAATAATTTAAATTTGACTAAACAACAACAATATCATAAGTACCTACCTACACAAATTTCATAATAAAAGAAAATTTAAACAAATATTTATACAATTAAAAACAATAAATATATAATATTTATTACAAATTGTAACAGTTGTACAACAAAAATATATGTATAAAAAAATGTCACCAATATTTTATAGGAACATAAATTGCCTCAAACACACAATTATAACTTAATAGTTAACATTTTCACAACAATAATTATTTATAATAATTTGTAATAATAAAACCAAAAAATTGTAAATGCCTATAAATAATACATGTATAAAAAATAATAATTTAACCACCTATATTATAAAAATTTAATTTAATTGCTTATAATTTATAAATAAAAAAGTAAATAATGTTTCAAATTTTTGAACTGTATTGAATAGGTACTTTGAATAATCTAAGTACGCATACCATCACGATGGGCAAATATCTCTTTTTCCAGAAAATGATACTATAGACCTAATGCCTTTCATGGAAGTCTAGAATAAAGAAAAACTCAAATCAAATTAAATTCTTATAAGACTGTAAAATAAAATAAAAATTAAGAAATAAGTAAATTAAAAATGATTACCTTTTTTTTTGAAGTATTTAAATATTCTTTATACATTTCTGATCTTATATACCTCTGGTAGCTATCACTCTTCATTAAATGGTAAACATGAACCTAATTAATAACAATTAACTTATAATATAAACTTTTTAACTTCTACACTAACTAGTTTCTAACTAAATTGGATGGTCTATGTTCTGTTAATCATGTTGTGAACTCCATTCTTAATCTTACATAATGAAAATGTGCGATTACATACGGCAGCAATATCAAATGCCCATCTATCAGGGGCGGACATGTTCTTTCGGCTTAGTTCTCTTGACTGCGAGTCAATGTTTAATGAATCGCCACTTAAATACTCCGTCCAGATTTCTTCGGCAGCTTTAGGCACATCACTTTGTGGCAATTTCTTAAGATTCTGTACTGCTTCCCAAAATCTTTTAGGAAAAAATATTTATAAGAACAATTCTACACTATATTTTAAAACATATATGACATGTTCTTTAATATTCTTACTTTAAATTTTCACAACTAAATTCTTTTTCCAGGAATTTCGTAAAATGTTCCTTTCCAGCAGGATCAGCTAGAAGTTCTTTTAAACTAAAAGCCCATCGTTTTATTCTACGTACTGTAACTTCTTTCCTATATGAAAACAAAGAACTATTTTTAAAATGATAATTGTTTCTATTAAAGTTAATAATAAATAAAATTACGCACGAATGTTTGTCACAATCCCATACTTCAACATTATCCAATAACCAAGGGTTACTAAATTCTGGAGGTGTAAAAAATGGATCATATTCTGCATACTGTTCAAAATAGGTAATATATCTAGAAGAAAAAATATAGATTGTAAGTACATTGTAAAATTCAGTGTTATATTATACTATTATATGAATTGAATTAATACTAACGTGTCTGCAATTTTCGATAGTTTTATATTACGGCGATCAAGCTTTAGCCGCATTGCAGTTATGTCTTTTTTTATAGATTCAATGGTAGGTTTACCAATGTTAGTTTTTACTGGGAGCTGTATAGGTACTAAGCTGTTAATGTCTCCATTTGCCAAAGTAGATAATTCTTTATATCTCTTTAATTTCCTATAGTCAATTTCTGTTGTTATTATAGTACCAGGCTGTAAATAAATTCAAATATTATGTTATTTTAATCAAAAGCAATGCCATTTATTACCATTGGTCTATGCACATCCCAAAATGCACGTTCTTGACTATCTAATATTTTTCTTTCCATGCGATCTCTTTTTTTATCTACTTTACTTTGGGCCTCTGCTTGTAAAAATACAAATTCCCATTTTCGAGATAAAACTTTTTGAAGTTTTGCTAAGTTTTCAGCTTCATAATCGGCCAATTCTAAACGTGTTTTGTTTTGCATTGTCCTTTTGCACAGGTATACAGCTAAAAATAAATAAAAATGCTTATTATTTTAAATACTTTAATATTCAAAATTTTAAAACAATATAGTTTATTAGCAATTGAGATCAGACTTAGAGAAACAACTGATTCCTTCAAAACTGTATAAAACCGATGCCAGTACCAAACCTTTAACAAAATAATTACAAGGATCGGATGAATTCTTAATATGAATAATAGTTTAAGAGAATAGAAAAAATATCCATTATTTAAATAATAATAAGAAAAACAGAAAGTAGAAGTAATAAAATTAAAAGGTGCCATTTCTTATGTTATAAAATTATTATACAAAAAACATATTTATATCTTACCATAATCAGTATTTTCAGGGTCAAATATATTTGATGGCCAGTAATAAGGAGTCTGAAATAAATTAGTGAAAGTATTTTTATAAATCAAAAATAATAAAGATTATATAGTTACATGATATTAAATGCCTTAATTAAATATCAATATTAATTACCTCCTAATCAATATTACATGTAATTTAAATGTATTTAAACTTTGTATCAAAATACATACCTATAACCTAATGTAATGAAAAAATGATTTATTGTAGGTAAGCTATAATACTAGGTACACAGTAGTAATAAGTTAAATTTTGACATTTTTAGATAAATAACAAGTAATTCTAATAAATAAGATCTTATTTTTGGTAACAACAGATAAGTCAAACATTTATACTCTTTAATATTTAATATTTGGTATTTCACCCATTTTAATACAATTTAAGGTATATTTGATTTAAGCAGACATATTATATAACTCCAATACTATATTTATGATCTTAAAAGGTTAAATTGACTTAAATAATTGTGTTAATCTATATATAATAAAAATATTATTATGATCAATATGGAATAAGTAAATACTTGATTTTTATTGTTTACAAAGATATCATACTAAATTTGACATATAATTATACTATATTGTGATATAATTTTCATTTATCAGTTTAAATTTACTTTAAACAATGTTAATTAATTAATAATTTTTAAAACTATACTTATTTATACTTAAATTTAAAAAATTATAAATAGTAGATAAAAGAATTTATTTAAAAATGTTAAGGTTTTATTGAATAGTATTAACAAAAAAATTGAATTTTCGTGAAATCCTTTAAGTAAAACACATATTATATAGTATTTATTATATGCATAAAATATATATATTATAATATTGAATGCGTTTAATATAATGCTAAATTATAAGAATTATAACTTAAGGTATTAAAATCAAATAAATATTATTACATAACCCCTTTTGACCACGCATTAAAGGTTGATACAATCTATGATCAGTTGTAATTAGATTTTAATTTAATTTTTTTTTTACTATATATTATAGAGAATTGACAATTTTTTTCTATATGTCCCAATAAAAGTCCAAAAATACAAATTTATCCTGTAGTATTCTTTTAGCAGTAATTGACACATGCAATACTCACAGTATCCCAAACATTCTAATATGTTACTCCACATTATATTATATTTTTGTTTTAAAATTATTAGTTTGTTAGTATACAATATCAATAAATTGTAAATACTATTGTCTATTAGTATTATGGTATTATCTTTAAAAAAATTACTTATGCATACCTAGTATAAAAAAACAATACACAATATGAAAAATGATGCATATCTCATATCTTATACTTATACTATATTGATAAAATAACTGCTAATAATATGTTTTATAATAAGTTATGTCATTTATCTTAAACATTAACCGGGTAATTTATTTTAAAACTGTGTTTCACTAAACTAAAACAATATTATATTCATTATCAAGAGCTGTAAGATTACTATTCAATTAATTAAATATCACAGATTACTTACTTGAAAACGATAATAAGATCCATCATTCTTCACATTCAGAAAATGATCATCAATTGGGAACAAGTAACCATGCGATGACAAAAGATTTGCAAAGTATAACGCTTCAACTAAAATAAAATACATGGATTTAATATATTAATGTTAGTAATCCTTTATTGCCTATCATACAACCGATTAAATCTTTACCTTGATCATCAACATCCACATTCTTCATTATCCACAATATCAAATCGGTACCTAAAAATGAACCGTATCATATTATTATTATTGTCTATACAGTAAAATAACAAGAAAGTGTAAGAAAGTTACCGGTAAAGACAGAAGGCACTTTAGCTCTGAACTTATTGACGGTACGCACAGGAATGCCGGTGTTTTCATCCTGCATCCTGTCCATCAGTTGTTCCATCTAAAAATATGAGGTTTGAGTGCCAATGACTCCAATGGAGAAAATACAAAATGGTTTACTTTTTTGTAGACTATCTGGTGCTGAGTAATATTGTCTAGATCGGTCATGGAAGCCGCCGTGAGCGAAACGGTCGGCGTGTCGACGGCCACATTGCCATCGGCTTTTTGTTTCTTCCGTCTGGCTGACCGCTCCGAACCGATGACCAGGCTGCGGATGTATCGAAAGAAAAACGAATGAGCATCATCAATTGGCCAGTCTACACTGTCTACTATTTATATTATAATATATAGGTACGAATATAATGATGTAGGAAAGTGTTTTTTTTTTATGGGCATGTGGGACTCATCTGACGATACACGCAGTACCTATATAATATTATTACATTACGATCGTGTCTTTCGACATCGACGAGAGTTAGGTACGTACCTTTGTCCCATGGCTTTAAATATGTAGGAACATAGTATCCCTATCGGTTTTAACAGGACAATTAACATCTATGACGCCCGTGTATGGTGACTGCGTTCATTAAGGACACGACGGACAAACGCGTCGGGCGGGGGACGGTCGTGTGGCTGGCTGGCTGTCGGTCGGTCCTGGGCGGGCGGGCGGCCGGGCAGGCAGGCGGGCCGGAGGGATGGAGCGTTTCTGGTTCCGCGTTGCGATCGTGCAGTGTACTGGCGGGACGACGGCCGCCGTCTATGCAATGTGCGCGCGTTATACGACTGACGGGGAAACGGTGGCGGTTGCGATGACAATAATATTTGTTCGCCTCGCCGGAGCTGACTGAAAGTCGGTGCGGCAAAGGGATCGGCGCGGCGATGAGGCGGCGGACGACCGTCGAGAGAGAGAGCGCGCGCGCGTGCGAGGGACGGCCGCCGACTGCGGACAGCGCGCGCGCGGGACGACCGCTGCCGAGCGCGAACGCCGCCGCCGATCCCGTTCCGGCGGCGACGGTGACGGCACATCTTTCGAGACGACTTACTGCTCCGGCGGGCTAATTTTAAATCAATACCTACTCGGACAGTCGGACGGTGGAGCGCGCGCTGTCGGGCGGGCGCGATCCCCCCCTGCGGGGCCCCCCGTTTGGGGCGCGGTGTGGGTTCAGCAGACCGCTGTCGAGATTTCTCGCCGATTCGAACACTACAACGCATACGATGTACAATGGCAGCAACAGCATAAATAGCATAATAATAATTATTATTGATAAACAGTGAATTGAATTGTTTATAATATTACGTCGTCATTTCCGTTCACGAGTCTTGCCTATATAGTCGTAGTCTATAGGGGCGTATTTCTTAGGTCCGATCGGTAAGGTTGACAACTTTTTGGCACTCCAAGTTTCAGCAATGATCGAAAACTTTCAACTGAATGTATACATTAATTCTTAATTTTATCCCAATAGTTTATATCATAAATATATCATCAGGGCCGGGACGGCTCCAGAGACTCGGTTAAGTTAATATTTATAATAACATCATACCATAGTAAATTGTATATTATGATTATATACTTAATAGTATAATAGATAATATGCACATAACATATTGTATACTCGATACTTCCAACTACACACTCAAAACTCAAATACAAAATAATTTTTTTTTTTCACAATAAACAATTTTTTAGAAATTCTTCTCTTGTGGTGAGGGGGGGGGCGATCCTTAGCCCCAGTTGCTCATCGCCCAGTTCACCCTAAATTCGTCCTTGATATGTATATAAAATGTGTATAAAATACTAAAATGTAAATTAATATCAGAAGATTTCATTATGGATTTGTAACAGGTATCCGATCGCTGAGTATGTATTAAAAATATATTAGTACAATTGTACTTCAATTGAAAATGTATACGAATATTTTAATTATAAATTGTATAATAAAATGTTCTTTTTCTTGCCTCAAACGAATAAAAAATTACTACTACTTACTAGTCGTTTAGTCGACTAAAATACCTATCGACAATCCGACAGATGATTTCATTGGTGTAAACTTATTTCTGAAAGAAAAATATTTCAATTTGTGATGTATGATTAATTTATGGTAATCCATAATCACAAAAAAGGTAAGATAAAGTATAATTTAATATTAATATAGTGTTGGTTTTTTCTTGTGTGAATATAACAAACTTTATGTTCATGTACCTATAATAATTTATAATGTGTATTTTATAATTTTTTAAACTTGATAAGAGACGTCGAGATGAAGTGAAAAAGGAGGTGCATTTAGAAGTACACGCATAGGTGGAAAAACATAAATACACCATTTAGTTGTAATAGAAAGTATCACGGCTGTAAGTAGCACTTTGCACTGAACTTCGGTCTTCATCAGATAAAAATTTAACATGATCACAGCAGATAATTAGACTACATACATAGCCCGTTATACCATTATTATTATAATTATAATTATTAGATTATTATTATTATTATTTTTTTTTTTTTTGTTTAACCATTTTATCTACAGCCGTAGTAGAGAAAATTATAATACTAATTAGTAATTACTAATGACTTATAATATGAGTTATGGTAGAACGATAAATGATCCGTCTATAATCCGTCAATATCTTCGCGATAGTTGCTATTAGTTTATTGGTTTATTACACGTTTACCTACATAAATTGTATTATATAGGTAGTAAATACTAAATAGTGATATGGTAATAATTATTACGCAGTATAATCAGTATATTTTATTTTTATTATCTACAGCCACTCATGATGTATATTAATGCATTATTATTATTATATGGAGTAAGGACACGGGTCATTGACCGGACCGAATAGCGTGACCGATTCCTGTGGGGTTGACTTTAATTAATTATTTCTATTAACTCCACGCAATAAAATGGTTTTAAAAACGAAAATGAGATGTATAATCTATATTTATGTATATAAGTATATATTACTATGGGGCATGGGCGTAACGAGGGTGGGGAAAGGGGGCACTTGCCTACCCCGCGCCTCAAATTGAATTAAAAAAATTTTTATACATAATTATTATTGGCATTTTTATAATCTTATTTTAATTTTCCTCCTTGTTTTAAATCTTAGCTACGCCCATGTATATTACTTACTATATCCTTATTGCAAAGGTGCTACTTGTCAGGGCTGAGATTTTATAGAGGTAGTAGAGGTACCCACTAAAAGGCATGTGGCCCTAGCCCAAAATAAAATAAATTGTAATTTGATTTCTCTCTATATATTTAAAAAAAAACATTCTAGTTTTAATAAATAAACAATTGTAAACAGAACACGGGTCATGACCGAACATAATCAATCATCGTGATGACTGGTGGCGTAAAGTTGTGCGTGATGACATATTTGCATGTCCATCCTAACGACGATGGTTTGGATTCCAATATCTGTTGTGTGTCGATACAGTATAATATTATGACCATAGACCATATAGCAACTATAACTTATAAGTAAGTAGAAAGAAGGTTATTTTCGTTAATTATTCGCCGAGCTTACGGATGACGTCTTAAAGCGATGTACGACAATAAAAATTACAGTATAGTTATTACCACTGTCATTTACGATGATTGAACAGAAATGACATAATGAAGTATACAATTGTAATTGTAAAACTTTTCAACATTGTTGATTCGATAGTCGATTGTCGTGATAGATTATGAACGTGAAGAATGAAGATTATTTGAGGTATTAATATTATGCAATGGTATAATCGTCATGATAAACCATATACGTTTGGTTCGGGGCAGAGCTGGTGACACTGTGACAGACCCAAATATCATGTCAGAGATATTGCAAAATGCGAACGCGACACGCGTAAAATATATAGTCAAAATGCATTTCGATTTTCATGAATATAACAATAAA
The DNA here is from genome assembly GCF_020184175.1 of Aphis gossypii. Taxonomy (NCBI): domain Eukaryota; kingdom Metazoa; phylum Arthropoda; class Insecta; order Hemiptera; family Aphididae; genus Aphis; species Aphis gossypii. The sequence continues at coordinate 81,888,815 of NC_065530.1, forward strand.
AAAAGGCAAACAAATGTAAAATACGTTCAATATATTTTATTGCACTTATTTCACAGCGTTAAACTTTATTATTCAATCGTATTCTATTGTTGTAAATTGCTAAAAATCAATGTTATAAGGAGCCGTCTGTACTCAAAAGACATATACAATTAAACACGTTTGTAAAATAAAATGTTAATTGTCACAAAATTTCAAATAAAAATCATTTCAGGCAAACTTACCAGATTTGCAAATTTTTTTTATTTTTTTATAAATTGTGCTATTCTAATAAACGTCATATACTGTTGTGATTGTATAGACACATGGGTATTATGATTTTTTTGAACCGCAAGTATCCAATAAATGAATTGTAATATTTTGGAAATTTAAAAATTAAATTCAGGGTTTGAGAGATGATATAGGTATATACCTTTTTTTACAGCAATCTCGGCCTAGGTACGCCTCAGCCGAATTTAACATAATAATATGATATTATATGTATAATACGCAGTACGCTGGCACACCGAGAGTTGAATTTATTACGCGATATTTTTGCGGCTGTTTAATAACCACATGTCGGCGGGATAGATGGATATTCGATCGTCTGCGATGTTATACTCAACATGTCTATTATGACGTGTACACTGTACATACACCTTTATAATTAAAATAGTGTTGGTTAATGTGGTTTTCGTTTCACACAATTTTTTTTTTTTAGCTATTGCCGTGAAATGTTTCTATTTTTACATTGTATCATAATAAATAATGAATCATATTACTGCGTTATATATTATCGTATTCAATATAGGTATGTATAAGTGTTGTAAACTTATAAATCTCGGTCGTGTCATTCTTTGGAAAATCGCATCATCGATATGGAATATGGTAATTAGTTGCTCCTCCGTCTGTTTAAAAGTCGGTTCAAGACACGTTTTTACCCGACTGCATTAGTTTTACTTAGTTATAAGAACTTGTTAACACGATAAACACGTTATTCACGGTGTCACTTTATATTGTATGATATTATAGCGAATACCTCGTAAATTAGACATTTGATTGCTACGCGATGCATCAACATTTCACGTTGACTCGTAAACATTTAACTTTGGGGAACTTTCAAAGTCTAGAATGATTTTATATACTTCACCAATCAGCGTGTTTAAACATGTATACATATTCGAAACAATACTAATGGAGACCGAGACTAAAGAACTTAATAATAACTCAAGTGATGAGTATCGATCATCATCATACTTCAATTTTCATTCATATATTTAGATACTTTACGATTCGAATTAATCTGCATGTCTGTGAATAAGTATTTATAATAACTTTACGTGCCACATAATATATATATATATATAGGTATGTTAAGTACAGATTTTCTATAAATATTTAAGAATTTTCAGCATGATGGTTGACATCGTGAATAACTTACATCTTATGTAATAGATGAACATATTATATTAAATTTTTGTTATTTTTTTAATTTAAAATTAATTGTATGATAATATGATTAAATAGATAAAAAGGTAAAATATTTAAGAAACTGAAAGAAAAATTAAAAACTTTATTCGATGATATATTATTAGGGAAATTATAATTATACATGTATTATACCTAAAATGATGACTATTTTGTATCCAGTATGGTTTAAAGTAAATACAAAATGTACAAATATAGCCCATAAGTTGTATCAATAATCATAATTTTGTAAATTGTAAACTGAATACGGGTCATGACCGCAAGTAATCAATCATCGTGAAAACTGATGACGTAAAATAGTGCGTGATGACGCATTTGCATGTCCATCCTAATGTAGTAATGTGAATAGTGAATACCCAAAAATTCAATACGTAATCATTATCGACATTTGTGTATACTTGAGTACTTTGTTTTTACTATTTTGTAGATTGTGCATAAAATATTTAAATGTACAATACCTACATATAGTTACATAATACATATTACACACATATTTCTGTCTTCTAATACATATTATTGTGTAATAAAACTGAGACTGTAATATTATTATTATACCATAGAATAGAATATTTTAAGGGCTTTGTCATTATCAACTCTTTCGAACAGATATTTTAGTTTTCATTGTCGTAATTTTACCCCTTTAAAATAAAATATTAATTACAGAGGGCAGACTTGAAACAATTTACTATCACTTAAATATTTGAACACATTTTAAGATATTTATAGGCTATGGAAATTTCAAATTGTAGAGTTTCATTTTAATATATACGACAGTTTAAACTCTAAACTTTAGAGGTTCGAAATAAAAGCTTGAAACTAATACAAGATATCACATGGAACATTTATCTATGTTGGTTTTATGACTTACTGAAAAAACAAAACGCGTTAAAGTCACGAATAATATTGCACTCTATTTTTTTTTTTTTTTAATGCATACATTTAATACAAGGTTGCACATAACTTATAAGTTTTTTTTATTGCAACCAAAAAAGTTCAAATTGTTTACATTTATTTTTTTTTTTTAATTACAATCAGTTTTAATACAGCAGTAGTGTAGTTCCGCGCCCACTAAACAATGCACAACCCAACATACAAGGTTTCTTATCACAATTTACAAATTATTTTTTCTATGATCGTAAGAAAAACCGTAGATAATATTAAATATAAGTGTTCCGGAAGGTGGCGAAGCACTTATTCTACATTTAAGGAAAGCCAGGAAAATTTTTTAACAAGACGAGAATAAATCTGGAATGCACACGGCAACTGGCAAGAATATCAGTTAACACATCGTACGGCGGACCTACGAAAAAGTCACCTGGGAGTTTGGACACCTATTACAGTATTACTTATGTGATCGAGAGCCGTGTGTTCTACAGAATCATTTTCATCTCGTAGTACATTTTCCTAGCTTTCCTCATATGTAGGTTAAGTGCTTCGTCACCTTCCGGAACACTGTCAAATAAAATAAAAACCACGCGAGGGTAAACGATTCAGCTTGTTCCGCCATCGCACGAAAAATAGTCATTTGGGAGTGTTCAAACGAAGTTCAAACGCGTATGTGATGTGCTTTTATTGACTCTCAAAATCATTGTCATTGCTCCATCTTGTGGTTGCTTTCTAATATTAACGTTTAGCGCCTGTTATACGTTTAAACGCAACCGAATATACGGGGTTTCTTATCAGTTATCACTAGTCGTCAGTAAACACAAACGCACGTGTAGTTTTTATTTTTTACTGGACAAAATCTAACATAGGTATTATTATAATTTACAAGTCATGATTCTCAACTTTTTTTACTCTCATTAGTAAATTTGAGAATTTACTAAAATACCTATTTATATTTGAAATGTCATAATATGTCCGTGTTTTTAATAAATCAAATAAACTCGTATAGTTTCATGTCGTATTGATAAAGCTATAATATACTGTAATAATGATCGAGCCGGAATTGTTTAATTTCAAACCGCCTTTAAATAAACATGTGTATGTTCAAAAGCGTTGGGATAAATTACTAGAAAATATTGACGAATGCGGACTCACCCATTCTGTAAGTATTTTAATGATTCATTAATTAGTATTTCTGATATTAAATTAATGGAAGATTGTGGTTTTTTGATTAATTTTTGTATAATTTAGATTTCGGTCGTTTTGCCGGACACGATTTTCATTCCAAGTTATATTGAAAATATATTTACTGAAAATGGTCAATACTACCTGATTAAAAATGTTACCCTATGCTCATTAATAGATCCTGGATTTATCACGTCTTTTGTGAAAAACGGTATTATTATTACTTAAAATGTCATTGTATGAGTATTTCTATGATGTTTGCTTGTGTGGATACAAATATAATTAATATATAATGCAATGTATTCATCTTAACAATAGTTATATTACTTAATAGATAGTTTGACATTTTTGTCAACTAATGATTTAATCGTTTGCTTTATACAATATAATATTTTATAAATTTATATAAATTATGCTAAATTTTAATTGTTAAGGTAATGTTTATGCAATATCTCTGAATACTCATATTGATGCTGAAGACTGTATTTCAATAACAAATAGTAATTTACTACAAATGTCTTTAATTCAATCATCCTATCAGAGTATATGTCTACCAGTAAAAGACTCAAGTAAGTTTAATACTTTGATTATATTTATATATTTATTTTAATTTACCTATATTAAACTTGGAATTCTTAAGTGTTTTTTCTTTTTTCTTTTTAAGAAATTACATTGGATTTGAAAGCATTAAAATTCAGTAGTAAATCCTATCAACGGATCAAGGAGAGTTTTGAACGTTTTCAGACTAAGTTTGACATGCTTGTTTGCTGGGAATCCAATGGTGAGCAGTTGTTTGTCATTTATTAACAATATCAAATATATTAACCAGGTATATTTTGTCAAAATGTATTTTAGATGATGATGTATGTCCTTCATCAATAGCTTCATATTTTAATAAAAATGGATTTGAATGTCAAGAATGTAATCCACGATCAATTACAAGCAGAAAATATAATATGACCATCCCAACAGGCACTGATGATTTTGGACTTCTAGATACTTGGTTATCATATTTTTCCTTAGATATAAAAATGTGAGAACATTTTTTTAAGATGGTTTTTTATTATAATTACTCATTAATAATTAATAATAACACGCATGCATAAGTATATGTTTTATTTTGTAGTAATGTTACTTTTGATGCTATTTAAGTTATCCAAAAACATTTCCTAAATATTTATAACTTTATGTAGTAGTTCAAATAATTTGATTTCAATTGATTGAGAATGCAATTTTTAATTGATATTTTCTATTTTAAAATGTATTCACAATTAATTTTAATAAGAGTTTATGACGTTTATGTAGTATTAACATAATTAATCATTATAGATTTATAACTTTTTTAGCGATGATAAAATACCCAGTATTTTACCTGATGGAAAGTTAACGAAATCAAACTCTCGCAATGTTGGTCAAGTAACTGAAATTGTGTGGACAGGGTTTTTTAATAATCAAAAAGTTAAACTCTTGTTAGAGAAATTCAGGTAAATATTCTTAAATCCTGTTTGAAACTTACTATTGAATTATTCATATAATATTTTATTACAGGGAATTTCAGGAAAAAGAAGGGAAGATATACTGGATAGCAATTCATTTGGAACCTTTTTCAAACTCACCATATCCATGCACTCATCGAACAATTATATTAAATCCCGATGAAAAATATTCTGTTTCTTATTGCACAAAATGTAAAAAATGTTGAATTTAAAATTTGTATTGTATTTTTATTATTCCATACATCGTCATGGGTAAATAAATCGTTTTATCAAAATGTGTTGATAACGTTATTTATTATCTTTTATCAATTTTATTCAAATTTTCAAAACAAATTTAAAGACGACCACGATTGAGTTTGTTGTTATTCGTTTATACTCAATTTATGACATATTAGTGGTACGTTTATCGTTCTATTAAAAATGCCTTTAATATTGATGGTTGGTTTACCAAGTAGTGGCAAGACGACAAGAGCTCGTGAAATTCAGAAATATTTCACTGAACAGCACAAAGAAGTTATTTTGATATCTGATAATGAAATAATTTCAAAAATGAATATGGACAAGAATGTTTTGTATTTAGGTAGTTATAAATTAATTTATTAATAATATACCATTTAAAATTTTTATTTTGGTAATTGCAAAATCATTGGGTATGACCATGTAGGTAAATGATGGATATCAGTTGATCAATGCTGATGTTTCGGCATCTTACCTATTGTAATTTTTAGAATTGTAGTGTGTGACAATACAAAATCTTCTAATATATGAGTTAGCTCAGAATATTTGAATAATAAAATAATGTATATATTTTTAACTTGCAATATTTAAATTTATTAATATTTACAGAAATGAAGAAAGAAAAAGATCTCCGGTCAAAGTTGCATTCTGATGCATTGAAGTTAGTATTATATTTCTTTGTAAGTTGTAGTTATAAACAACTAATTCAAAGAATTTGGTCAATAAATTACATATTAAGTTACATTCGAGTCAATTATGTTTAATAATACTTTATGTTATACAATCAATTATAAGGCATATTAAACTGTGGCCATACCATGATAAAATTCAATTCTACTCATCATTTATTCTTTGTCCCAGACCTCATCCACGATAATGTTAAACTAATCAAGTAATAATTTTAACTGTTATAGGAGTTTAACCAAAGAAAATGTTGTAATATTGGATTCTGGAAATTTTATAAAAGGCATGTTTACTGTTTAGTATTTATTTTGTATTTTTATTTATCTATAATAATACTGTAAAATAAAATGTGTATAATTCAAAATTTTTCATTTGTTAGGATTTAGATATGAATTGTATTGTTCTTCTAAAAGTTTGAGTACACCAAAGTGCTTAGTTGTATGTGATATTTCGACTGAAAAAGCTTGGGAGCTAAATGAACGCAGACCTGAACAAGAAAAATATGTTAGAAAAACATTTAATGATCTTGTTATGAGATACGAAGAACCAAATCATTCAAATAGGTTAGTTGACTAAAATATTTTTTATTGTATTTAGTAAATTAAGTAGGTATTAAATAAGATGAATATGTACTTAGATGGGATTCACCATTGATAAATTTACAATTGGATGACACTTTGCCTGGCGAAGATATTCGAAAAGCTATTTTTGAAGTTGCTGCTCCTGTACCAAATCAATCAACAATAAATGTAAGAACATACAAATATAGAAACCATTTTATATGATTGATAAGTTATCTAATCATTAATTTTTTAGTATAAAATTAAAACTTGAAGCAAATTTCAAACCTAATTTTTAATAATATTTTCATATAATTTTATTGTTTAATCAAATATCTTTTTCTTAATTTGAGTTTTTAGTCATGCCTATTACCAAACAAAATATTTACATAAATAATAAATTTAAATACTTTTACTCTTACAATTAAATTAACCAATTATTAATAATTGAAAATTAAGGTTTAGAGACTTTAAAAATTACTCAGTAAACTAATAACTACCATTATTTATTAACTTTTTAGTCAAGTTTTTTTTTTTAATAATGAACAATTTGTTTGAAATTATATATAATTTTAATTATGTTTTATTTGTATTTTTGTTCATAACAGGCTCCATTAAATTCCAGTTCATATTTGTATGATTTAGATCAAAAAACACAAGAAGTAATTAACGTAAGTATAAAAAGATTTTTTTTTTAATTTTGTCTTTTAGTAATCATTAAATCAAATTATGGATATTATTATATTATAATCAATAATAGCTTTTTTTGTTTTTGATTGTATTTTTCAGTCAATTATACAGTTGAAGAAACAAGGTGTGGAAGGAGAAAATATTGAATTAGTAGATTATGAAGGAAAATATTTGAACAAATTGGACAAAAGCATTTCATTAGTGCAGCTTGCTAAGTCTAGGAAACAGTTTCTATCATATGCCAAAAGCCACGTTTCAGTTACAAATGATCAATCAAATATTGTTAACATGTTTATACAATTCCTGAATAACACTGTTACTTGTTGACAAACATTATTATAATTAATTTTTTCTTTGGACGAGTTATGATCACAAGTTCCTTTTCAATTCATATGATGAAACTACATCTTGCTTTATATATATTATATGGTCTTACACTGTGAGGGCCATATGTACTGAATTTATTCCCATGTAATGGGTGGATCATTGGGAAGAAAATTTGGGGATGAGTAATCTGATTTAAGATTGATTACTAAACGTTTTACTATGTTTCAAATAGAATTGTAAATGTTGAATTGATAACTGCTTTGACTAATTTGCTGAACTTCCCTGACTTTGTTAGATAACATGGTCTGGTCAGCATTTGTGATTTATGTTTCGTATATCGAACACCTAACATCTATTTTATATAATGTTATTTTTTTTGTTTTCAATAGTATTCAGTGTTCAGTATTTCAGTAATAACTTTTTATAATCAATGGTTTTATTTGTGTGATTTAACATTAATAAATTACATGATTTTTTATTACATTTATTAAAGTCATAATTTACATTTCACAATATGTATAAAAGTTTATAATTTGTTAATACTATTTAATGTTTCACAAATAGGTACCTACTTAAAATAATTTTTGCAGACAACACAGTACCTGTTTATTTGACATATAAAATTATTATAATTTATAAATTTATAAATATTGATTATTTTGAATTTTGATGTATTTTTTATTAAACATCAACTGTTTATCTTAAATACTACAAACCTGTTCCAAATTTTCTAGTGTATTGTGTTTAGTTTTATCACACGATTCTGTTTATTGAATGAAAAACCTGAATCTCATTACAAGTTGTTTTATTACCAGGGGGACATAACCCTATGTCCCTATTATGTTGTCTAAAGTCTTAATTGAACTCATAAACATTAATTGTAGTACAAGTTCCTAGCCCTAAATCTGTCAAATAAAATGTTCTTATATAGTTGAACATTGAAACAAAACAAAAATAATATTTAATTTTACAGTATTAAGTTAATACGAATAGGTATATCAGGTATATGAGTAATTTTATAATTAGGTAGTATTATACTATTCATACTATTAATTATGCACAATAATATTCTCTAGGTATCATCCTTATATACCTAGTTATAATTTATATTATTATATTAGTTACACATTTACATAAATAAAGGTATTAAAAAAAATAATAATTTCTTAAAAATCGTGGAATTATTTTGTTTACGAATTGTGTGAGCTTTTTTTTGGGTGAGGCCAATCGCGGACGTTTCGCCCCCGCCGTCTCGTCTTCGTAAAAAAAAACCAGTAGTCCCCGGACATTTCGTCCTGGAGAGTAATAAGCCATAGGACGTTTGGTTCCCGGTATACTTTGATAATCTAAACAGGTACAGTAATTTTAAATGAACAATTTAATGTTTAAATTACAATATCACAAAATTACAAATATATAATCTGCAGTATTCATAGGTACAATATAAAATGCAAATAGTCAAAATTTAAATAAATCACAATTATATTTAGTCGTATTAACTTTCATAAAAATAAATAAATGTTTAGGTCAACAATTCAAAATAAAAATTAAATTTAAAATATTTCAATCTAGATAAATCATTTGTAACAATCATATCATAGTGTTTCTAATGTTTCTATACATGCAATTTTTTTTTTTTTAATTAGAAAAGTTTAAATTATAACATAATTAGTGTACCTATAATAAATAAACTACTTTCGATACACGGCATGCAATTCGGACAAACCCCTTTATGAGGTGGCATGCAATTCGGATGCAGCCAAAATATGCCGGGGACCAAATGTCCTATGGCTAATAACCCTCCGGAACGAAACGTCCGATCTAAATAATCGCTGGAAACGAAACATCCGTAGAATTTTTTTTTTTACGGCGGCGAAAAGTTCGTTTACTGGGGGGAGGCATGGCATTTTTTCTACAATTTTATCTGACGATCTGACCCTGTATTTTCATTGTATTTAGTTTATTAAAATACGAAATATTTTGTTTTTAGTTTTTTTTTAAGAAAAACTATTTCAATTGTCCATAAATAGCTCAATAAAATTTAAAATATTTTAAAAGTTACCTATATAGCATAAGTATATTAGTGTTATTATTATATAAATTATAATTATTCAGTGAAAATTTTAACTTTCAAGTACTGAAGTACCTATCTACAGTTTTTCGTAATTGAATTACAACAGGATTACAATCAAAAATCGTTTTTGTTTAAAACTGGTTATGTGGAAAAATTCCTGTTTTCCTTATTTTTGCTTTGTTTTCCAAATTGTTTCGAAAAGTACTTTGTATTACAATTTTGACCTCCTGAACGCATTGAATAGATTTACTTTCCTATCAGGGGAGATAGGTACTAAACATGACAAAATATTTGAATACAATTTTTTTAGTGGGGTTGGCTCATAGTTAGCGACATCGACGTTATTATAATAATTACAGAACAATAATAATTATAATAGACCCTCTCCATAATAGTATTCGCAGACGTCGCCGATGTAAAACGACGTTACACGATGTCTATTCCATTATGATCTGTATCAAAACCGCAGCACGCATACCTGTTGTCATCGTTATCACTACAATTTACAATTGCCACTTGCCGAAGTGGTGCGCGAGGTGTATGACGTCTTGCGGTGTTGTAGTAAGTCTAAATTTGAGTTTTCTTTAGATATTTTTCTAAAATTAAGTTTTATTGCTCTCTGTAACTTTACTGATCCGTTAAATTTATGTTTTCTTTTGTCCTTAGGATATCCATAACATTTAAGTTTCATACCTGTGTTGTATATCGTCATCAGAAATCATGATCCGGTCCAACATGTTAAAAGTAATAATTTAATTAATTACATAATATTAAAATAGAAAATCAAATTATCTGTGGATATAAAAATCCTTCATGTTAACTAGGTTTTCTGCAATGAGTGGTTGTTGCTATCAATATGCTATTAATGCAATATCTATATGTTCTCATTTCATGTATTACATAATGTACCTACAAATAATTTTTTTTGTTTTATATAATTTATTATTGAGTGGGTAATCTTATAAGCAATACAAATTGGAATTGACTTGTAGCCTCTGTGGTCAATTTCTTCTTGATTGGTAACCTAATCAATTATAATTTGTCATATTATTTTACGAAGTACAAAAAAAATAAATATATTTCCATCTTAAAATACTTAATAAATACCTACTTAATACTTTAGTAATTAATATTATTTTAGATAAATCAGTAAGTATTTATTTTTTTAATTTTATACTTGTTTCAATTAGTATAGGTACAATAGTTTATGTTTATCATGTTTATTATGTACATATTTTATGCTACTTGACATTTACCACTTAGATATAAATTATTTACAAGTTTATAACGGAAGTTATTGATAAATAATATAAGGATTTACATTTTCATGATGTACAACTTAAAAGTGGTTTTTAGAGCACGGTACCTTCTAATAATGTTAATATGCTATTACAGAATTTATTTTAACATTTAAAAAATGAAAATATTTATATTTCTATGACAGTACATCCATTTTATTAGAATACATATTATATATATATATATATATATATTTATTATTCTTTTATTTATAACACTTAGTATTAAAAACAGACTATATAATATCTAGATATTTGGTATTTTGAATACTCATAACGCATCTTAATATTATATATCATTAGAGTATAGTAACACCCATTACATCATAATTGTTTAAATTATTTATAAATAATGTTGTTAAATAGGTAACTATAAATTTAAAATTGGTATAATATGTTATATACTTGGAAACGGGAAAAAATTATCATATCCACATATTTTAGAACCTTCCTAATTAGTTAATAGTTAATAGTACATCAAATGTAATCCTTAGTTATCTACATTGCTCGTAAAAATAGGTACCTGATTTTTACATAGTTCTATTATTTGTTTATCTTATCTAAGACCAGAGGTTATATATCATTAAAAAAATAATTGAAAGACGTCAAGATTCAAGTCTAACAATAATTAATACCAAATTTATTTAATTTTATCAGAAAAATGTATTTCAACAAGCAATTAGATTTAATGCAACATGCAGTGCCATTCCAAAAGTTCCAATGTACATTGATGGAAAGTTTGTTGAATCAAAAACAAATGATTGGATCAATGTGCATAATCCTGCTACAAATGAAGTAATCTTATAACTTAATTAATATATTTGAATATTTTCATTTTATAACTTTTAATCAACTTTCTTAGGTTATTTCTAAAGTACCAAAATGTACACAAAGCGAAATGGAACATGCAGTAGAATCATCCAAAGCAGCTTTTAAATCATGGTCAAAAACTTCTGTGATGAGAAGACAACAAATAATGTTTCGTTATCAGGAAATCATTAAAGCTAATATGGTAAATTTATTTTGATAGTGTTAATTTCATTTTTCAATTTAAAAACGTTCTAATTTAATTCTAGAAAAAATTGGCAGAGAATATAACTAAAGAACAAGGCAAAACATTGATTGATGCAGAAGGAGATGTAACTCGTGGGCTGCGTAAGATTTGCAAAGTTTTATTTATTTGTAATATACTAATCACAAATATAGAGCTATGTCAGTTAAATGATTATATTGTTCTCCAGAGGTTGTTGAAAATTGTTGCAATTTTACCAGTTCAATTATGGGTGAATCTTTACCATTAGTAGCTACTGATATGGACATACATTCCTATCGCGAGCCTCTTGGAGTGACTGCTGGTATTGCTCCATTTAATTTTCCTGCAATGATACCCTTATGGATGTTTCCTGTTGCAATTTCTTGTGGAAACACATTTGTTATTAAGGTAAATAGATGTATTTAAACCTAATTATCTAGATGTAACAGATGTACAGGTGTATTTGTTTGTTAATATAGCATTTGTTAAGTATTACTTTTCTGAAAGATTATTGACTAATTAAAAAGATTGTTAAATTATTGTTTGGTATGTCATAACTTTATTGAAGATAAAATAAATTGTCAATGTCAAAGTTTTAATTAATAATATTTTAAATGAAAAAGTATTAATTTTTTTTTTAAAATTATTATTAGCCTTCAGAAAGAGTACCTGGTAATTGTATGATGCTTGTTGAAATGTTATCGGAAGCTGGCTGCCCACCTGGTGTTGTGAACATTATTCATGGAAGTGTAGATACTGTGAACTTTATCTGTGATGCACCAGATATTAAAGCAATTTCATTTGTTGGTGCAAACACTGCGGTAATTTTTAGTTGTATAATATGTAATAGTCTTTTACATTTAGTTTTATTGAATGCTAACATATTTTGTGTAGGGTGAACATATATTTACCCGAGGTTCTAAAAATGGTAAAAGAGTACAAAGTAATATGGGTGCAAAAAATCATGGTGTCATAATGCCTGATGCAAACAAAACTAGCATGTTGAACTCATTAGTTGGAGCTGCATTTGGAGCAGCTGGACAACGGTGTATGGCATTAAGTACTGCTGTGTTTGTTGGTGAAGCTAAAAATTGGCTTCCTGAATTGAAAAGTCGTGCTGAAAATTTACAAGTCAATGCTGGTAAATAAATTGAATTAATCAATGTTAGTTTTTGTTTTAGTTATTGCTAATTTACAATTGTTATTGATTTATTAAAACTAAATTTAAGGCCATATTCCAAATACTGATGTTGGCCCAGTTATATCACCCGAAGCAAAAAATAAAATCCACAGTTTAATTCAATCTGGTATTGACGAGGGAGCTAAAATTCTTTTGGACGGAAGAAACATAAGTGTGCCCGGCTATGAAAAAGGAAATTTTGTTGGACCGACTATTCTTACAGATGTGAAGGTAACTACTAACATTATAATGATTAAATTATTTATAATAAATTTAAGGCTAAATCCATTTTCCACCATTCTTTTCAAAAAGTATGTCATAGGAGAGAATGTTCTCTCATTCATAATTTTATGTTATTTGTTATTTTTATGATAAAAGTTTGTTTTTGAACTATACATTGTTTTTATTTACTATGTTTTACAATATAGCCACATATGAAATGTTATACCGAAGAAATATTTGGACCAGTCTTGGTATGCTTGACTGCTGATACTTTAGATGAAGCATTAGACATTATTAACTCAAACCCATATGGTAATGGTACAGCTATATTTACTACAAATGGAGCAACAGCTAGAAAGTTTACTCATGAAGTCCAATGTGGCAATGTAAGTGTATTGTAATTTTTATTTTGAAATGTAATATTTGATAATGGTATATATTTATATTTCATTTAGGTTGGTGTAAATGTTCCTATCCCAGTTCCATTGCCAATGTTTTCATTTACTGGTACACGAGGCTCATTTTTGGGACAAAATCATTTCTACGGCAAACAGGTATGATGTGTTATTAGTTTTAATTTAAAATTATATAAGAATGTATGTATAACACATTTCTCACATTGTGATTTGTAATTTTATTTAAGGGTTACCACTTTTTCACGGAATTGAAAACGGTTACACAGCTTTGGAAAGAATCTGATGCCACAGACACCAAAGCAGCCGTATCTATGCCTGTGATGCGATAATTTTTTAATATAAGGCTGATATCTTACAGAGTTTAATATAATCTTGTTTTTGTTGTCATAATTTTTAATAAAAGAAAATTTTACAAAGTACAATTTTTGTCAACTATTTCAAAGAAATATTATGTATATTGTATTTACACAGATTATCTTACAATTGACTTAGTATTTTATTTTTGGCTTAAAGAAATAAAAATGAAAAGCTTTATTAAAAACTTAAGAAAAATATCAAGTATTCAGATTATTATTTTTAGTATTTAAAAGGAAACACTTTCACATTTATACTTATGAGGACATCATATCTGCATGTATCTTCTTCGTATTATTAACTCGTAATATCATAATATTACCATACTATTGAATTTTACCGTAACTGATTATAAATACTAGCAATGCTTTAGTATTATATGAGTCTAGAAAAGTAAAATATTAATATTTAAAAATTATTATAACTTCTTTAAAAATTAAAATATTTTAAAGACCAATAAGAAGACACAAATAATATTAATATCTTTATGTGTAATAATAGATCACTTTAATACCTAATACATAAGTTAACAACACAAAATTAAAACAACTGAATGTAAATTTGCAATTTGCCATATTATGTACCAACTTGTAAGATGAAGACAACATGTAGGTGAATACTCTTTTTGAATAATTTAAATAAATAATTAATAAAATTTCTGAGTAGGTATCTAGGACTAAATGCTGATAAATTACAATTAAGTTTCCTAGATGACAATGTTAAAATTTAAAAACAGTTATATCGTATTTAAATATTTTATGATTATTTTTTATTCATAGCGTTAGTTAATAAATTGGCCACTAAAAGTAATAATAAAAAAATAAAAAATAAATAAATAAATCATCCTTGTACAGTGTACTTTTTAACACTAATAATAGGTCATCATAATTCAATCTGTAATGCATTTTATTATTGCACATATTACATTAAGTTGGCCACTCAATTTGTATAAAACAATTTTAAATAAATACCTAATAATAAAAACTATAAAATATAATATACTAATATAATTTTGAAATATGTAAATGCCTCCTTAAGGTGTGATATAAAACACATTTTTCGAAAAGAGGTGGATGAGAAGGAGCAGCACACGTTGTCCCTGATTCTGGTGAATTGATTTCCGACAAATTTTCAATAGTTATAAATGCAATATAAATGAATTTAGATGCACCATGCAAGATAGGTATTCCCAGTGGCGTATTTATGGGGAGGGGGCAAGAAGGGCAATTACCCCGGGCAGCACTTTTTTTTTTTGGGGGGGGAGGCAGTAAATTTAACTGGAAACTTTTTTTTTTTAAACAAGTTTATGTTGCACTATTTCGTAAATAGATAAGAAAATAAATTAATACATTTTACAGTTTGCTTTGATTATTTTTTTGTCATGGGTACTACTGAGAGTACCTACCTTCGATTACGATATTCAACATTTTAGGGCACTGGGTAGATTTTAGATTCTGCACGAAGTGATGAATGTATTGATTTTACAATGATATGTGTGTTTTTTTTTTGTTGTGTCTATGCGTATGTGTATACAGCATAACTTATCGAAACAAAGCTTCAATTTCAAACTTTAGGGGTGATTACCGATGATAAAGTGAATATCTTAGGTATATTATAGAGGTCAAAAATAAGAATTTTTTAACAGTTTTCAAAAAAAATTGGGAGAAATAAAAAAAAAGTACCTAACGGAAACTCTGGAACTTTTACTCAATACCTGCAGTTTTCGACAAAACAATTTTTTTTATCAAACTAAAAAAAAACTCGCTGTAAATACTTGAAATTTTCACCAAATATTTATATTAATGTAATCCATATACAGTTAAATTTTCAAAATATTTTGTCTTTATTTGAGTTATTTATAGATGGCTGAAATTTTAGATTTTTCTGAGTAAGTTTGAAGTGTCGATAAAAAAATGTTGGGTTTCCAAAATTACTTGAAAATTTAATACAAGGATTCTCCTAAGTTATTTTTATTATTGAAATTAAAAAAAATCAAAAATTGTTAATCACAATTTTTATTCACGTTTATTTTAAAGTTCAAATCGCGAAAATTTGCAAGTAATTTTGTCGTTGAATATTCATAAAATTTTTTGTATTTATATCAAAGGTTAAAAAATTCAACACCAAGTTCTTCTTAAGTTTTCCTTTAAATAGCTATAGAGAAAACTCGAAGCGTTATTATAGGAAAAATGTTATGAGCATTTAAATTAAAAAAATCTACAAAATAGCGTAATGATTACGATTTATTCTCTGCAAACGATTTTCAATATTTGTTATTAGGTATTCAAAAAGTATAAATAAATACTTGATAATTTTACAAGTTCTTTAGATAGGCATTTTTTTTTTATATAATACTTATATCACCTTAAATAAATATTATATATTTTTTTGTTTTTGTAGGTATTTATCAGACGATAGTCATATTATAATATTACGAGTATGTTGGCTAAAAAGTATTGATTCATAATACTGTGCTGGCTAATTAGAATAACATACATTGTAATAATATTTAAGCCTATTGTTGTTTTTATCATTTTTATCGTCAGTCGGTTAAGTTATTTGAAAACAATATCATGGTTTATATTATTTTTATACTTAAATAATTTATCTGTTAATTGTTTTCATTCTAAGTATACTATTAGTTTTTTTTAAGTAGTTCTGTGTTACAAAAATTATCTTCAATTTTATAAATGTTTTTATTCTGATTTATAGTTTTAATTTTTCAAGAATGCTTAACGATCAAATGAGTATAATTAATATCTGTGTTTTCTAATATTATCCACATTATTCTAGGTATAGAATCATTTGATTTGTTTTATCTTATTTTTTATAATTGGTATAATGATATTCAAGAAAGACAAGCAAGGTTTTAGATGTACAATATAAGTTAATAATAATGATACGTGAAAAATATGTTACTTTTCTACTACAGAATTATTAAAATATAATTGATAATATGCAGGTAAGTTTAATTCATCTGTGTAATATTAGAAATAATTTTAAATTTTAATTACCTTATTTAAGTTAAAATACTACCTGTTTTAATAGTATTATAAAATTAATTTATACGTATTAATTATATTTATTTTAGCTATATGTGTACACATATTATACCAGTATTGAATTCAGTAGACAAAAATATATCAATATGAACTAAATTATGTAACAATGTTAATATATATTTTAATTGTAGAGTGCGTTTTTATAAATTTGTAATATTTAATCAGATTGGACAACAACGATAACCGTTTATTAGATCACCATTAATTATTTACGTATGTTAATGATATACGTCTTGAATTCAGCACTGCTAATGAGGGTAATGGTAAATTTCCGGTCATATTAGAGATACTATTTCATATAATCAAAAATTTATTTTAAACATTATCATTTTGGCTTAAAATATACATAACATGATAAATCGTGACAATTTCACTTACTATAGCTGCCCGGCAGTTTACCATTATCCTCTTTGTGGATTAGGCCTAAAGTTTATACTCGGGGAAACCACATTAAAAAAAACGCGCCACATGCAATACCTCATGCAACATTTAAGTTGATATAATATCGATTTTCAAAATGTGCTAAGGTGGTGAGGAAACTTGCATTGAAAATTGAATACAAAGTTCCTCATAAGTTAGTTTTACAGTGGTTCAAAAATTATAAGAATATACATAGGTACATTTTTTTAATAGTTTTTTAAGTTCAAACATCAACAAAAATTCGTCAATATCACGAATACTTGCAAATTATTTTGTAGGTAGTTAAAAATTATAAAAAAATTTGTGTAAGTATCAAAGAGTTGAGAATTTAATACTATAGATTTTCCATAAGTTTGGCTTACAATAATTATAAAAAAAACTTGAACGTTGGCTAATTAAAAAAATTTTATCCATAATTTAAACTTCAAAATCCAAAATTCACTCGTAAAATAAAGATTTACTATCAAATAGTTTTAGATTTTTGTTATAGTTAGAAATTATTAGTGGTAGAAACTTGAAACATACACCAGTTGTTTAAATTGGCATTTTCTGTAGGTACATTATTTAATTTTGGGATATTCAGGTCATTAAAATATAAACCTCCTTATTCATCACCCAATTTAAAATGTAACATGTTTTATATATTATATTCTAGGCTGACAAATCATTTCCATTTAGAATCGTTTTTCGTATACAATGATACCTATTTTTGGATTCAAATTTAATACATCCATTATAGTGACCTACTATACAGCAGAGCGTTTCTTACTTGACCACGCTTTTTAATTTTAATACTGCATGACAATATTACCATATTACGAGTTAAAGGAAGAGGGCATAAAAAAATGTGTACCCAGGGCAGAAAAATTCTAAATATACCTCTGGGTATTCTTGGTTTTTCTAAAAAATACTGTGTTCTTTTGGGATAAAGGAGTCTGTCTATACGTATTATCAATTATGTTTACTGTTACTTATTATTAGTATATGAATAATATTCATAATTTAATTTCTCTACGTAATACTTTATTTTTGGACAGCGAGAAAGTAATTTAGGTTAAAATTAGTGATGAGATATTATCCACTTTATGTGTCACAAGAGGCTTATAAAATTGCCATTGAGTATTATAGTGTTATTAATACTTATTATTATTTAGATGTAGATTAATATTTATAATGGAGGGTTGCATAAAGAATCATTAAATATTAAATGAATTAATAGGTAAAGGGCTAATGGTCGCTTTAGAATTTAGAGCTCCGTTCAATTTTAGCGAACCATTATGTTATTACATTTTTTTATGCAACCCGTATCTCTATTTAAGAAATCTGAAAAATGTTTAGATGAAAACTGATAGGAACTATTTTTATGCATGAAAAAAGTCGTTGAAAACTAAATTACGCCTCCATCTTCAAAATAAGATGAAGTATATTATACTAGAAGACAGACATTTTTTTTATGTAATGAAAAAGTAATGGAATAGTTTCGCAAAATAAAATGTTGAGAAATAACAATAATATAAAATTATTGGAATTGATCAAGTTGTGAAATCCAGAATTTATTTTACTGACTCATTTTTTACAAGAATTTAGTGTCAATAATAATAGGCCTATTAATTATCATGTCTGTATAACCAAAATATTTTATATAATGGTTAGAACAAAATAAAAATGATGTACTAATGACATGTAATTTGTATCATAAATATATTTAAAAAACCTGGCCAGAAAAAAATCGTATCTACGCCACTGGGTAAGTGGTTAATATGTATAAGTTCCTACACGAACAAAAATACACCGTCACACCTACCTACGTAAGCAGTGATACAAAGTGATTACTACCTATCTACGCATTACCCATGATTAGATGAATGGTAATTTACTATTTAAATCTAGTACTTGTTGATTATTAACAGAGGTAACACTACAAGTTATAAAAATGAACATAACTTCTTATAATCTTATATGTAAAAGGAAACATTTTTTTAGTTCATATTAATTATAATTTTATAAAAAACACACCACTAAATCAAATATATGTATTTGGA
The DNA here is from genome assembly GCF_020184175.1 of Aphis gossypii. Taxonomy (NCBI): domain Eukaryota; kingdom Metazoa; phylum Arthropoda; class Insecta; order Hemiptera; family Aphididae; genus Aphis; species Aphis gossypii. Next base: position 81,908,444 of record NC_065530.1, read on the forward strand.
TATATAATTTATTATTGATTTATTTTTTTCGCGTAGGAACTTACGTGCTAGTATATTTTTTCGTGTACCTAGACCATTTTTACGTGATATACTTCGTGTGGGAACTTAAATTCACTCATTTATTTAAGTTTAATAATTTTTTTTTCTGATTGTCTTTTATGAATAGATAATAGATATCATATAAATTATATAAGTACGCCGTTTTGCGACAAATAATCTGTTTAGGCCATAATGATTTGGTATTTTTAGATGGGATAAATCGGGGTAGAGAAAGTTGAATTCGTATTTATTGCTTTATCGGTTTTTATGTTTTACTAAAAGGTAATATTTTTTTTGACTTATTTCAATAGGCAATTTTTTATTTAACATTTTATACTTATAAGTTATAACTTAAAAAGTTTAAAGAACCTACTTTTTTGCAAATATTTTTTTATTTAACTATTTGTGGTAGGTAGAAAATTTATTCTACCTCTATTTTTTTTCTTTTCAATTTATACTATTGTTTAAAATTTATCCGCAATTGATTGGTAAAATTTGGGGATTCCACGAACTATTGAAACCTGAAATTAATTTTTGACTTGAAATTTAAAGAGGGAATTTATAAATTTATAAATTATACTTATAGTTGTTTGCAATTATTATACATTAAGTTTGAAGTCTAACTCTATGTTGGGTCAACACTTTAATAATAAAATACTTTTGGATGAAATTAACTGAGTTGGATTTTCACTACGAAATGTTTTGTGAAAGCGGTTAGGATGGTTAGGTATACATAATATAGTATTACTTAATACAGGCCACTTCAGTATGTAAACATTATTTTTTGTGAACAAAGTGTTATATGTTTTAATTGATTATATGGTAAAATAATCGAGAATGCCAGAATGATATTGGTAGGTATTCTATAATATAACTGTAAATTACTAATAATTAAAGACACATTAAAACAAATTTATTATTTACTACAACCCATAAATTTAACTTGGGATTATTTCCCCGCAATCTTCCACGTTGTAAAATAAGCTTATACGATTTTATTGGGATTGGGGGAATATAAATACGACGCTCTTCGTTGTTTTAAACTTTTATAATAGATTTAATCTTATAAGTTATAAAAACGGCTGTTTAAGGATTTAAAAAATGATTATTATATTTTTATGATTTTACCGAGCTAACCGTTTTTTAATCTCCTGACAAAAGTTGTTTTGTGTATTATATAATATACGTTTACATAATAAATTAAAAAAAATATATACGATATTTTCCATAACGCGTGGTTATTGCGATAATTGGGGTAGTGCCAATGTTGATGTAATGTTCAAATGCGTATTTCGGTGTTTGGCAATAATAATATTACACTAAACATTGCCCACACCCCACGCATATAATACGTATATTGTGTTCTTGGCGGCTTTTCGCTCATCGAGGAAGTTTGGCCTTTAGATGCAACATATTTTCTACATAGAATGACTATAATAATAGCAATAGTATATGTGTCTCACTGCCTCATTCAATGTCTCCATTGGTCATTGCAGTGTTTTGTAGGCACTTTTCTTTCTTCTGGACTTATTGCGTGCTATATAACCTATATAAAGTTTATTTATTCATGTTTGAGGTTCATGGCATATCGTTTTGTTTTATGAGTACAGTGTACACGTATAATAATTAATAACGTTGGAACGTTTTACCGTGCCCGCTTACCGGTTACACACAATGAACAAAACTTTAATGTTTTTTTCATGGGAATTAATAGCACTAGGTACTTACTTACAGTAATATATTATGACTATATACCTGGTCTGCACTATCGTATATTAGTTCCCATACATTATGTATGTTAAAATATATAAGTGGAGTCTGATGGGCTGCATACTATATAGTTGCATCCCAAAGATATTTAGGAAAAAAAGTTTAATCCAAACTGTGGCTCGAGTATTTTCGTGTCATATCTGAATCCGAATCCTATCATATTTGTTTTATTGTTTACCCATATCTTCATAACACAAATGATGGTATTACATATTATTATATTAAATAGATCGCTCTAACTTCTCAATCGATTTCGAAAAAGTTTAACTTTTTCTTTATTTTTCCTAGCAGCAGTCTTGTAAAAGATACTTCTAAAATTTAATTTAAATACAGATACAAATACGTTTATTAAAAAAGTATTTTAATGCTTTCCAAATACTTAACTCAAAAAATATTTAAATATATTCACACAAATACTTTATAGACTATTTAGCAGGTATAATATTATATTATTTGATGACGTTGATGAGAATTGAGTGAGATAAGAGGTATAAAATATATATAATAATAGTGTATTTGAAAACATAAAATATTATATAACTTGAACTTGAGACTGTCCTTAAAAATTTATGTTTGGTAAGATTTAATGGAGAATAATGTAAAAAGTTTCTGATTACGCCATTAACTGCATGTTTTAGACGATATCTGTAATAATCGAAAAACTTCATACATGAAATATTACTTTACACAATTACACTTCATAGTATACTATGAACGTGTTCACGTTTCTCGTGACAATTTTCCAAAGACAATAAAAATGTATTGATTTTTTTCTTTACTGTTAACACCCAACCAAGGTGGATATATATCCACCTTGCACCCAACTAATGATTGAAAAGCGTTTTGCAGGTATAATAACATTTTAAAAAGATAAAAATTGTATCAAAATAGCATACGTAAAAATAATGTCCTTAAAATCCACTTTCTAATCAGCTATTTCTTGTTAAAATGTAAGTAATACTACTAAGCCGCTAAATCACTCACACTATTCACACTCGTTAATTTGAAAATTTTATCTGTAAGCACAGTATTACAGGAGGATTAGATTCATAGAATAGTGAAATCTATAAAGTCGGGTTATTATAGTTATCTAGGTACATTGCATTTCTACAGGATAGGTATGTTCATAATTATTGTTAAAATAAAATATTTATTATTTTTAATAATATTATTAAAATTATTTTAATTATATTATCAAGTGATGGCATTCTTGTATACTCGTGGGTCCGTGGCCTTTTGCTCATCGTGCCACCCGATTGTTATGCAATTGATAAAAATAGAGCTTAACAATATATTAATCACGGAGTACCATTATAATTTTATTGCAAATTTATTTTATAGTCAAATTGAATTTATTTTAACATCAATATACTATCATGTAAATCCTTTAATATTAATAATTGTATTAAATATTTTTGATTACTGCGGTATTTATTATTTTTAAGTCATTTGTTATCTGTATATACCTCGGTATATACTTAGTCTTTATTATAATCATTTGTCAATTATAAAGTTTTGTTGCCCATCACTGTCTATTGACTATAACGTATTTGTTTTTTCATGTAACAATGAACACAGTCGAGCTTTAATATTTTTACAATACCTAAGTACTGAAATGTGTGAAAAATAAGATAAGTGTACGATTATCGTGTTAGTATTATGTTTATGTTGCACGCAATTATTTTTTGTAATCATTTTGTATTGTGCACATAAGTCATTATAACTGAATGCACAATGAACAATAATTTCTTTTTAAATGTACCATATGTCACACACATAACTGTTTTTTTTTTTAAGTATTTAATATTTCATTAAATGTATAGGGTGAGATGTTTTCGCAAACCAAAAATTTAAAAAAAAATATTTTATTAATTTTTTTTTAATAAAAATCGTGATTATCATATCAATGATTATTAAGTATAATAATATGTTCGTACATTATATGATACTTAGTAACATGTTAAATATTTAAATAATTTAATGAATTGTTGTGTTTGTAAGTTTTTAATTTGATTGATTTTGTTTTACCAATAATAAGTGGATTTATCTGGTTGTTGTTGTAAGCCCTTCAATTTTGAAGTATTACAAAAGTTTTAATGTCAAAATTATATAATATCATACAAATGAAATATTTAAAAATAGACGATACAAATATATTGCATAAATATAAATTATATATATCCTGCGGTGTTGGAAGGCTAAAGTAAATGTTGTCTTATACCAGGGGCACAACATTTAATTTCAAATTTTGGTACTCTTAAATAATATTTATCTACCAAGCTAAGAAATATATTTTGTGTGACCATATGTCACACAATAATAAATAAATATTACACGCAGTTAAAATTTACTACAATCATTTACTATAAACATAAACGTTATTGATATTTTTCATTGTTAATGAGTTGGCACTTTCAATTACACTATAGAGGCTTTCTTTGTCTCTGCAGTTTGTATCTATTCATAATTAAAAATTCAACCATCTTAAACTTTTACCTAACGCCGTTTATATCTTTATAAATTATTTTTTAATACTTAAAGTGCGATACGTACATATATATTTTTACATTTGGTGATTTTATGTTAAAATAAAAACAAAATCCGTATCCTATATAGAATGTATGCAAATTTTTGACTACAAAAAATTACTTCTCATTAGCATCACAGTGTGTTTGTGTGTACGCGTGTGTGAGACGTACACCGCCACTATTGCGATTCGAGTAGGCAAAAGGACTTGTGCATATTTAGGACACTCATCAGTCACACAAAATCGATTCGACACTACCCCAACAATATTTTATATAGTACAATGAAAAGAATGACTGTTGGCTGTAAACTGTGGCTATTAGTCGTGGTGTGCGTAGCGTTTTTATATCAAGATGGTCCCCAAGGCAATGGGGTGTTATGTGCTGTAAAAAAACACGACTCTCAATCTGACGAAGGATCGTATCCAGATGTAACGGACGAAGACGTCGATGACGATCAAGATGACGATGACGGACAGAACGATTCTGATGATCACAGTGGTAATACCAGTGATGGGGAAAACAGTCATGGAGGAACTAGTGATGATGATGATGGTGATACGGATGTTGATGATGATGACGATGAAGATCATAGCGAATCGAATTATGATAAAGACGAGAGTCACGGAAAAAATAAAAATAAACATGAAACTAATAAAAAATCACACAAAGGTAAACGTCGCCAGGATCATGATGATGACGATGATGGCAAAGACATTGAAGACGATGGTTTTGATGGAGAAGCTGCCTTAGACGAAGATGGGGAGGAAGACAAACAGCACTGCAAGAAAAACAAGAAATCTAAGAAAAATGTAATCGCAGAAATGAAGATAACAACAACGACGACCATTACAGGAAAACCTAAGGATATCCTAAAATTCCTTAATAATGGTAATTAATTTGATTTACTTTAATTCAATCACTGTTTTTAAGTACTCCTTTGTTTTGCATATAATTGCAATACTTTGTAAGTCAAATTATTGATATCCATTGGGATCGATGACCGTAATTTTACGTTATCGAACGAAAAAATATCACTTATTTACGTAGTTGTGTAATTAAATCAAACTTAAATGATTTTGCGTTTATTAAAAATATTTACTTATAATTATTGTCAGTAGGTATTATGTTCTAGTCGGAATTAAAAAAAATAGTGATATTAAAAAAAAATAAAGAAATAGTAATAGGTATATACCTACTTATATCAAAATGCGAATGATTGAACTAACTGAATATTGTCATATGATAAAATAAAAAAATGAATATTTACTAATTATCATCAATTCATGATAAGAAGTTATTCGTTATACATATTAGGCTGTTCGAAATAAAACTAAGTATAAAAATGGATGTACGATTCTATATAATACTAATATTAAGGCAATAATGTTGCAATACATTTTATATTTTTATTTATTTTTATGTTTTTTTTAGGTGTACAACCATATAAACCAGCTGCTTTGGATTTCAAAAAAAAATCAAGTTCTAATCTTTTAAAAGAGATTGAAGGTATTTTAAATAAAGATTCTAAACCAAACAAAAGCAAAAGTAGAAGCAAAAGCAAGAGCAAAAAAGAATCAGAAGAGGATTTGACGGAATTCATAAGAAACATTGTTAAGGAGGGTATAAAGAAAAAAAGTTCAAAAAAAATGGATAAAGATAAGGTAAGAATTTTAAATAATCATTTGTCAGTCATAAAATAATGTTACATAGTTTTGTATTATACCAATAGTGAAGTGCATTACGCCCGCCCTTACTTTTTATAGAACTAGATTTTTTTAAATATTTATAATAAATTAGTATATAATTGGTATGCATACTAATAGTAGTAAGTAAGCGCCTATACATAGGTATTAGGTAGGTATACAGGATTTATAGTAGAAAAAAAATTCTTTAATTTTTAATTAAAATATTTCTTTTGGTAAGAAAGTTAATCTAAATTAGTAATTATGGAAAGTCAAAGTAATAAATTCTCAATACTTATTTTAAATAATAATTGGGGGAAAAAAATTTGTTAATTTTCGACAAAATCAATCTGGTTATTTTATTGTAATTTAAAAATGAATTATCATTTTATAAATAAATGGTATAATTTCTAAAATATTTTTTTTCTTTTGGATTTATAGATATATTTCACATTCTAAATTTTTTGTTTTTTTTTTCTATGAATATTTATATCATTAGCTGTTATCAAAGCCATTTCAAAATGTTTTTGGCACATTTTCGCATACAAGTATTTAAAGTTATTTAAGTTAGTTTTGGAAAAATTCGTCATAACCACGAAAATTAGTAAATTATTTGTTAGCTAAAAAATTTAAAAATATTTCGATTTTGTGGTAGTCTTGAAAATTAAATACGTGGTTTTTCATAGCAGAACGTTAAGAATACAGAACCAAAATATTTTATAATACCTTTATAAATTTAGTTTAATTTATAGACATTTTAAGTTTTAACTATTCAAATTTGGATAGTAGGTAATACATATTTAAACAGAGAATAACGGTTTTAGTTATATTATTCATTTATTGTAATTCAAATATATTTTCTCGGGGATTTGATACTTTTTTGTATAGGTTTATATTTGATATTGTACATAATGACATTTTTATTTTCATGTTAATTTCCATTGATATTTAGTTTAATTTTATGCTATTATCTATTAAGTATTTATACAATGACATTATTTACACAGATTTACAGTAATTCAATATTGACTCAAAAATTAAATACATATAATAATATGCTATTATAATAATTAAATATTATTAATATAATAATATGTTATTATAATAATTAAATATTAATAATATAATAAAGGCAATATTTACCAAAAATTAATTAAACTAACTGTATTACTATAATAGTAAAATAAATTATTATAATAACAATATAAATAAATTTTATATAAGTTTTAACACTATGATATGTTTTATTAATCTCATACATATTTATTATAACTTTAATAAATTATAATATACAATTAAATAATTAGTAGTTTATATTATATTAAATTAAATTTTTTAATCTTTTTTTCTTCGTTGTAAATCTTTCTACTCTAAGCAAAAGCTTTGTTTAGAATAATGTATAAAATTAATGTTTATTTCTATTTGAAATTTATATGATAATATATATTATCATTATTATTTATCATAAAATATACCTAGTATAGGTTAACATACTGTCTTCGTTCCTAATCATTTTTCGTATACAATGATTTATCACACACATACCACATAATTACTTATTGAATTACTAGCTACTCTCAAAACATACGGTAAATAGATTAGTTATTTACTTTTACATTTTTTTTTTTAAACTAAGTTACGATAATATTATTTTCCATAATAACTTTAAACTTAGCAAATTAAAATAATATGTATTATTTGATAACTATTAGGTAATTTATTTCTGTTGTACGCAACTCATTCATCGAGAAACAACCATTTTTTTTTAAGGGGTGTATGATGCTGAAGTATTATTTATGTTGTTTTAAAATTTAAAGATAGAATAATACATAATATCTATACTATAATGCCAATGGAAATAAGGCTAATATCATATATAATATATAATATGATAATACGTATGTATAATATAGTAGATCCATAGAAAACAGTAAATTAGTTTTACGGTTATTTAAATAAAGTCAGAAAATAAGAAGTTAGAAGTTAACTGTATCCATTTAGATACAGTAAGTATCTAATTTATAATGAAAAAAAGCTAGATATTTATTGTATATTTGATGATATATTTAAACTGCTTGTAAATTTATTTATTTTACTATTAGTAATGTGGTAGATTGAATTAATTTTCCTGGAAACATTGCATTTTAAAATCTAATTTTGTATAAACATGATAAAAATGTAAAATTTTCAAGTTAGGTTAAATATCTATTTTTTTCTAAAAGCTATAAAAAAAAATGTTAGGTATTTACTATTTATATATTTCACAGATTTTTTGGTTTTAGTATGAACTACTAATAAGGAATTTTCTATGAATTGATTAACGCGTTTATTATTGTTAAAAATGTATTAATCATTTGTGCTGAATATTTGAAATTTTTACAAAATATTGTTATGGATAATATATTGGTATACACAGAAATAGAAGATTAATTAATAATTATTTTGGAGAAAATGTATTCAATTTCACATTTATTGTATAATTATATACATATTATAATATAATATAATTATAGATATATACATTATATTGGTACTCAATACTCATATACTTGTGTATATACAGATATACTCTTATATTATAAATACTGAGCTCAGTAAAAAGTATAGCGTCAATCAACATTTATTTAACTTCCTGTGATCTATTTTAAAGTTTCCAAAAAATGTACATTGCTTATAATAACCCTCAATAAATTAATATAATTTTTTTTATGTATTATAATAACCAATAAGCGATTATTTAACAAAAATATAAAAAAAAAATTACCTTGAATTTCCAAATGGTTTGTCTGAAATAATCCCTTTAAAAATTGATCCACACACAAAACACATATACCATTTACCATACGATCTAACCATCTACAGTTATACATATACTATTATATACTATTATACTATTATACTATTATAATCATACTCTTTTAAATGTTATACAAGGTAATTTCGCATGTTTCCAAAAAAAAAAAAAAAATTAAGTAGTAAGTATATCCACGATCCTTTTGGTAGAATATAATATGATTGATCACTATTGTTTGTGATCAATTCGACTTGTTTAACTACTTCTTGGAGTCGTCCTATTTCCATTAGCGAATAAAGTATATGCAAAACACTATTAGTTGATACTATTAAGCTAATTTATCATCTTTGCTTCAATCATTAGAATTCTCTGCGCTCTACAATAATATTATTTTACCACATTAAATCTACTTAGAATTGGTCACACGAGAGTTACTCATGGACATCTAATGAGAAAAATTGAACCACCCATGTGTCCTTTATGCAACACAAACACAACAATCAAACACATAATTATCTACTGTACAATATTCTTAGAGGCTAGAGAAGAATATCAAATTCCAGATGACTTGTAGGAAGTAATAGGATCCTAATCTGACACAAACAAAATATTTACTTTCTTAAAACATATTATTGTAAAATTAATTTACTTTTTGAATTAATACTTGGATCACATATAGAGCAATTTGTTTCTATCTGGTATTTATATACCTATTATGAATCCATGATATTATTTTATCACAAAACATAATAAAAATTATAGTATTTTTATTATTATTATCCTATAATATTATTTTTTTTTTAAAACCGTGTACAATATACATGATCAAGTACTCAAATGTACTTAATGTATTATAATTAAAAAAAAATTAACTTTTTCTAATTTTTTGACTGCCATAACTTGGTTTTTATAGAGTGTGTCAATGGTCTACATATTTTAAAATAATATATTTGGTTGGGTCAATCGGAATATTAATATGAATAAATTTTAACTCTATTTTTTTTTTACAGATATTAATAACTCTAGTGAAGTCAGTATTAGATGTATTGAAAGATTCGTCATAGTTTGAAGCCCACGAAAAGTTCATAAGTGCATTTTACCATATTATGTATATGTGTCAGAAATCACATTTATGTACATGGCTGTAATAGTTATAATCAAAAATAATAATATTTGTGCAAAATGTTTAAATATATCGTTAAGAAAAATGTGTTTTTTTTTATCATTCAAAATAATTGTAGGTATTTACACATTTAAAGAGTATAACATACCTATACTCATTTTATTATACTCGTATTAATAATACTAAAATATTTTTTATTTCATTAAATTTTTCTTTCTGATTTATACATTTTGTATAATAATATGTCTTCATTATACTCCATTGTCTATGGTTATAATAAATGAAAATCATATAATTATGATTTATGGTTTTTATATAGAAACCTATAAAACAATATTATTATTAAGTTAAAAATGTAATGTCTGAATATTTTGTAAGACGATAATATTGATGTATAAATATCACACAACTACGGTATTATTCGTCAACTGTAAGTTATAAACAATATTTCATGGTCTTTGATTATTTTTTAAAAATATTAAAATTCTTAATACTCATTCGTTGCATATTTTTCATGGTTGGCATAATTTACTAAAACGACTGAAAGGCCGATTTTAAAAACTTGGCAAATAATTTATTACAGCTTTTTGCCAAATTTAATATTTCTTAAATTACACTTTAATGTAAGACCAACATTCTATATTATAGGTATAATACTATAATTATAACAATCTTGGTGTATTTATTTTAAAAATAGTTAACCCGTTTTATTATTTTACGTAACAATAAAATCAATTTACAAAGTTTTATACTTACTATCTTGTTCCATAGTTAAAAATCTATATAAACTCATTCATAATTTATTAGGTGCCAAAATAATTACAGATATAGGTGGTAATAAAAATGAAAAATAATTAATAGACTAATATAAATTGTTTTCGCTTTAATAGTAATCTCTTTCATACATAATACACAAATAACAACAGTATAAAATAACATGTTTTTCCATGTACAATAGGGTTAAAAATTAGAAACAAATCAGTCGTACATTTAATCACGTACGTTAAATAGACTTAATTTCATGCAATAATCATCTGTTTTGAAAAAAAAAAAATGAAACAATATAAAATACAATTTAAGAATGAGCCAAATTAGTTATTTTAGCATTTTATTTCGCTAAATTGCATTATTAATCAATACGTATAGTATTGTCATTACTCTGCATTAATAAAAAAAAAATTGCTCATTTTATAGTTCAATCTTAACAACTAAATTATTAAGTGAACAAAGTTATCCAAGTGGAAAAATTATGGTCTAAAAATATTTGAGAAACATAATATTTGCATTGTCTGTGGAACAACAATGATTTCCTATATAGCCTATTCAACGTTTTTAATTCTATTTATTTGGTCTAAAACATCTAGAATTTAAAACTTAACAATAAATTATAATAATAATAAATATATTTAACACTTAGATGTGTAATTTTTGCTAAAACATGTTAAAAGATTCTAAAAAAAAAAAAAAATTACTTGCGTGAAAAAGTTCCTTGACCAAAATTGGCCCCTCATCACGTACCTACTATAATAATACTATGTTAATTGGAATCTTTGGTCATTCAAGTCACGCAGTTTACCAGAGTAAAAACTCTGGTATAAACGTACGATTTATTATAATATTAACTTATTTAATAATAATAATATAATAATAATAATAATAATAATAATAATAATAATTATGACTTATTAAATAATTATAGAATATAGATTCATAAAATGTTGGGAATATCGAGTTTAACCGCATGCAAATTGTTCAATAATATTGTACGGTATAATTATTTGCAATATTTACGCGTAGTACGTTATATCGATTTGTAGAATAAAAGTATATAATGATTATCGCCAGAGTTGGCCTCAGAGGAACTTTTAACACATCTATCCACGCAGAATACAATGTCACATGTGTAATAATAATTAATAGTATAATATTATAATAACAATAAAACGTCTATGAAAATGAATAAATAGAATATTTTTAAATCGTTACCGTAAGAATATCGTTACATTATAATATGTATAGTATTATTTTAAAAATGGAAAGTGAAAAAGTGGCCAAAGGACGATTTTATAAACGTATAGTGTAGATTGTTCCATCGTACGTAGGTGTACAACAACCATCGTCAGCTCATTTTTTTTCTTTAAAGAATGGCAGTGCGTAATATTTAACTGTTATTTTTCAATTTATTATTTCAATTTTTTTTTATACAGAATTTCGTATCGTGAGCACGATTTTTGTCGCCTATGGTCGAACACCTACTCTGCAGTTTAAGTTTCTTTTTCTATTACAATATTATGTAGAACTTGCACGGCGCAGCTAGTATGTATATGTATATACGTATATTATATTTTCATACATAGTGTAACATAATTATAATAATTAGACGGGTACATAATATAATATGCGTAAATAATAAACCTATTATAAAATATCGTTTCGACGTAGGTATATGAATAATATAACACATCGCAATTATTAATATATTAACAGTAAATAAACAATATTTCATAACAGTAAATTATAAATTATAATATAATATTATCATTATCATTATCACCGAGGCGAATCCTGAGATGGAAAACGACGAAAGGGTCTGTCGTTCACTATACTCATAATTTATCGTCGGGCGAGGAACGACGACGACGATTATTTTTTTAGACGTTGTTTTTTGGGTTTTGTTTAAGTCGTGTCGCTCCTGTTCCTGGTCACCGCGGGCCATGTGTCGTGCCCGCCGTGGAAGTGACAGTCACACCCGCAACGGTTGTGGTCCGCGTTGGTGGACGAAGATCGACGGCGGGGTCTCATGGACATGGGCAGAACGGTGATCTTCTTGGGCGACCTAGGCTTGAACGCTGCCTCGCCGCCGCGCCTGAAGCCGTCGTCGTCGTTATCAAAGTCCACCCAGCGGCCCCGCGAACAGCTCATCGGCACGTTCACGCTGCGGGCCCGACGACGCCTCGGTGGATCGGTAGTCGGTGTTTGGACGGTGGTTGTGGGTTTATTGAATCTTTCGAAAAATAAAAGAAAAAAAATCTTGTAAGGATAACGTCACAATCGTTTGTAACGCAATGTGCAGTTGTTATTGTATAATAGGTATGTACAATTAGTGAGAATAATATTATTATGTTAATATTAAAGTAGAACTTTAAAACGGTCTGAAATATATCATCTGACGATTGGGTTTCCCTAAGACTGACTGACAGATTGCTGAAAATATTACCCTCTAAAATAATTTTTATTTTTAATCAGGAATTGTGGTTTAAGTTATTGCGGTGAAGTGTGAAATCGACTTTGAGTTGGGTGTCCAATACACAATGTCGTTTCGCGCACTACGTATAAATACGCAGGTATATTTAACAAAATATTGGTAACATACCATTTAAATTATTTTCAACTCTACGCGACACGATGTAGTGGAAACTCGTTTTATCAAGTACGATTTAGTTTTTGTAGTAACATTTTGGTAGTACAGCAAAATTTGAGTACGGTAACCTGTACGATACACTGTGCGTGATTCGAAAACTTCCTAGTGCCTTCATGATTTATGTTTTGATTTAAAAAGCACTATGTTAAGAGGGCTGTGATAATGTTCTTTGATAAAAATTGTGTTTATTATTAACATTTTTTTTTTTTTGTTCGCATAAACAGATTTGTTACCTAAATATTATTTATTTTCTTTAATTGAATTCTTAAATCGTAAGTTTATTATTTCCAAATTATAGTACATTAACATGATTCGGTTAGCTTTTATAAGTTAAAGTATTGAAAAGTAAATATTTTTAAGAAAATTATATAATATCAACAATAATTACTCATTAGTTATTATTAAGGCGTCGGGTAATTTTTACTACAATATGTTTGTAAAAATAATATGGGGTCTAACAGTTTCTCTCCAAAAAAAAGTTGGTCAAAAACATTTTTTTGAATTGACATTCAAATCAATAATTTGCTCGTACTTTTAATAAATAAATAAAAGTGTTAACAATTCTTGTTTTGATAGTAGAGGGAAATTATCTGCATTTTTTTTTGTTTTAGAGAAAAATAAATAATGGAGAAATATGGTATACGAAGGAAAAATGTTGCGGCCCTACTTATTAAGTCTAAATTGTGTATGTATATTATAGTGTATACCGCTGCTGTGCGACGGGCTACGGACATCGTGCTTATTTATATTTCACGTGGCTCATGTGCACTGTGCAGATATTATTTAGATTACTGTTACATGCGTATAAGGGTCTTAATTGGTATCAGTCGTACTAGAAAATAGCGGGAAGGATTGCCAGATTACACGGGTAAGTGGTTAGTGCTTTGATAATATTATGGTTAATGATTTAATGCGTTAACAGTTGTGTAAATTTAAATGTAGATCTACGTATCTATTAATTTAAATTTAACATTGTAGCATTTGATTTTGAGTTTTCGTATAAAAAATAAAATATTCTTATATATATTTTAACGATTAATTATAATTATGTTGCGAGTTGGATGTCGAAAGAATGACATGGCAAAACAAGACCGTAATTAATTGCCACTAGTGATATTACTGAAAAGTCTACATAAATTATTCCGATGGACATGTTTATACTGTTTTACTTTCGACTATATACGTATGCCATGTTTATTTAAGCAGTACTGTATTATTTTATCAACAAAAAGTTGGTAGATACGAACGTTAAAATAATATTCGTTAATGTGAAATATTATGTAAGATTTATCAAAATTTCCAAGAATATAATATATTAATATTATTAAGTTTTTTTTCACGGATTTTGCCTGTGATATGTATATAAATTTTATATGTATATTTATAGAGCGTCAGCCAGACTACCGTTGCACTAGTTTCAAAAATATATTATAATAAACATGCGCTGAGCTGAGTCGCAACCATGTTACGGTACTTCTACACTCGTATGGTGTACTTAAAACATATCGATAAAATAAAAAATAATGTTTTGTGTTTTAATCGTACCACCATCTGTACGTGGTGTGTTGCGGAACGAAATATACATAAAGCCTATATACAAAGTGTGGTTCTCACGTTTGCATGTTTTCCGTCGTTTAATACCGCTGACGGTTCAAGTGAAAAGGCTTTATCCGGATTTATTGTGATCGATTGTTATTTGTTATTATTATCTCAAAGCATAAATAAAGTACAACAAATCCACACCACTAGTTCTGGATCCAAGTCAACAGTTTAAAGCTTTGGCGCGGACTATAAATTACTATCGGGTTTCACGAAGGCAATTAAAATGAATAATTCTGACAAAGTTTTATTTTGGTTGTGCAGTGGTTTCTTATTGTTTTATTTCCACCGTAATGACTATCGTCGACAGAAATAATAGCTTAATTAAATATTCGTAAAAAAGTTAAAAGCAATGCGGCGGGTTAATATATTAATTATTAATTTAAACATCTGTATACATTATATTATGATGGATGGATTGTAAATATGTCTTGTTGAGTTTCTTTGATCTACCTACTCGTTTAAAAATTCAAAAATAATTTATTTACGATTATTAAATTGTTTGAAATCTTAGTTAGAAAAATGTATATTTATAATTTAGTAGGCATATTATTTTACTTTAATAAGATTCTAGTTCAAAATATGCTTAAAGCGGTTCACAGGAATTATTCATGCTTTGGTAAAAAAAAAATAAATACAATTTAAGGGTTTATCACTACTTGTAGGAGATACGATAACCTACGTATTTTACGATAAACAATAAGATACAGGTTACGGAAGGGTATATACGTATCCTATAATACGTATCCGAAAACATTTAAAGCTTAATAGAAATATATTATTCCATAAAAACATTTAAATAAATAAGTGCTCTACTAAAAAATTGTATATTAGGTATTATAAGAAATTTCATATGGTTTAAGTATTGCATATTCGCATGTAAGATAGTAAACAGTTGTTCCATTAATTAAAATATGTTCGGAAGGACATAATATGTAGTAGGTACGCATTTTTATTTTTTTTTTAAACTTATCGAAATGTAAAAATTATGAAAGAGAAAAATATAAATAATAATAATAAAAAAAAATATAACAAGTTGTTTTCCACTTTTTATACGTTGTATAATATAACGTCAAGAACTTTGTGCATAAAGGTTTTAAAAGTTAACACAAGGAAATTGAAAGAGACATATTTAAAAAAAATAAATATTTTATGCGAATTGTATAAATGAAATGACTATCATGTTAAAGTAAACTAAATTAAACCACATTATTATTATATCAAACATATAATTACAATTGAACTCATTCCAAGAAAACGTACACAATAAGCTATTTAACGCGAAAATGATGTTAGTCTACATAATAATATATATGTGACACGTACCGACATCGCTTATACGTATTGTTGGGCATTATCATTTATCCTACTGCTATTATATTAATGTATTATTGATTATGCATATAATATAATACGTTTATGCATATAGGATAAATTATTATAGGTAATATAGGTACATGCACACGTGCGTCAATGCCAAAATATATTTTATTCTGTAATCTAACCTTTTCGTACCTTTTTTTTTTTTTTTGTAAGAAAATTTTGGTTTACAATACGCTATTTTGACAACGAGGAAGCTTGTTTCTTCAAAACTAACGATTTTCTGGAAAACAAATTCATCCGTCTACATATTATATGTAGTATAAACTATTGCAGCTATGACATATTATATTATACATTATTGTATTTACAATTAACGCATATTATAGCATATTATATGGCTGCAGCCACAGGCTCGGTTTTGCGAAGATCGACAAGTGAATTGTACTCGGTATAATAATAATAACAATAATATCAGGGATTAGAATTGTATTGGCTATACAACAATGAAATACGCGCATACATAATATGCACTAAAAAAACTTCAATTATTAATAAAACATTGTTATATGCAATTATCTTTTATAAACTATACATTTATATAGAAATTATTTAAAGAAAATGTAAAATGATTATACAATAAATCTTAATAATAATATGGAAAAATATGCACTATCATTTTAAAGACATTTTACTTTTTTAAATTTCAAATATTAATATTAAATATATATACATTCATGATGAAAAATAATTATTAACTCTATAGTATGATTCAAAATGCAGATAGGCATGATATGCCAATACTTTTTATTTTTAAACTAGATTTTTTTTTATAGCCAACATTTTGTTTTTGTTGATTTCTCAAGAAAATATGCGTATATATATAACACATATGCATGAAATCTTTGAAATATATGAAAAATCATTTGGCAAAATATACAAAATTGTGCAATTGTTCTAAATGTTTGGATTTGAATTAAATGTATTGTCATACAAATTTCGGTTTCCCAACAAATAACAAAAATTGCAATAAGCGAATGATGTTCCAAGTCCCGATAATAAAAAATAATGTTATTTAATAAAACTTACTTCGGTAGTATGATCTGTATTTTGCTGGTGACGACCGGTGGGTCTTCGAATGCAGCTGCGATGGCGTAATTTCCTAATCCCGAAGGCAAATCTGTGGCACTGGGTGTGCTGCATCGGGGAGTCGGCCTATCTAATGAACAAGTCTTCGTTTCAGCGATTCGATGCTTGACAGGTATAATTGGCACAGCCACCGATCTGAAAGTGATATCGGATAGATACAACAAACTATTATAATATAAAGGCATCAAATACAAATCAATGATAAATTACAACTATTGCATGCCATAGTCGTATAGTATAGTATATCTCAATAAATATCGGATTCGCAAAACCTCTTGATTGCATTATGTGCTGTTTTAATACTTTGTCTGATGTTGATTTATTTTTTAAATTGTTTAACTTTTATACTAAGAAAATTGTATCTTTAAATCGTATTTTTTGCTTTTTTTTATATTATTATCATATTGCACTTTAAAATCGCTTTACTCTGTACTCCTATAGTCCTTAAGGCGTTGAATATTTAAATAAATAAATATTGTGAATAATTTATTTTTCATATAAAATGTCAACTTGTATGAATACATTTATAATTGTTTAATCTTAATGAATAAATAAAATACATGTTATAAATTACTTGTACAGACCTTTCTTGCGGAAGTGTTGTTGGAACGTGCGGCAATTCTTCTTCCACCGAATTCGGGTGGCTGAATAATTTCTTCTTTTCTTCTTCGGTGGCAGCAATCGAAAGGGATGACATAACTTCTGAGTCTGGTGATGTATCGTTGCTGTTGGCTGAGTGCACTGGATCTTGTGATCTGTTTAAAGTCAGTTAAAAATATTAATATTATATTATGTCATGACGTAATTGCAAGTTAAATTAACCTGTGCTTTACAAATATAGTATTTCAAATAACAATTATTTACCTACTGAACCCGGGTGATAAAGATGACTCTTCAAGTTTCACTAAACTGTTTGTAATTTTGACATCACCACTTTCGTTACTATTCCAAATATCGTCTTTCATGATTTGAGTATTTTTAACGGTATCATCGACAACATTAACTTTGTCAATTGATTCTATTAGCACTTTGTTTTGGTGTGCTACCAAATCGTCGACTAGTTTTTTATCAGATACGGTTTCTATTTCTTCTTGCTTAGGTTCATATGAAACATGAACAACTGCCCTTGTGATGTTTGAATTTGATTCACTAACAACGAGTTCATCAAAACTATCATCAGGGGAGTGCAATGGAATTATAACCGTATCCTTTTCCATCTGAAAATCATATTACCACTGTAACGTTTTATCATTCAAAAGTTTTTCATTCGTTCAGAACTTACATCTTGATTAAATTTGAACTCTACGTTAGTAAATTTTGGATCAATATCAACAAACTCCGACACACTAGATCGTTTTGGAGATTTCTTGTTAATACTTCTAAAACTGCTAGCTCGTTGTAGAAGTGATCCCAACAGCGAACGACTTGATCCTCTACGGTCCTTAGATTTATCCATTGTACCTAAAGTACATATATTTTATAATGCCATCCTCAAATGTGAAATCTAGTTAAATGTTAGTAGATAGAAAATAACACACGGAAAACTAATTGGGATGGCGAAGGAGTAGGCCTCTGTACGTCTTCAACGAGAGTGTCCTTCCTCTGTGATTCTTTCGCATTTCAATACCCCAGGAGGACTTATATCCGATATACACCATCATATATAATACAAGTGTTTGAAAATATCACTATGGAATTACTAAAATCTCTCCTAAGACTTATTAAATAACTGTTACAGTTATAAATTATGTATTATTATTTATATTGCTTAGTTTAATTTTTTTTACATTTTAACTAGATCACGAGTTCTACGCGCCATTAGCTAACTGTATGCCGTATGGCCTAGTCTAAATTAAATATATTATTATGTTTCTAAGATCTAAGCCTAAAGAGCTTCTTAGTAAAATTGTTATCCAATATTGATTTTTTATCAAATAAATATTTTTCAATAGTTTAAGTTTAAGAAAATATGTACACTGCATACCTATTAAAAAAAAAAAAAAAACTGCTATGAATTTTAAATAATTTGTTATGCACATACTTAATATTTATCACATTTAGATTTATTAAAATTTCATATCTTTTTAGAAAATATTATCGAATTGAGTTAAATTAGAAACAAAAAATAAATTCTCTTATTTTTATGAAAATACTGATCTCGTTGTGTCCCAAATTTTAGGAAGTAAATTATTTTTTATGAAATAAGTTGATAAACACAATTTTAGTAAATTATATTTAATGTATTATTTTACTCCTTAAAACGTTCCCATATAACATAAAATGTTTGGTTATGATTTTAAAAAAAAATATTTTATTGAAATACCATGTTAGTATGGGATATTATTATTTAGTTGCTATATTAACAAGTGTAAATATAATAATTAGTTATCACGATTAGCGTATCAAAAAATATATTTATTTGTTATGCGCACTAAAAATAGCAGTTAAGAAAGCACTGGGTTATCATGATTTGTTTAATAGCTAAAAAAAAAAAAGTAAGGCGCCGAATAAAACCGATCTTGGGCAATTTTATTGGTTACCGGTTTTCGGTCTGGCTTCCTTGGAAGACTCGGAACGCCTCCTGAGGATCTGAGCTTGCGATGAAGAGACAGATTGTAGCTGATCTGAATCTTCGTCTTCGCTTTTAAGTGGTATGATTTTCACTAGATCATCAGATTTAGGTCTTCCTGAATTTTTTATGACTATTTGTTCTGGTGGCGGACTTCCTGGTGTACAATGCACTTGGACTTTAATCATTTGCTGACTTTTTGCGGGTGGTGCAGGATCACATATTTTTCTACCTGACGAATCGTCATCTGGTTCACTTATAAACTTTTGAAACTCATCTAGAATTCCTGGACTTACTGATCTACTACAAGGAGCTTCATCTGGATGTAAATCATTATCGTGTTTTCTTGGTGGTGGTGGTGGTAGTAGATCATCATTACCTTCTGGTTCTACAATGAATTTTTGGAACTCTTCGTAAATACTTGGTGAGATCGAACGAATGTTACTCGAAGTTGACAATGAAGGGCTACCTTCAATAGGATTTTTATATGCTGTGTGAGGTAATGTTTTATGTATGATACCTTTTTCTTCGTCGTCTGGTTGTGCCATAAATTTATGAAATTCCTCGTGTATAGATGGAGATAAAGATCTTCCGAGATTCGGACTATCTGTTAGCCCCGACCCAACTACAGATTGAACTTCACGGCTCGTAATGGAAATGGCTGAGCAACGATTTTTTGTTTCAAGTTTTGTAATATTTAGATCTCCATCTTCTGGTTCAGAAATAAACTTTTGAAATTCTTCAAATATTGATGGTGACATGGATCTGGAAGAGCAATCTTGGTCTATAGACTTCCGTTTAGTCATTTCAATACTCATCTGTTTTCTTAACTTAACAGGCTGTATTGGAGCTCCATCAGCTTCTTCATCTGCGCTTGATATGAATTTTTTAAATTCTTCTCTGATTCCCGGAGAACCTGACCTAATTGGTCTCCGTATCCTTTTAGAAGATTCAATAGTAGCCGGATCCCTATTGATAAAATCTACCAATGTTCGATTTGTAAATGGCTTTAATCGTTTAGGACTAGTAGGATTTATAGATCCTTGTTCTGATGGATCAGGGTTTAATGGAATGTATATTTGATTTTCTCCCGTAGCTACTTTCGGACGAGATGATGCATTTTCTCTTGGTATAGCTGTGGGGACTTGTTTCGGTGCATTACCCTGAATTATTTCTATATCGTCGTCATCAAGACTGTCTAATGGTACAAATTTTTGTGTTTTTGGATTATCGAGAACAACTTTTACTTTTGAAGTAGGTTTTGTTTTTGTTTTCCTTTCTTTTGATTCGTTTTCCATGGCCAGTTCTTTTGTAACTTTTATTTCTTTAACCTCTTTCGTTTCTTTTGATTTTGTTGTTTTCTTTACTTTTGCTTTAATTTGATCGTTTTTTATTTCTTTTTTGACAGATTCTACGTGTACTTTTTTTGGTCTTCGTTCTGTCTGAGTTTCAATATCTGCTAATTTTGGCCTGACAGTTGGTTCACTTAGATCGTCGTCTTCGTCGTTGATAGGAATTAGTTGACGATTGGCAAAGTGTTCAGGTGATTTTGGACCACAAAATGATGTCTCCAAGAGAACTCTATGTGGCGATGAACCTCGGGAAGCTCTGGAATAATTCGATGCAGCAGACAAACGTGATGCTGCAGAAGCTATGGAGGCAGTAGAGTGTACTGATCCTACTGAAGAAACTCTGCTACTACGTCCACTAATGCACAGAAAACCGGATTCGCTAGCTGTATCTCTTCGATCAGCAGCAAAATCTGTATCCATAGTAGCGTCAGAAACCTGTAAATGAAAAAACAGGTAATTATTAAAAATATTAAAATAATATGTCTTATCTAAAGTTTAATAATATTTAAGATTTTTTTTTTATTTATTTATGTTTATTATTGAAAATTGAATTATAATTAAGTAGTGATTGTATATTTTAAATGCATTGCTTAAATAAATAATTATGTAATATATATATCTTTTTTAATTTTCAGTTCTATAATCAATATATTTTCTATTAAAAAATTCTTTATTTTAAAATATCGTAATCACGAGTATTACAGTTCAATGATTTATGATTAACTCTTTTGATATGTATAATTATTAATTATACTATTGTTAAATCGGTAAATTTATTTAAATGACTACAAGGAAAAATATTTTTTATTCATTGATGACATTTCATTCAACCCATATTTTGAATGATTTGATTAAAAGTAGGCAATATTCAGAATAAAATAAGCTTGAATATTAAAATGTATTTATGCAAAATAATAATATTTTTAATATAGTTCACAAGTAGGTAGTTCGATTTAATAGTTATATATGTCTGTAATTTAATCACTAAATGGGATTACATTATTGTTTATGTTAAAATAATACCGCGTATTGAGGCTGCAGTTTTGAACGCCGCCTTCTGATTTCCGATTCAGTTAAATCGTGAAAGTTTAATTCTTCAGTACTGCTATGGAGATCAGGTATAATCTCTTCCGTATATCCTAGACCAGATTTAACAGATTCAACCGATTTCCCGTCAGCATCTAATAGGAACAAATAATAATAACAATTATATAAAAAATAATACCGTATGATAAACAAAAATCAAATTATAACCAAATGTTGTACATCCATATCACACGCTTCGGTTGATTTTTAATTATATTAAACACATTTTATTGCGTTTGTTAAACACGCAATGTTTACTCATGCATACTGACAAGGTTTTTGTAAAGTTAAAAAAATAATATCTGGTAATTATATCTATCAAACTCTTGTAGAGAATTCCGTTTAATTGGATGTAATGTTTGCCAAGATTATATCATATAAACATTTAACCGGCTGATAAACGGGTCTGTTAAATGTCTATGATTCGCACCCTTCTTCTACCCGCAGCTAGTATACCGTTTGTATCCATTATTTTTAGCTATTACGTATTAAAACGTTTTATTATAGACCTTGCTTGAAATTCACTTTTGATTTCGACGCCCAAACTAGATTTGAATTTTGGCCATAAACCAATAAAAAAAAAGGCTGATATTCGTATAATACTTAATACCATGTCAAGTCTATTTTGGCGGAGATTGGACAAGTGGAAAAGGATTTGCAAGCAGTAACAAGGTTTTTAATTGATTTCGTGGAAAGTCTGTGCAATTAATATACCTTTTGGGACGTCATTAGGTTCTTAACACTACGGATTTATACAAAAAATATCCCAATACGAATGGTGGAATGTGTTTAGACCAATAATACGTTAAAAAAAAATAAATATTATACGAATTTAAACATTATATTTAATTAAGTGTGTACAATAAATCATAAAATGTTATTGTTTTATTATAACAATAAATTTCTTTAAAGATTGTATTCTTCATACTCTCTCTTCTTGTGTACCCAATAATGAGTAGGTATACTTTAATTACTAAGTGTTAATTAATCTGGCTTAAAACTATGCACGTGGCTCAAGAAAAAAAGTCAAATTTGACTAATTTAGACTGTTATAATAAAATGTTATAGCGTATCTATTATTTATAATATTATAATATTTTAGGTACTTAAACTCACCAACAAACAAATCTCTTTCGGGACTACTGTCGTCGTGATGTGAAGAACTGCTGGCTCGAGAGATGTCTATCCTTGGGGTGTTTGGCATTGCCAAACATATCGTCTGTTGTCTCGACGCTTTGGCCGGCGTGTTCGGCACTTCCTCGATGTCTTCCAAACATTTGTTTCTGGCGTCAGCTTCCGGGCTGTCTAATAAATCCTCACTGAGATCTTCGGACGAGGCCAACGGAGGCAATTTCCTCACGTGTTCTGCACGTTTGTCCATGTCACGCTAGCGGCACGGTTGCCTGAAACCATCATTATACATGTATTTACATTAATAGCTATAAATATTCTATTTTAAAACTAGTACAATTCGTGTTTATTTTATTTGCTTTTTATATTCATAATTGATGAGATCAAAAACAATGGTTTATAATTTTACAGTCGTCTCTTCAAGAAAAAAAAATAAAATAAAAAAGAATTATTCGACCGGGTTGTTTTATTTATATTGTTATATATATTTTAAAGGTGTGATGTTTCATATCAATCGAAAATTTACAATTTTTTATACTCAACATCACGTATAATTGAGTTTTATTAATTGATTGTATTCCTTTAACGAAACTATCGTACGATATGATTGACGGTAATGCATTCAATTTGTGTTTGACACAAGTTAGTAAGTTAGATATGTTAATTATATAATTATTTATTCTTACACGTATGGAAATTAATTATTCGCAAACATTTATTTAACATAAAATATGTTTGTGTGTTAAAGGTTATTTATTTATTATGGGCTGTAGCGTGTGTATTTGTATTTGTACGAGTATGTAATATGTATGTAGCATCGCTTTATCGATCCGTGAGACAACAGAAAGTCCCAATGACCTACAAATCGGCCACATTTCGTTCGTTATACACATGTACCTGCTGACATTCAACGAATTCTCTTCGTGTTTGCATTGTGGTTAAAAATAACATCGAAACCGTGTCCAAGTTATAGAACACAGATTTTTTTTTTTTAAAAGAAATATTTCAAGTTCACGTTGACCTATATGGGATAGGTATACCCAGCCACTATGAGTAGGTAGATGTCAAAAATGAACGAAACATATAATAATAATTTATGATTTTTTACACACGAATCATACAAATATATGTAATAGAATTTGTGTTAATAATGCACTTGTATAAACGCACTTCAAAATAATATCATTAAATGTACAGACGAAACACTCGAAAAATATGTATTGGTGAATCCCCTGAGTATTGAGGTCGAGTAGTTTCAGTCACCAAATTGTATGTATAAAATATGAATTGTACCTGGACCAACGGGGGGGGGGGGGGTGGAAACTAATACCTCTTGCCTTTTTTCACCTCACTTAAGAAAAATCAATAACCTTATCCTGAAGTCTTATCTTGATTTCAATCGGAAGCCCTTCAATCATTATATCATTTCTATTATTAGCTATTACACTTATGTTTTGTATGGACGTATGGTATATTTTTTAGAAAAAATGTTTATACATTTTAATTATTTCAAGATAGTTTCATAATTTACTTAGAAATTATGGTAAATAGTATTTATTATCGCTTTATTTCACTGATGTTTATTTGTTAATTTAAAAAATCAATTATTGTATATAATTATGAAAAATTTTTATATTTTTATGATTTAAATCAAAATTTGTTTTCCAATATTAAATACGTAACATAGCCACAGTAGTATTATAGTATTAAGTATAACGTTATTAAAGTTGTATATTTCTTATCTATAAAATAGTAATAGTTTTCAAGTACATAATTTGTTAGTTAATGTATGAAACATATGATATTATAGTAGAAGTAGTTAATAATTTATCGCATAAATTATAATGTATTTTGTATTGTAATATTGTAAGTTTATACTAGTAAACTTAAGAAAGTTTCATCTAGAAATAGAACCATGAACGACCTTTTTGAATACTTGGAAAGTTTGAATTATTAATTAAGTTAATATATTAGACGGGTTTTCAATAGAACACAAAAAATTATTTACCTAGAATTATCAATCATATAGTTAATTAAAATTATTATATCATATGCGTCATTTACGGTGATAAATTAATACAAAATTATTATGCTTAAAATTCGTCCATTTTACATTTTTGGGACTACAAAATAAACATAATGCTGAATAATATCTAGGTGACTAACAAAAAATACAATTGTAGGTGTAATATTTATTTACTTCAACTTTAATATAATGTAAAATTATTCAACTTTAATTCAAAACTGGATTAGTGTAGAAAAATTTGTAAAAATATAAATAGGTAGGTACCTAACTAATAGCATTGTGTAAATAAAAATACTAAAATCCTTTTAGAGATTACACTTTATACGTGTTTCAAGATTTAAATAATATTTACATTGGTGAAAACAAAATATAAATATTTACATAAAGTATATGTTTAAATATGTTGATGGGGGTAGAGCATAATGCTGTTTAACACAAAAAACGCAGGTTTATGTGTGTAAATATACCTGCGTTATTACTAGGTAGGTACCTCTAGTAGAAATTACTGTTAATGCATAACGGAATTACATACATTTAATTATCCTCAATTGTTGATTAATATTTAGTTTACAATTACTATACACTATAATACGGTAATATAATATTTAAATGTATAAATAATCAATGCATATGATTCGTGAGCCATTTTAAACGAGCTATAGACATAAATAAACACGACAGTGGCATGTCGACAAATTTCCTTCATAATATACAATTATATAATATACACTATAGAATTGTCCGAGTGCTGAATAATTTATGGAGAATAGCTCTAATATTATACTATTTTTTATCTTTTATGGAATAGGGTTAGAACATTTAAACATAGGCAAACAAATAAATTATTTCCCGTGTCATTAGGTACGTATTTGAAGTGGTATTGATGGTAAAAAAAGATCCAATTAATATTTTATTAATCAATGGCTGACGTGAACCATAGACTAAATGAAAAGGTAATATTATATGGGTACAAGCATCGTTTCAAAAAAATAATTTTATTTGTTATTTAGAGACATTTAATATTGTATCAATATAATTTTTCAAATATCATTTAACCTGTAAGCCTTTGCAAAATTACTAGTTTTATATTTGTACTATTTGTGTTAAGATTTATCGTTTTAACATTTTGTAATGGTACACTCATACAAACAATATTATTATGCTATAAATTGAAATAAAACAGTAATAATAGATGACTGCGGGTAATGAAATTTCCGTTTAAATTTCAGACATGAGAACAATTCAATTAAGATTTTTGGTCGTTAAATATATAATTTCTGTGTTGTATATCGTGAGTTATAATATTATGTTTAGAAACGTATCATCCCAGTAGAGTGGTCTTTATTAATTTGCGTTTCGCGTTCTTGAGCACGATACTGTTATAAACATAGCATAATTTATAAATTATGAATGCTGGGGAGTAAAATTTTGAACGGTATTATTAAATGCACTAAAAATAAACGTTTGACCGTATAGAACATTTTTATTTGATTTCATTATAGAACTATGTAATTGTTAGTGTAAATCGGCGATCGTAAACTATTATATATTTAACGTGTTCACGATATTATTATGAATTTACGATGAATATAATATATTATGTAATATTATATAAATTAGGCACATCGAATTTCGGAAAACTGCAGTACGAAACAAATCATCGAGAGTCTCGTTTATGCGCATTGAAATACACATCGATATAATATTATGTTAAAATATGCAGTCAACAACCGAGTGTCGTTTACTCGTCATTCATCTTTCCGTTGTGTATTGTATATAATACACTATCACGTTCAATACATAATAATATAGCTGATGCTGCTGTTTTGCGATTAGTTTGAGATATTTGCAGTATAACGTTCGGTTCAAAAGATATGACGGTCGCCGGGCAAAATCGGAGACTATAGCGAACACATCCTTTCGCCGCACCGCCATTTCTGTTGAATTTTAACACCCTGCGCTGGACGGGGTGGTGCGAAAAGACTATGGTTACCGGAGTGATAATATAGATCGCAGTCATTAAGAGGACGCCACACCCACGCTGCTTTTGTCTCCCGGAGATGTTTCATTTCGATATTTCGGTTTTGAAACGAGTGTAATGAGTATTTTTAAATTGCTTTTTTCAAAAAATATTTTTACATTTTGTACACTTATAATTGGCTTTAAATCTATTGTATCGTAAAAAAACTACACCAATAGAGGTATACACATAGAATTTTGTTATCTTCACATTTTTTCGCACGTCAGTAAGACGGGGACGACAAATTGACTGGCGTGATACGGGTGCGAATAGATTATATTTTCTGAAGGTGGGGGAGGTAAATAAAAATATTCTCAAGATATAAATTAAAATAAAACTCTTACGTAGTTACCTAAGTTGACAAAACTATAGTAATGATATATTTTAATACTTATTTCATATTTAATAGTGATTAAGAATAAATTAAGATCTGCTTAAGATGATTATACATAATACTCGTATTATAGAAATATTTATTAAATTATATGACCATATTATTAGTTTTCCAGAGGGGAAGAGAAAGTGCTCGGTATTTTCCTCTCTAATGGGTGCCAATGGGACGCGCCGCTCTTAATGCGATTGTATCATTGTATCATTGTATAATTACTATACCATTTATATTTCGTATAATATTCAAATATTGTTTTATTGTTTTACGGATGGACAATAATAACGATTCATGCTTATTGTCTTGCAACCGACACGTTGCGATTTTCCCATTACATTATACTGTTTAGCCACGCCCGCGAAATTCATATTACTCGTTTCCGAAATGATTTCCGCACTTCCGTAATCTGATACCACGGATCCAAAACGCCGTTTTCCGCAGAAGGGTGATAAATCATCTTAAAATACTGTGTATTACACTATAATCTCCTGTAGATTGTCGTCGTATAAACGAGAAAATGGGGATTCTCCGATTGCGCGACTTATATTGACCTATTTTAATTTTTCACATGCGGCCTGTGAAAATTATGGGCGGAAAATACTGTTTTCAGGAATTATTAAAATCAAATAAAAATCCCGTTTTCGTATTATTACACAATAAATATAATATTACGTATTAACGAGCTTATAATATTTTGAGAGAATAGTGCTCTCTAGTTCACAGGAATTATTTTTTGACCTCTCTAGTTCATAGTGGCTGTTACGTGGTAGGTATAAAAAATATATTGGATAAAACCGATGTTATTATTATTGTTTGAATATCTGTACATCGCTCATGAATAGAATTTCTATTCTAAGTCTTAAGTGAAAAAGATAAACTATAGTATTACGAGATACAAGAATTAATATAATAATTTAGATACATACTTTTATGAAATTAGATTTTTACTATACCTATTTTATTTATACGTTTCTATGTCGTTTTGTGAACCACCTTGTGTTAGGACATATTCGGGATGAAAACATTACCTAATTATATTACAAATATATTAAAATTTTATTTGTATTTTCAATAGAAAAAAAATATAGCTACACGATTTACTGAATATGGGCTACAGGAATTCAGGTCGCAATATCTTGGGTCCATCTATAATATATCATAATCGCTGTTTTACAAACGCTATTGTAAACCTAAATTGAGCCGAGAAATACCTAATTTTTATTTATTTAAAGTGAGCTCGTTATCAAAATCTACCCCGGGTTCCGATAGACGGTTTCGCGAATGCATTAATGTTGGATAATAATATCGTTACACAATAGTGTATTACGATTATACCATCAGAGTTATTATAATATTATTTATAATATCATCACAATGCCGCAGTTGCACGTCGTTTGTACGCTTATTATCGTTTCCCTACAATTATTGAAATATTTACGGTCTCGTTCCCGATTCAACAATCAAATAATATTTTCAAGTAGAAACAGGCATGTATGCTACACGCAACGCCGATAAAATCGCACGATATTAAATTCTTTACACACACGTCAAACGTTTGAAGTTTGACTAACATTGGATGGGTACGGAAAACGGAAGTTTTCGGGGCTTAGATAAAAGTTTCGGGTCATATTAGCAAAAGCAAGAGTGTCTAATTCATTATTCATATTTACGTACAAAGCTGGCGAATAAAATGTATTTGTTTATACGTATTTTGGCATCGTTCAATCCGATAAATAAAGCAGGTACACCCATTCACGTCAAATGATGAAATTAATTACACCAACTCGGTGGTTATATAGCTATTTATGTCGTCATCGTTACAGTACGGGGTGTAATGGTATTGAAAACAATTAGCAAATAAGTTTTTTTTTAAAAGTAGATAGGTATATAGGTATTACGTATAATACATGTATTATATAACATCTATATAGGTGTATATTTTGTTTCGTCTACATCAGTGTATAATACACTTTTAGTAATCAAAAGTTTCATGACGTTACGAGGTTGTAAATGAATGATTTTATTTTTTAACGTTGATTTTGGTTTGTATATTATTTACATAATTTAATAACAAATTTATTTATTTATTTACAGTAAGATATTCCTAGCTTGCGTTATCTACACCTAGGTTAGGTACCTTAACCTTAACTAACTAGGGCAGGCATAAGTGATTAATGGACGCAGTACTTGCTTGTAAATAAGCAAGGAAATTTTTTTTTAATACCATATTAGTATAGTATAGTTTATTTATAGTAGTCGAGTTATATCTAAAAATTGAATTTCAAAATAATTGGGTTTAGCTTTTCGCATAAAAATGTGATTTACTGGTCGAAATGTTTACGTTGTTAAACTAACCATCATCCAGAATATAATGATATTTATTCAAGGAGTGGTTTCATTTTGGATTTTCACAGAGAAGCAGTTTTACTGCAGACGTTGTCTAATGGTATACGAATCGTATTATACAGAGTCTAGTGTTTCATTTAATGTGAAATACTCCTATTTTATCTGTGCATTGTTATTATTTTTATGGCTTTAAGATTTGAAGTTTTTATTGCATTATATAATAATATAAAGTTACAAAAAATAAAATTTACCTATACATTATTTATGCGTTTGTAAAATATGAAGACACTTATTTTTATTTCATATTCTAAACTGAATAATTTTAAAATAACGAATCAATAATCAATGCTCTAAAACGTTTTAAATTAGCTTAATATTAGTTTAAATATTTATTAATGATCGACATTTGTGTATTGTTGTCTAGAATATAATAAACGAAGTTAAAAATAATAGTCAATAGGTATTATTTTATTTGAAATATTAAAACTAAATGTGATTAAAAAAAAAAATTTTTTTTAAAATATAGTAGGTACAATCATTACTTTGAACTTAAGCTTCACACACATACAATATAAATATACTTTTAAGTTTTATGAATATGCACAAATAAAATATAAATAAAATAAGGAAAAAAGTAAGTAATGCACTTTCAACGGATCACTCGGTCGGGGTACTCTTGGGGTTGAATTCTATTCATTGGACAAGTGTATAATCCTATTTGCAAAAGCCAATTGAGTTGGAACATGTATTTTCGTTTAGCGACCACATTTTACTTAGGTATTATTGTGTTTATAATACTGTATTATGTATATATATATATATATATATATATAAATATATATATATGTATGTGTGTGTGTGTGTGTGTGTTAAAATTATATTTGACCTTATAATATAACATAGGTAGCGTTAAATAATTTGCAACATTAGGATTTTCAAACATAAACTATTAATTGATAGTAAAATTTGAATCAAATGGATACAATTTTATCTTTTATAAAAATCTAATAAATTTAACTTATTTTTTTTACAAATATTAAATTATATTTGATGTTGTCATACTTGATTTAAATTGACTGCGTAAACCTATTCAATCTATTTAAGAATGTCATTTATTAGTGTTTTTTGTAAATTTTAAATCAATTTGTCTTAGTCCTTAAGTAAACAATGCGAGTTTTCCACACTTTGAATACAAATGAAATCTAAATACGGCTTAGTACTCGAGATTCGAGAAAACATATTAAATACACATAGCATTTCATCGAGTGTGAAATAACTGAACAGTGCAGTGCAAGCACCAAATAATTTTGTTGACGAATTACGAGTATATCTAATTCAAATTAACTTGTATCGTTTTTGTGTTTAGTTATATCTTTAGGTTTATGTTTAGGTTCATCTATACGTATAATTTTATTCAAAAAAAAAAAAAAAAAGCACGAAATAAAAAGATTTATGTAGATTGTTACTCATTTATTGAAATTTGAGTAAAAATCTTTGTTAGATAATAGCTATTATAATTTATCAGTAAAATATCTAAACGCTTATGAACAATAATAATATTACAGTTCGCAGAAATCTCAATAATTGAAATTCTTGGAGAGATATGAAAAGTTTTGAATATCCAAAAAATTTGTATGCATACAATAATCACCATGTATTATACTGGTTATAATAATTATTTTTATTAATTTGAAAATTAATTACAATTGAAATATATTGTTATATAATATACAAGAATTTAATAAAACAAAACCATAAAATTGTTTTTGTTATTAATAACTATAATTAGTTAAAACTGCAATGAAAATTTGTTAAGAGATAAATTTAAGAAATTAACATATTTTTTAGTGTTTTCTCGAGTCATTAAACTATGCATTTATGAAATAATTATTGTTAAAATAAAATTATGAAGATTATTTGCGTTTTCTTCTGTGTTTAGCTTAAAGTTAACGCGTTCAAGTAATTTCGGGTAGTCGATTGAGTCGTTTAGGAATTTCAAACTCACTGTTATTAAAAATAATACTTTTAGTTTAAGTAGATTAAAAAAACTTTTCACTCTTACACATTTTGAACGTGGAATTCCCTAGAAACGGCTTTAATGAATGAAACCTAAGGAAATTAATTCGAATTTCAGATCATTTACATAGTAGGTATAGCGTTATTAATATACTACGATCGTATACACATCGTCCGAAACGATAATTTAACGTATCGTTTGTACAACTCGTCTCGCCGCCGTCCAATCGGTTATTATATAAGTACACACTAAGAGAGTGGACTTATAGGTTGACGTTTATGGCCGAATCATCGTACCTTAACCGTATCGATACTTTGTATCGGTACAGCAATAATACGGAATGACGTGAACTCTCTCGTACATTATACGCTTTACACCCGATGCGATGTCAGAACCGTCGCTATGTGCTCCCACGGGGGAGGGAATTACTCGGTATAAAATATGTTTTCGTTTTAATAAATGTGTTTTACGAGCACGTTGTACCAGTATACCTAAGCGTTTTCTCCGCCTTGCCGACGCATGGCAATATAAGTACGACGCGCGACGTCGTCATGAGAATTCATGGACAGACTGCAGTTATTATTATAACTATATAATATACATGGAGATATGCCGGTCGTCAGGTCGTGACTACGAAACATAATAATAAAAGTTTTATTTTATTAAAACGCATTATAACGGCTCGTTATTGTATTAATTAGTAGATCCGTATAGAGGTATAGAGTAGTTCTATGCGCCACGTGATACGATTTTTCGTTTCAACAGTTCGGTCGTCACAGATAAGTCGACCGTGTACAAGACGATCGTTAAAAAGCCACACGGTATGCGAAGAGACTAATTATATAAGAATAAAAGGTCTAATTGCCTCGCTCACTTCGAAGACTTCACTGCGCGGAAAAAGATTTGTCTGAAAGTCACCGTTGGAAAAAAATCGTACGAAGTCCGCAATACACCGTATGCTCTAATAACTACAGTCGTCTGGAGATCGATGGAGCGATAACCATTGGTGGTGGGTAGACGAAGTGGCGTCCTCGGGTGCTGCGGGGACCCGTGTGCGAAAGAATTTGTTTGGCTAGTAGTGTGGTGTCCCGCCCCGCCACTGCCGTCCGACGAAAGGTCGAAAAACCCGAGAAACCCTTTATACCTTCAGCGTACATATCAATAACAGTTTGAACGGAAAAACAAAATATGATTCGATTCGACGTCGTACACAGTCTCCGGAGGACCAGATGACGGTTGATTTCGTTTGTCCGGCCCCGAGTGTCCATGTACCTCCCCCTCAAAAACGGTACAGCGGTCGTGGCGAACCGTGACGATAACGAGTCGAAGTTATATATATATATATCATTATAATATATGTAGGTCACGTGCATCCCCCGCAGGGATGACGGCGGCGGCGGCAAAGGTGACGATCAGTGCGGTGACCTCGAGAGTTTGGAATAAAACGCGAACGTAACAATAACATTCGGCCGGTAAAAGTGTCGACTGTTTGGGGGGGAAGGGGGATATGCCGCTTACCGCGATTGTCGTACGCGTAAGCGCGTCGATTGCGTTTAAAATATAAGTTTGAGGAAGTGATGGCCGCAGTGGCGTTGGCAAGTCTCGCGAGCGAGTCTGTCCCGCCGCCCGTCCACAGATAGCTCACGGCTGATAAATATTTTTTAATCGCTAAACGATATCCGGAAAAACTCGGATCGCACGCGACAAATCGTGCAATATACATATTATATTATATAATATCGCGCAGATGGATTTTTATCGTTTTCGTATACGTACCAACGTCGTCGAATTGATGACGGGCGTCATGACGGCGGCGTCTGGCTCACGGCGTTTGTCGTCGGCGACGCCCGGGCGGCGTACTCGTAACGGCGTACCAGTGACCACGCACGACGTCGGTGTATGCGATGATGATCCGTCGTACCGTGTCCCGGGGAGTGCGTGAGACGAATACGACGGCGTGCGTACCGCAGTTACCGCGGTATGGGCCTCGGGCGCGTGACGGCCGTACAGACCGCGCGAGTGCAGGACGCGACGTGAGTGTACGGGTGCGCAAGACGACGCGACGACGACGGTATTATATACTGATGCAGCTGATGCGTGCACTGTACACACACTGGGCCAGACACACGGGACGCGCCGATCCGCCGACTGCCGGTGCTGCCGGTGATGACGCCGTCGCTCTGTGCCGCCGGGCGGCGTTTGCGCGCTCCCGAATCCCTTCCCCCGCCCGGCCCGGCCCGGCCGACTCACACACACGGCGGGCTCGCGCGCGTGCGGTCAAACGTACGCCGATCGATTTGCGCACGCACCGTTCGGGGATCCCGGCTCACGCACACGTAAATAGCTCGCCGTCTTCGGTCGTACGTGTACGCGCGCGCGCTCGCGCCCCCGTTCGGCACAGGTCGTACGCAGCGCCACCGTAAAACGTCTCCGCGGCGGACGATACGACGGGGCGTAGTGGTGTTCCGTACGACCCGAACGCGCGCACACACACACACACGACGAACGGCCGCCGAAATATCATTTTGTGTGTACGCTACCCCGTCCACGCGCGAACACGAACAGCGCTTCCTGTCCCCCCGCGTTAAGGGGCGGATGGGTTTTTTTCCTCGCCTCGTGTGTGTGTGATGTGGGGGGGGTGTATTTTTTTTCCCGACCGTGGCCGCGCCCGCAGACGAGACGGTTTGATCAATTACAACCCGCACCTCGTGTGTGTCGATATGCGTGTACGAGGTGTGGCCGCCCGCCCGCCGTCACTATCCGTTCTCGACGATCTCTCTGCGGTGCGTACACTCGCGCGAAAATCCACCAAAAGTTATACTCACGCACCGTAATAATAATATCGTCTATATATTATCGTGTAAAGCGCACGCGTATAATAATATATAATATCATAGGTTCGTCGTTGCGAGGTAGATCTCGTTTTCCCTAAATTTAAAAAAAGGGGTTCAAAATATCAGGGTGTGCGGGACGTACCGGAAAATTTCGAATTTTTCCTGCGTCAGACCCGCGTGGGTGCCGAGCAAACGTTTCCCCGCAGACGAACATTGATTTTTCCCCGGGAAATTCGTCAGAGTTGATGACCACGATTCATTGTCTGCAAAGAAACAATAAAACACGGCAAAGGAAAACCGTAACGAAATTCGAACGTCATACACCTCCTACGCAGCGACTCTCCACGGAATAGTGTCACGTAGTTTTGAATAAATCTAATATTATTCGCGGAAGTTGACGCAAAGTTCGTTTGATGTAGGTAGTACCTATAAAGTTGAAAATGTCGGTCGTCGTTTTATACCGATAACGATATAATAATACTGCGGTAGGTATACGGATATTATGTTGACGTTGTGTGCAGTGAATAATGTTGTGGAGGAGTTCGCGTACCTACATAATCAATAAACGATATCCTTACTTATAAACAAGCGACTCAGACGATTATATAAGTACCTCTATTATCGCGATATAATTGTCTACGGAGGAAGTTAAAGGGGTCATCATCATCGTATCCACGCCCTCCTCGCTCCTTTCGAGAAAGTTTTGTTCACTCGGAAATGCACGTCATTCACTTAAAATAATACACCATGCGGATTATTGAAATCGAAAAGTAAATTCGCAGGGACGAGTTTCGTAGGAAAAAAAAACAGAAAATTAAATTTCATATTTGTAACTCGTCTGAATTACTATCATATATAATGTGTATTATTACTGTAGTAAGCATGTCGTGTTTTTTAGATTATTGCAGGGTGTAAAACGCGATATGGGTATAAAACAAGCAATAAATTGTACTTCGTTCAGATTCGTAATGTTATTATTCTATAACCCGGTTACAGTTATAATGCGGTATTATATATATCTATAGTATAGCAGATACTAGGCTTTTATTATAGGCTCCATGAACTTATTTTCTAGTGTTGCGCGTATTACCTACCTATAATGCAGCCTATATGTGTGTGTGTGTGCGGGATTTCAGCGTGACCTCGTATATAACATTATCCTTGATGGGTTTTATATAAGTTTTGTCGATCGAATGTAATAAATGATATATAATATTTTGTTATTACACCCACACATTTGAATTTTCGTCCGGCAGATATATAGCGATCGCTGTTTGTGCAAGTGTGTTTGTGTGTGTGTGCACTATAAATGATAATCGGTAAATTATTATTGTACAGCACTATACACAAACAGGAACGTCGGTTGAAAAATTAATATTTATGATTCGAAAAAATCAATCTCGTCGGATGAGCGTACATAATATTATAATAGGCATATTTGTTTGAAAACGTGCTTACGTTATAAACTCATAGTAAATCTATCGTGTGTCTTTTATAACGATTTTAAAAATATTCTGCGTCTACACGCGTTTACCGATTAATTTCATTTGGTTAACATCATCGCGTCTTTAAATAATTAAATCTTACAACAGTTTAATTATTTCAACGAAACATATAAATATTGTCTGTTATATCATCCACTGACCTTTATCATAGGGAATTCAATTTTTTTCAATAACGAGTTATACTCAGCACCATAAACTATGTCCGTTGTAAACTTTTATCTTAGATTTTCAGTTTACTTTTGGATAGGTCTCAACAGTTTTATACCACACAACTCTTTGGTGATTAATTACTTAAAACTTTAAAATTGATTATAGTTGTCTAGTAAACCATCAAACTTCGGAGCCAAATCGTAATTAATTTCATAATTTGTTCTCGTTGTGCAGTACAATATCAGAATTTAAGTGTCGAAATCATATTATTATATGGATGAATCACGTGTATACGGTTTAATACATTTTAAGATTTTACTCGAATAAAATCAATTAGTTCCGTGTAAATGTTTGCGCACGTGCCGCTTAATATAAATGTTCAAACTGAATACAAACTGCCGTGGTAATGAAATGTATATATATACGGATCTGTGACATCCGGATATAAAACGAAATGGCTGGTGGCGAGGTGTGAAGCAATACAATCAAAAGTCCGGAAAAGCAGTATGCTCGTAAAATCGGGTTTCTGGTTTTCCACACGTTGTTTGTAAAAACGATCTTGATGTGGTGTATAGGGTAAGTGTATATAAGTATATTATTGATCGCCACCCCGCCACGGTCCATTTTCGAAATCAATAGTCACTGGCATTGTCGGTGGCAAGGTTTTGGTGTCTAATGCTAAGCCTAATGAAAAAGTCCACCGCGAGCGTCTCGAACGGTTTGAAAACTTTTGCGTGTAATTATAGCAACGATAGGATTTTATAAAAAATCATTATATCTTTATGATTTATCTATTATGTTTTGGCATATTCTGTACACATATATATTTTAAATTTAATAATTGATCAAGATAAATAGCAATATGGTTATTAATTACTAATTAGGTGTATAAACGGTCACAAAACGATTTTTCAAATAAAATTTGATACTATTTCTAGAAAATTAAAATACCTACATAAAAAGATCATTAATGGTCATAAATAATAATAATAAAAAAACAGTTAATCAGTCATATAAAAACCAAGAGCAATAAACACTTAAGTGTGAATTAGATATCTAATTAAAATGTATTATTCCATAATATAGAAAACATGGTAGATCTGCGTTTAGTCGAACCGATTTTGTGTTTTTAGCTTTGATGTTATCTATAGTACGGTACATTAAAGTGAATTGACTTAGTATTAAATTTAAAATTAAGTATTGAAGTATACTGTACAGAATGCATCATAGATTTTTTATAAATATTTCAATTTTTATGTTAGCTTTGAGTGTTTTAAAATTGAAATATTTTAGACAGTTTTACACGCTCAATTTAAAATCAAAGCGTCAATAAAAGTCTCCGAGGTATGGCGGATAAAATTCTTGCCATTAAGGTTTATTATGTCATGTGCATTGTGTTTAACGTTAAAGCTTACAGCACATAAACGGTACTGCTTAACGCAGATTCGCTATGTTAATGTCCAATTAACCGTTTTCATTCTTAAGGTTCTTGACAATGATTTTTAATGTTGTCGTCGGATTGAAACAGCACTTAAGCGTCGATGTGTCGAAACTAGAAAGACGTTGTTGTTCTTTGTTTTCGTATTGATTGGTTTAATTATAATACACGTACTATTATTTCTAATTATAGAGTCACAGCTGTGAAATTCGTTGGTCATTATTCGGAAATTCTATACGTGTCGGACGTACAGAAATATACTAATTTATTCGATTAAATTAACAAGCGCTTTCCTCGAATACCAGAGTTTACGCTTGCGTGCGTTTATTAATGTATTATACAGCGCGGTGGTTTTCGACGGTCCAGTTAGGGATGGCCATTTGGCGAAGGCTATCGTCCTACAAACTGCTTTACGGTCAGTAAATCACTACAACTGACACGCAATAACTTTTCGAAAAACTTTTGTATGCGAAAAATGCCACCTTTTAAAAATGGTTTTTACTATGAAAGTCGGACAAACAAATATGATGTTGAATTTTTAAATTTTGATTGCTCAGGTACAAATTCTCGTCCGGATGTGGCTTGTTACATAAACGTATAAAGTATACCTAATACAAGCTAAAATTAAAAAAAAAAACTAATAAATATCATAAAATAATACCAGATATTGAATATTTGAATGCATGATTTATCACCAAAGTTTTATTACTTCTTTGAAAATAATTTTATTTTAATTATATTATTTTAAATAGTAAGCGTAAAGTGTCGTTAAAAAATAATATTTTCAGTTTTTACGACAACGTCCGATTTGCATTTCATTTTCGATTTTAAAATATGCGCAAATAAGTATATTTGTTTTTCCCCTAGAGAACAGGAGGGCTCGAGCTAAACTTATACTCAACGATCGCGGCTGTAAAACCTAACGAATTATTGAACCATTTCCAGAATAGCATTTAAAAAAAAAACACAGAACGTTGTTTATGACTTTTTTTATCGGGTATACATATTGAGGGCTATTTCGTTTTCAATACGACCAAACGCTGTACAAGTACATTTACTTAACTTTAAATATTTTTTTACAAGCCGTATTTCTATTTTAAGTAAAATAAGAATATAATATAAGTTTAAAATTAGGGTAGAATACATTTAAATACTTTATTACACACGTGCTAATGACATTAGCTAAAACCACTGTGAAGAATTTCATTATGTTATGTATAATATAGAATAAAAAAACATTCATTAGTTAGGAAAATACGTGCTAATAATATTATTGTTAAAGAGGATTTAAATGATATAATTAAAAATTTTTTTTATATAAGGTGCGTTGTAATATTTCTATACTACTTGAAGAGTAATCAAATAATTATTCTTTTATTCATTATTGAGTAAAATATGTTAAAGAATAAAAAAGTGATATCTATAGAACTTTTTGGTCCAGAAAGATTTTTATTACCTGTTTAATAAGATATTTAGGTTTTATCAGAAAAGTTTCACTAAATAACCAATATTACTACAATCATGCTTTGACTTTATGAATAACATTGGAATAATTCCAGAATGGGAGGAGAAATAATTTTATAATCCAAAAGGTTAAATTGTGGCGGTAAAGATTTTGCAGTAGGTACATCGTTATTTACGATTTTTATACGAAATTTTTATGTGTTTCGTACAAAAAATCATTATTTTACGTAGGTAACTTCCATTAGATGAAATTTAACTTTATTTAGTTTACAGTATACCTATACACATTTTAAAGTTTTAGTATTATAATATTTTTGTATTTTAGTAGGTATTCTTAAATCTTAGGTATAATAAACTTTCTTGTTACTACCTACTCTTATCTATAGTTTGCACGCTATGATACTTTATTAGACATTATTTACACAAAGTGGTCATTTTATACGTAAGATGATATACTTATAAGATATCCAATGTGAAAGTATCTTATAAATTTCATCCTACGTAAAATAATTATTCTAGCATTTTAGTGTTAAGAATTTTACACTTGGTAGGTACAACAAAATCATTTAAATTAATAGTTTTTAGATAAAAGCTTTAAAAGTTTGAATTTGAAAATAATATGTATATTAGTATATTAAAATGACGGAGTACTAAATTAAATACTTATAAAAATGTCGCTTTTCTTAAATTTGTTTATTTGGTTGATAATTTCAAAATATAAGATATTGAATATTAAGATTATGAATTAGGTATATTTTAATTTATAATTTAGGAAAGTATTTTTGTGTAGGTTATTTGATTAAAACAAAAATTGAAATGATATTAATATAATAAAATGAACTATTTTACAAGTAACATAATTGTATAGTGTATACTATAATGTATATATTATATTATATATTACAATTCAAATAATATTATTGGGAAAAAATATTAATATATTTTTTGTGTTTAAAAAATTGTATGACTTGTAGTCTCCAATTGTGAATAGTGTATTGGAAGGTGGCTATTTTTATTTGATAGAATTAAATAACAAGCGATCTTGGACTACAAATTGGCAAAGTGACCAAGCGTGGCAATGAAACGTCACGAAATCATTCAATTTGGTCTAAATAATTCTGTATCTATGTGGTTTTTAAGTTGTGAATGACATATATTAGACATTTCAAAATCGCTACTGACTGAAACATTATGTATAAATTGATAAGTCACTGGGGGGAGTAAAGGAGTGACGTACGTAAGTAATGAAATATTTAAGGGACTACAATAAGTTGTAGTGATGTTTTGTTTAATTTATTTAACTGGACGTAGGCGTATTTTAGATTTTGAGTAGAGCGATGAATGTATTGATTTTACAATTAAATGTTTTTATTTTCTTTTCTGTGTTTGTCATCACTTTTTGGAGTGCTAAAAATAATAAGATATTCAACTTTATAAGCGTTATCCGATAACAAGTTGGATACCCAGCACATTTTATAAAAATTGAAAAAACAAAAAAAAAAAACTTAAGGAAAAAGCCATATTACCTAAAGCCCGTTTACGAAAAAATCGATTTTGTTTTTTGTCAAAAAGAACCTAACCATATAGACACTAGAGTTTTCTCCAAATATTTATATAAGTATTTTCTTAAGTGGTATTCATTTCAAAATACTTTGGCTATTCTAATACCTCTTATTTATAGACATTTAAAATTGTCTACTATTTTAGTATTTATTGATGATAATGCTATGGTTTGGGAAATAAAATCCTTGAAAATCGAATACAATAAGGTTATTTTCAAGATGTTCTCACAGAAATTTAAAAATCTCAAAAATAAAAATGTATTTTTTTACACATTAAAAGTTGAAAAAATTAAAAACATTGTATATATTTAAATAAAAAAAATAATGATTTAAGTTATTTTATTTTAATTTAAGAAATATTATTCACAATGACTTGGAACAGTTGAAACTTTTCACTTATATGTATATTATAATTTACAAAACTCATTGTTGTTTTCAAAATTAATTTTTAGTTATATTAACATAGGTACATTTAAAATGCTTATATACCTACCATGACAGTATAACGATATTTTATTGTAATTAAAATTAATTAAATTAATTTTATAATATGGTATTGACTTGAGAGTTACTTAATAAAAATTACATAATATTACAATGTTTATTATAATGTAATATTTGATTTCGAATAAAATTAGTTAAATCCATTATACTTACTTATACTGATAGAAAAACAAAATATAGCAGAGGTTCCTAAATATTTTTGGTTCACATTTACCCAAAAATAAAAACAAATTTATCTCGCTTCTCTTGAATAAATGTAATACATTTTTTTATTATTGTATTATAGTACTTACTATATTGGTAGGTATAAAATAAGGAACAATAGTTTTCACTCGGAATAATTTTTTGTTTACAATGATTTATCATTAAATTCAAATTTAACACAATATCCATTAGTCATTACAATAATTTACTATATAAATGAAAAGATACATTAATAAATAGCAGAGTGACTTCACCGGTTTTTCATGTTGTTTTTTCACCAGTTTCGAGGAGTTTCTCACGAAAAATGGCTTTAGGTTTTGTGTTTACGGTATATTATTATTCTAAAGTTTATATTGTGCAAAAGGTTATGCAAAATGCTTTTAAATAATATTAAATACCTACCTGGCTACCTACTCGTATAATTTCGTAATCACGCGGGTATAAAATTATTATAGTAATTTCAAACGAGTTTGGAAAATCGTGTTAGAGGTATACGCTATTATCACCTCTAGTAAAGGTCGAATCGACTCTTAAGAATTATTTTTTTTTTATTTGCTTTTTTGTCTTGTTACCTATAACAATACCGTATAGTGTAACAATAAACGACGAATACACATCATCGATACTCACTGCACGCGAGGGTTGGCCGACGAACGCCCGTGACGAAATTATAATATGAATTCGGTTTTTTTCTAATCTCAAAAATCAAAGAAAGAACAGTATTTTTTATTTATTAATACTATGTAGTGTGCTCTTCGACCGTACTCGAATACAATGCACGTCCTATCCATTTACATATTATACCAACGACTATATATGTATATGTATACAGGGCTTAGGGGGCAAGCGAAGACGAATGATTGGTATTGCGATTGCAAGGAAATAGTGAACAAGCATTGGCGGTAGACGGGCGGATGAGTCTGAATGCTGCGAAACACAGATATAATCTGTGCGATTGAGATTGAATGGGAATAGGAAACAGCATAAGACAGAAATCAGGCCGTTGCTCACGATAGTAATATATACAATATCGGTAAGTACTTGGTGTTTTTTTCTTTTTAACATAAAATATTGATTTTCACAGTCAACGTGTGCGTCTATTTTTTATATAACTCGAAGTATAGGTACTTGTTATAATAAATCTATAGGATGTATCGTGAATAAAAAGAAATATTGAGTTTTCCACGAGGATATCATTAATGAATGTACCTAGTCAACATTTAAATTATTGATCAAATTATTAATTCTGTGCGAGACATTGAATGTATTGGTTTTATAATGTGTGTGTGTTTTGAATTTATTTTTAAGATTATCATCTAACCATTTTGGTTTTAGAGCAATACGAATTTCTCAACCATAAAAAAAAAAAGTTAACAATTAAAGAATATTTTACAAGTACGAATTTCTGAGTTTTAGGACATTTTTTACGCAAAACTTTTTTTTGACAAAATGTCAAAATGCATTTTCTTTTTTTTTTTAATGTAATTCAAAAAGAATAAACATTGAAACATACATTTTCATTTAAATATTAAAAAGAAAGTTTCTTGACATGATATGCTACAAAGGAATTTTGGCTTCTTATAATATTTATTAAAGACATAACATTTTCGACTTTTATTGGTTTTTTCGATACATGAAAAATATTGTGAATTTCCATCAACTGGATGGATTCTCTCTTCATGATTGCAGTTATTCAATAACACTTCTATATATTATCTTTAATATACATATCTCATAAAAACATTTTCATATGAAATATTAGATTAGATTATATAATAAATATTTGAAAATAAAATGTTTAATACAAGTTTTGTTTGTTAATTTTATAATAAAGCTTAGCTTAAAATTTAGGTAGGTACATTGTTTCTCATATATTTTTCTTTGTATAATTAAAAAAAAAAACATTCGCTTTTGTTAATGTGTGTTTAAATTTCTTATTTATAAAAATAAGTAAATTATACTGTCGTTAAAATTTTTTATTTTATACAAAAGATGTACCTATAAATATTATTTCAAAAAATAAAATAAAATGATAACCAATAAAATCAATTATTTTTTTTTAATAATATTTCAAAGTTAATCTGAAAAAATTGAATATTTTAAGAAATTATTACATTATTTTGTTATTTTTCAACAAAATACGCTACTGTTCGCAAGAATTTGAAACTTTTTGTCAATATATAATAAGTATATTATTGTTATTACAACCTATGATACTTTGAAAATATTTAGATTAATTATAAGTTAATTTATACTGTAAAAAATTCACGTTGGTCTATAGTATATTATTGTCTATATGATTGATTTATTAATTAATAAAGCTTATAATAAAATATGAAATAATATTATGGTTATTATTATTTTAGTAATAAATGTATAAAATTAGTCTTATATAAATTAAAAATATTATTTTATTCCTAATATAAATTTAAAAACAAACAATCATACGGTTATAATTACTAATAATATAATACTCAAATTCGATGTATTCTTCAAAAATGTATTCAACTTATTTTATTAAAGCAATAAATTACTAATAGCAATATATATATAAACATTTATAAAAATATCCTTAGAAATGTTGGCTGATAGACCGCACCCCCTATAAAAATCCCTTTTCGTGTACAATGATTTATCATCTAAGTTACCTACTTGATGACGAGGTACATTTGATACGTACTATAGAGTAAAGCAAATTTATTGGATTTTTTTTTAAAATTAAATTTGTACATTAATTAATTTCGATACAAAAATAATGAACAACTTTAAGTATCAATGTAATA
This sequence comes from Aphis gossypii, assembly GCF_020184175.1. NCBI lineage: Eukaryota > Metazoa > Arthropoda > Insecta > Hemiptera > Aphididae > Aphis > Aphis gossypii. Next base: position 81,953,248 of record NC_065530.1, read on the forward strand.
AAATTGCTTTTATTTTTCATACATTTTTTCAGGTCATCAAAAATTGATTTTTTATTTCGTTAGGTTAGGTTTTATTTGAAAATCATAGATTTGTACATAATAAATATATAATTAATTCTATATAAATACAATATTAGTAAAAAAGTGCTATTTTTAATACATCGGTTCAACTTTGTTTTATTTGAAAAATCACAATACAGATAACGTTTAAAAAGTTAAAGAAAAGTTTCCATAGAATACATACTATTCACAATTCTCGGAAAAATACTTTTCCTTTGATGTTTACATTTCTTAAGTGACTGCCTGTTGACCCAAAAACTTTCATTCAAAGAGAACATAAATATTGTCGTCGTTGATAATAAATATTGTTCTTCAAACAAATTACACAATTTATGCAATTCTTTTTCATAATCTTTGAGTTTTCAAAAATAAAATAAAAGAACAATTATTCGTGCTTTTGTTATTTATTTGTGTTAATAACAAAACAAATCTTTTATTAGCTTAATCTAAAAATAACAAGTTTTTCTATTTATTTTTGTGAAAAAATAATTTATGTTCAAATCGAAAAATAAATAAAATGTGTAGTATGAATTTTATATGTTGTAACAACATTCTGAACTTAATTTTGACCAATTTATTGATTTAATAAGTAAGGGAATTTGAGAGATTACTGGAATATTTCAACTTTCTATAGGAATATACACTGTAGAGGTAAAGTTAAACCAGTAATACAATTTTATAAAATCTTTGGAAATCACAGCATGTCTCCGACTCGTTGTGTAAGTATACCTATAGAGAACAGAATATAATGAGTATCGATGATTTCATATTCATGGGTTTTGAAATAAAAACGATTTATAAGCTTTGAAAAAAGAAAATGAACAGCATTTCGCACTTTGGCAGACGATAGAGGATAATGGCTGTCAGTATAGGTAAGAGTTAGATGAAGTTCATTAGAAATCGGGTAAAAGTAAGCTTACGTGATAGATATGCGGAAACTTGGATAGAATTTAATTAATTTTTGTATACCTACAACTAATAATAAGTATTTTATTTTAAACATTTACAGTGATTTTCAAGAAATGCGTATTATAATCTTTATGAATCAAAATATTGGATTTATATCAAAGTTCAGTAACTAGAGTATTTACATAATTTCCCAAGCTGATAAGTACTCATAAGTCATAATACTTAAACATTTTGTTAATCAATATTTTAGTTTTGTATTTTTCTTTGATTTAGCTTATATAGTAATATTTATGAACGCTGAAGTTAAAAAACTAAAGAATATTACGTTTTCGTTAGAGCAAAAAATCTTTTTATTATTTCATCTTGGCACTAGTCCTATCTGAGAATATTTATATACAAGCAATATTACAATAATATGTTACAATAACATATTGTGTACATAATGTACATTGTGCAATATTACATGATATGTGATTATAAGATATTTTATGGCGATTGGCACCAGTGACGAATACTATTCGTACTTCATACTTCATAAGACCTATTGTGACGCGTAAAGTACGTGACCTGGAAAAACAGGCGTACTCATGTGCAATGTACATTTATATATTTAATGTGCATATAATGTGCTACAAAAAGGATCGTGTAAACCGGGTCGTTGGCTTAATAAACCATTTTTTTAACCATCGAGTATTTTTATATAGACCATTGTTCACAAAATGGGATTCTTGTTTTAAAAAGCTTTTAAGTTCTAAAAGTCACTAATCTTACAACCAGGAATGTAATCTCGTGCCATATTCAAAAATTTACCTATAAGACTACACTTATATTGTTCGTGTTATTTACATAATTACATTTTAAATTTTATCCACAAAAAATACATTTTTAAAAATCATATATTTTTTTTCTTAAATACAGTTTAAGCGTATTTAATAGATTACCGTAACATCGTGTTTTTCATAAAATATTATAATTTACTTTATAATTTCAACTATATGGTTCATTGAAAAATAATTTGTTCAAATCTGATTAAAATAATGAGGATATTTTATATGTATTTACTTTATCTTGCTAAGAATATAATTAAAATTAAAATACAAAGTAATAACAAGTAATAATTTTACGATATTAAAGAGACATAGTTTGCAAAGTCTCTAAATACATTATTACTCGAACACATTAAAAATTATGTTAAATTATAAATATTAATAAATTTAATGTCCATCATAATATTTTATCGATTAAAAAAAAAAACTATATTAGATATTGAAATTACTTAAAAATGTCATATTTCAAAATTCACGGATGTTCAATAACTGGAAACTTAACATGATAAAGTTTGATGGGATTTAACTTGACAGCTGATAGAAAAAAAAGATATATTATTTATACTCTAAAATAAACCATTATTGTTTATTTTTCTTATACACAATACGAGTAAATTATGCAAGTTAATTTTACTAAATAGGTATATAAATATAATTAAAAAAATAAAGTTTTCCAGTATTTATTACAATAATATTATAAAGTTATTTATTATTTGTTATGATTATAAATCTTGAGTACTTACTTAATTAGTTAAAGGCTAGAAAAATTAATCTTGGCACAATCAATTAAATATTCTGATAACATCATTAAAAAAAAAAAAAAAAAAAAAAAAATGAATAATATTATCATAGTTATTATTTATTATTCATCATAAGTAGTATATTTTGTTAACCTAACTGTTTAAAAAGAATATAATATGTAATATATTATTATAATATAATATGTTTTATTAATATTTAAATGATAGTTTAATAAGTGCTTTCCCAATCTCAACAAAACTTTATATTTTTATCTGATATGTGTTAAGTTAGTTAGTATAATTGATAATAAATAGAATATGATTTAATCATGTAGATTTTGTTCCGACAGTAATATCACAAAATTATGAATCATTATTATTTTTATTTTTTGATTAAGAATATTATGACTATTTGAGCAGTCGGCTGATAATTTATTGATGAACAATATTACATTTTCAATTCAATAAATACAGTGGAGTGTTGAACTAATTTTTAGTGAGCAGCAAAAATGTACACAAAAAGTATCCACCACACTTAACCATCTTAGTGGCATTGAATTCATCTTAACAACAATTTTTATATATACCTACTTAAATTAATTAATTTAATTACAAGTAACAACATTTTATGCAGTAAGTTACACAAACATGACACATGCATGTATACATAGTATATTTATATGACATACCTAGGTATTTTATGGCAGGGAGTACCACCCTTCTTCAACAATTTTGAAATAGCAATTTTCTCCAAAATAATACCTTATCCACTTCACTATAGTAAGAATAATGTGATATTATTTATTTGTTTGTTCTCATGAATGTATAATAAGACTTGTATTTTGATTAAACAATTTATTTACTTAAAACTATAATACTGATTACTGGAACTATTTGAATGTCTCAAAAAATGTATTTAAAAAAGACTGTAATAAATATTGTTACGTTTTATAATGGTACAGTATTACTATAATATTAGTTAACGTAGTTAAACACGAGAATATTTCTAATTTACTTGTAAATGTTTGCATTATATCCGTACCTATCTTAACATGCCGCACATACCAAAATGAAAATTTTATGTACAATATAAATTATATTGTGTATACTCTATACAAAATATAATACATATATATAACGACTAATATAATCAGCTTTTATAAAAATAAAATATTTTTGTCCTTTAACGAAATGGACGGATGTTTTTTTTTTGACGCTACTAAAACTGTCACTTCAATCGCATTAAATTATTATAACATTTTTTTTATTTTTTCATCGCGTTCGTATTTTACGAAAGTAAAATATATTATACTGTTATCGTATCGGCAGATACCAGAAACGGTTTATTTGAAATGTTTTAACATTTCCATATTATTATAATAAACGGCACGTAACGACATTTCTCATTGACCGATGCAATGCGAATTGACCTGCGTGCTTTATTTTAATTTTGTTTTTAATGAGATTAAACAGCGGTTAAGGTGCAGTCTTATGTATAATTTGCAGCACATGTGGGTTGTCTTTTTTACGGACGGCGAAATAAAAACTACCACGAAACAGACGAGCGTACGGACAAAGGGTTCGAAATTTAAATCAAAAATAAATTATTTATAATTATTGCGTAAAAACTGAAGTAAGGGGTTGAAATAAACGTAAGTTAGTTTTACGCGTTATACCAATTATTACGAATTATTTTGGATGAGCTTATATATATTTATATACATATATACCTATACCTGGTTCTAAAGTCGTGATGTATAGTACGAGTCATGACTATGAGGGGGAGGATAGAGGGCGTTTATTTTATCGATTGTAATTTTGTAACATAAATCCATCAGAGACTTGGCAAACTATCAAATCGGCAAGCGCTCGAAAACACTCTTAATTTTGATTTCTACGGTTAGCCCCATGATTTATTCATTGTAGGCCAAAATATACACGCACAATACCACACGAAAGTACACATATATGCATGCATTACAGAGTTATAGTTTATTATATGTTTTAACGAGTGGTTAGTTTACTTTTAAGGTCAATAAAGTATAAATAAAAATTGAAAATGGGTACTTTAATAATTAAATTATATTTTTAATAAAACGTTTGATATGCGAGCCGGTACAGATATAATAATGTGCAGTGTTGAGTTTATGGGAACATTGAGCATAAACTATTTGGTTTAACAGTTGTTATTTTAGTATCGAACATAATAAAAATGAAAATATACCGTATAATATTAAATGTACCTCTTGTTTATAGATATTTCAAACTTTTAAGATGTTTTAAAAAAAAAAGTAATCTTATATTCGTACCAGTTTTATGCGGTATAAAAACAATTTAAAATATAGTACATGTATTATATATTGTACACTACAAAGAGATTATTAAGATATAATATAATATTAATATACATACGTTTTAAATAACATTTTCAGTCAGTGTTTCAGTACCGGGAAAATACGGTTCGATTATTGTTTTAAAAGTATGGTGAGTAAATATCATGAGCGATATAGGCAATAACAAAATGTGCAAACAATAAGAGTTTTTCGGATATTTTTCAGTGATCAATCATTGCATGTCTAACACATAATAATACTGTTATAATCTAAATTGAAATCAGATTATTTCAATGATCGAGCATCTGAATTGCTTTTCGTTTAGTTTTATTATTCGTATATACTGGTTGATGTGCGTATGTAAAACGGTAAACCGTTTTCGAATATAAATTCAGACCGTCCCGTGTTAAATTATTCGTTTCGGGTCTAGTTTCAGAACAACTACTCGCGACCTTTGTGTCTGACCGTCAAGTCATAATAATACGCGCGACGCACTCGCACACTGCAAAATCGAAATTCCCGTGACCCGGGGACGTCACACCGTAGCTTTTTAAACTTATGTTTCTGACCCCGTTCGGTCACTGGTGCCGCCGAACAGAATTTCGTATTTAGACGTCGTTGATATACATTATACGATACGCACTGTGTATACATATATATTTTATATACGGTGGCGGCACCGAAAAAAGTTTTTCCCGACGGATGGGGTGTGGGATCAATAGTTTGCCACCGTAACTGACGACGACAGTAACCCGGCAAGAGAGGACGGAATCGTTCTTTACGCCATAATTCGAACGGGTGGCCTGCAAACAACGCGGGCCCGACGAAACCCTTTAATATTATTAAAATAATGGTATTAGCATTTAGCATGAATTCGAAATAAGACGTGAACGAAGTACGTAGCGACCGCGGTAAATCGAAAAAACAAAAAGGAATAAATTCGGCAAACAAAATCTTTTGAATCCTACGAAAACAATATTTTCGGCTACAATCATTATCGTTTGCGATTATTATTACACGCATTACAGTGTGCGTGCAGCTGCTGTATCAGTGTATCATACGTTACTGTATAATATAGAGAACGAATTGAATGTGCATTGTAATATAGTTCAGCCTCGACGGAACGGTTAATAAGTGTCACACTCGAGTGTTATAATGACTATTCGTATAATAATATATCATATCGTATCACTGCAGCAATAATTCGATATCTGCGGCGTTATTGACGAGTATAAATTATTATAAACCGCAAGACATCGTATAATTATCACGACGTTCTAATCGGTACCGTTAATTAAATCACTATTCGATTACAACAAAAATTATTGAACGACGAATACACGCATAAATCGATGTATAATTTATATTCATGTACAGAGTGCGTATTTGGAGTGTATATTTCGTTACGATAATATGACCTATAACGTGTTTGAATGTAATGTCGGTGTAAAACTGACAGATCTTTCAGTCGTACATCCTATTTATTATAGATACGATAATTTGACGCGTAAAGGTCGAAACTATAAAATATATTATTATTGTCGATTTAACACGTGTAGTATATGTACACCAACATCCGATTTTTCCATAACGTCTCAGTGCGCCGTAGTAAGATTTTCGATTCGTTTAGCATTTATTTTAGACTTCTAAAGTTATAGCTCGACCGGTCGTTATCTATATAATATACAATAACAATATAGTATACTGTATGAGCAACATTCAATATTTGAATTTCACCGGCTGCCGGTGAGGAGTGTAGCAGTTGTCGGTGGTCGGTTCGGGTCGACCTCGTGTTTACATATTAAACCCGCCATAGTGGACGAAAACTTTCATTTTGTGTTCCTCAGACGTTTTATTTTTCGAAATTGTTTTTTCCACTAAAGTCGTTTGACGCATGCAAAGCCAATATTTATTAAATTATTTAGTAATCCGATTCCGGTGTATAGTCTTGCGTGTTATTATTGTATATAGTATATAATATATTATATATATATTTATGAACGAAATGCTAAAAATTAATAAATAAATAAATACATGAAAAGTCGTCACGTGTGTATCGTCGACGGGACCGTTCGTTTATTATTATACGTGACATATTACAATAATAATATAAAATTTCTCAGTCGTTTTACCACGAAAAAAAAATCCATACAACATAATTATAAATTATAATAACTGTAGGTATACGTCGTATCTGTTATATAACTTGACTTTAAGTAAATAGACCTGTACAAATAGTATAAAGAACTGAAAGTTTATCCAAGGAGGATAATCAATCTAATCTTTTTTTATGATTCGAATTAAGTTTTATTAGAACAAACCTAAACTGGTAAATTAGTTTTCCTCCCTAAAAGTTTATTCAGGAGGTACCATTATAAAAAAACATTATAATAATGATATTAAAAGAGTATTATTAAATTATACAACATAATGAATAAATCAATGTTAAGTCAAAAAAATAGTCAATACATATTACATAACGTAATTGGATTTAACTGTAAAAAAATTACAATTTGTAAAAAATCGAGACAAAATAGAGATGTTTATGTAGTTAAGGTATTTTTTTTACATTTTTACAGTCATACAATTTATTGAGAAGTATGCTTGAAAATCAATACTGTTCCATCAAATGCAATACTTTTGGTCGCATTATTGATTATACTAATATAATATTGTATTGAAAATAATAAAATGCATACAAGCTGTATATGTTGCAATAAATTGTGTACGTTCAATCATACGGTAGGGTTCGTATGATGTAAGTATGAATAACGATCTCGCTGAAACCATCTTAAATGATTGCCTACTAATGTCATAACATATAATAATATTAATAGTCAAACCACTCGAGGTGTAATAAAATCGAAGCTAATTGATTACGATATCGATAAATCATATTATATTTTAAAGTATGACCAAACGAGGAACATAATATAATTCGTTCATTTACATGTCACAGCGATGTTATATATTTAAGTATTATAATCACCGATTTTCGGAATACCTAAGTATAATAGTATAGACAAAGCGACTACGCCTATCATGTTAATTATATGGCGTGAAATGAGATAATCTGAGCTATTATTATATCATAGGTATTAAAATATATCAGCCAAGGTTGAGCAAGCTAATGATACTTTTTAACTGAGTCGAGTTGTATGGAATACGTAAATATCAAATAGATGTAGTTTAAAATAATAGACAAATATCACTGAACGCAGGCAATATATTTACTATATAATGATAATAATATTTTATATTTTATATTTTTTAGTATTTATTTTTGTATGCATGCATTAATTTTTAGCATAATTTTTCACAAATAGCAGTATAATATACTAAATGGTAGATACCTAATATAGGTAATATATTTTTATTGAATAATTATGACTAATGGCAACAAAACGATAAGTAAATTTATGAATTACATTTTTAATTTCCTGTCGTCTACTGTCATTAATCATTTATAAACAAACACAACTCGAATTTAACCGAAAGTATAGTTCGTTATTTACTAAGTTGATACCAATAAAAATCAACCGAGTCAATCAAAATTTACTCGACTTTACGTATTTAATAATTATTATATTAATGTATAATATAAAAGAGTTGTACAATTTCTACACACATATAATATAGTTACACGCGTAACTATGCATTCGACATAAAGTTATATTGTGCACCATAATTTAGTCTACCAAATATGCGTCACATATATGCACATCAAACATTAATACTTAACATAATATACGTTTGAGATATCGTTATCCCCACCGGTTTTCGTGATAACTAACTCGACATTTGGACGGTACTGTATATAACATACAATATACGTTGGCTTTAGTATAATGCGCGATTGTATCAGATGAAGATTATAAACTCGAATGTAAATGATTAGTGTCGATAGCATATTATTTTGTCGTTAAACGCGCACGTCGCGATATTTTAATAATTATTATCATTATTATATTCAAACCGTTACACGTTGTCATACGAATATAATGTTTTAAGTCCATTCCGTACGCGTATATATATTATTGTACGGTAATATTATACGTGTATTTTACGTCGTGTTAATTTCGAATTATTCAAATATATCGATATAATATTAATACGCAGTGATACATGGCTCTGGGCGCTTTCGATTATGTCGTGCTTACGGTCACGTTATTCGCGTCCGCCGCGATCGGAGTGTATTACCGGCTCACCGGTGGCAAACAGCAAACGACAAAGGTGAAACATAATAATAATAATAATTATATAATGATATGCACGCGTATTGTACACGGCATGACGATAGTTTACTTAATGTGCCCACTGGTAGTACCTATGACCGCTGCTCGACGGTCATTCTTTTGAACGACCATATACGAACATTCAAAACATTTATTTAAATTATTTGAACTAGCTCGGTGTAACGTACTATAGAGGTGTACCTGGGAAAATTGGGCAATGTGCCAGTGCATAAAATTCAGTAGCTTTATACCGGGTGGTTCGTAGAGCGTGTTACATCGATTTTTCTTTCAATTATGAGTTGATTGAAATTCCGAGTTTCGGAAATTTTAAACTACCTACCTAGTTTTTAAAAACGTATATTTGTTATATATGTTAATAGGGACAACCATAAGAATGTGTCGATACGATTTCTTCATATTATATCAATACATTTTTCAAATAAACTAATTAGATTGCCGACATATATGAATCGCAATTCTACCGAGTAATTCTCTTGAGTAATGAAATATTTAATTATAAAGAATAATAATCATGATAATACAAGTAGATATAGTAATTTGAAAATTGGGTTTATTAAAATTTTTTATTTGTAAAATCTGTCCAAGTATAATTAGTACCCACCTATTTTTGTTTTTTTTTTTTTAAATAAAATTAGTATTTACATTTTATATTTTATTTAAAACTATTATTAAGGACTATTATATTTTTTAGTAAGTATTTTAGTAAGGCTTCTCTTTGAGTTTTAATTTATATGAATTTTTAGTAGATAAAAAGGGTTCTCATTTGAGTGTGAGAAATTTGTACTATTATAGTTCCAACGGCACAAATATGCCTAGAATCGCCAAATATCTAATCATTTGAAAATAATGTCTTTAAATATAAAACATAAAATTTACTAGTGTAATTTGTTTTTAATTATCAAATACATTCAGAAATTAATTCTTATTAATTTTTCTTCTTATTTTTTTTTATTAATTTGCTTTATTTTTAGTGACGGATTTCGTATTTGTTTGCATTTATTATTTTATAGATATTTAAATAAAAAACCCACGAAAATTACAGCCACATTGGCTCACAGACAACAAAAAAAAATCGTGTTTTTAAGAATACTTGACATATTATACAACATTAACAATAATATTATTATTAAAATACATTAAAAATATTTTAAATTTGATTTAATAATTTTTTTACTTTCATGAAGATCAGTAAGTTTTTTGTAGAAGGAGAATATGGTTGCTAATTATTCCACACTAAAAATAAGAATATGAATGATATATCATAATATTATCAGAATTAATGAATGAAAGATTTTATTAACTAACCAAAATAATGATAATGATTACACAATCATCGGGTGTAAACAAACAATGAAATATATTATAAATTATAATTTATAATATAATATTATCTTGTTGTTTGTGAAATTGGGAAATTAAAATTATACTTTTGACGGGATAAATATAAAATAATATAATAAATTGCTATCATCTATTATAGTCGAATAATTAGGGTTCATATTTTCTGTCTGTAAAAAACTTACTGACCATCACACATATAAACAAATAATTGAATTAATTTAAAAATGTTTTTAATATGTTTAATAAAAATATTATAGTTGATGCTATGCAATGTGTCAAGTATTCTTAAAAAACGATTTTTTGTTGTTGTCTGTAAGCCAATGTGGCTATAATTGTCGTGGAATTTTCTTTTAAACATGTATAAAAAAATAAATAGTTGTTTGGGTAGAAATAATAAATGCAAACAAATACGAAATAATCCGTTACCAGAAATAAAAACAAATTAATAACAAAAAAAAAAAATAAAATATTTATACATTTTTAATCCTGGGTTCTCCAAAAAACATTTCTTGGTTGTAATTAATTGTTATTTTCTGTTCATTTGCTAATGGTGTATTGTACGGATGATTTTAAATTACATGTTTATGTTCACACACACACAAATGTATAGTATTAAACATTATATTTCAGGAATATATGCTGGGAGACAAGAAATTGTCCATTATACCTGTGGGATTTTCGTTAATGGCCAGTTTTATGTGCGCCACAGCCATGTTTGGGTTAAGCGCTGAAAACTATTTGAGAGGAACACAATTCATGACCATTAATGCATCCAATATTATCGGTACACCTATTGTCGCCTATGTTTTTCTACCAGTATTTTATAAGCTCGGATATTTATCCGTTTACCAGGTAAATGAGTAGTATGTAAAAATAAAATTTTATTAATTTTTTGTATTACAATATCTGTGGAAAACTTTGTAGTAAGATGCCTATAAAATAAGTGATTATAAATTATAATAATTTAATATTTTAGACTTCTGATAAATATTTAACATTTTACGTAGGTATAGTTATAGGTATTTCATGATTACTTTTTTCCTTTGATCTTTTCCTTTTTTTTTTGATTTTTACAAAAGATACACAATTTTTTAAATTATCATTAATTTTGCTATGATGTAAGCTAATAAAAAATACCTTTATCTAGTCGATATTTTGAAATACCTATGCGTACACTGTTAAAAATAAAGACAGGAAACTAAGTAAATGTCTGTAAGATATTATTATGTCTCCGATATAATATTATCATGGTAGTTAAATATATTTTATACAATTTTCTTTGTTATTTTTATGCATTTTTTTATATTTTTTTATACTAATATCAATATCAATATATTATACCTATTATATTATATTAACGCATTATTTATTTTAGTTTAAAATGATTGACTATTTAATATCACGTATCATGTTAAATAATATAGTTCATTTGGTGTTATTTTCGGAACACTTATTTTATTATTGATCACTACTAACTGTAGAATAATATATTTATACCACTGTTGTTTTCACAGTAGTTCGATTTTAGCCCTTTCAGACTTTTTGCTAAAGTTCGGTCGGCTAGTAATTTTCAATCGAATTCGCCCGTTCGAAGTTTGTGTAACTATATAATGTTTCTTTAGTACATTTCTTACGAACCGTGTAATTAAACTACGTCATTCAAGAGTGATTGGGAAATGAATAGATGGCTTAAATGAATCCGAAAAACAAACGATAAGAAAACAACCTGTCAATCACACATTACAGTGTGTTGACGAGCATTTATTATAATACTTAAATGGAACCTCAACTTCCTACCAGATAGTACCTTTATTATTTAATATTTTATATCACAAAAACACGCGTTATGAGTGTATAAATAAATTCTTTAAAAATAGAAATGAATTAGAATTACAAAATAAATCATTATTATTATTGCAGTATTTGGAAGAACGTTTCGGCAAGTCGACTAGAATCGTTGCGTCTTTGGCTTTTAGTATCCAAACGGTACTGCGTACTGCACTAGTACTGTACGCGGCCTCATTGGCTTTGAATGCCATCGCTGGATTTTCACCGACCGCGTCCATGATGGTCGTTGGCATGTTGTGTACTTTTTATTCTACCGTCGGAGGCATCAAAGCCGTAATCGTCACCGATTTGTTTCAGGTCAGCTATGGGTTAAGTTTTTAAATTTCGATTATCGATTTAAAGCGCTTTTATACATAATTAAATTGCAACGGTTTTACGACGATGGTTATTATAATATTTTATATTATAATATAATTTTCGTTCAAATGGTAACAGTAAGTATCCATTTGAGTAATGTAATGGACATAAGTATTCTCAAAATAATAATTCATCAAATTGTTCTTTGTTGTTTCTTATATTAATGTTTTGTGAATTACAATTATTGTAAACGGTTTGATCATGGCTTCCCATCTACGGTATGAAAAAATGCGTATTCGATTATAATTTATAAATGATAAAACTTTACAAGTAACAGAAGTTGAATTAAGACGTTTATGTACGAACGATGAATAACTATTACCTACTACATAATATAACCTTTTATATTGTATTTTATTTTAACTTCATTGCTTAGTAATATTTTCCAATTTTCTATACTCTGTCCATTTGGTTTATAACGACAAGTGCATTAATATTTCAATAAATGTACTTAAAATATCATGTATAATGTAATTGAATGTTATATGTATTATTAAATTATAATATAATAGATAGTTTAAAATTTAAATTTACTGAACTGTCTGTTGAAATGTATAACTTAATGTTGAAATTATTTTCATAATGCCAATGAAACGTAAATACCTATATAATACAATCATTTTCTGAAGTACTTATTGAAATACAATTTAGTTGTCATAATTCGAATCCGATTACAGGAAAAGTTTTAATTCGACTCCGATATCTCAAATGTTATAAGCAATATAAAATAGTACCCTATTGTGTTCATATTCAATTTTTATGATACTTGCTATACAATATTTTTGTCTTTGTCTCTTTGACTATGTTAATGATAATATATTACCTATAAAGAGTAACAAAACTTTGTAATTAAAATCGATGACCTTTTATTGAAAATATAATTTTCTGAAACAATTTTGAAATTATTTTACGATACTCGTTCATTATAATAAATAAAATCTACACAGCTATTATCAATATTTGAATATAAACTATACAGTTTTAAAATGTCTATTAACAATATTCAACTTTTATAAAGGTATAAGTAATCGATACACACGGAATATTAGAAC